>NW_006297818.1:38655-40694 GCF_000327345.1 Myotis davidii | reverse complement strand
GGACGCGCCTCGCAGCGTTTCGAGATCATCAGTTCGACGAGGCCCGCAGAGAAGAACCCCAGTTTGCAGAAACGCAAACAAAAGCCTTTGGGCACAAATTACAGCTTTTACACGGCGGAGACTTCCGGCTGAATCCTGTCACTGTGACAGGGGGGGCATTTCCTGCCACAAAACCAGCGAGAGCGGATATTTCCCATTAGGATGAGGGCTGGGGAGCACAGCCAGGGTGCACTGAGTTGGGAAAAAAAAAAGGTGGCAGATAAATAACACTTCTTTACATGACGATTCATCACAGTAGCGACATGACAGTGATGAAGTAGCCACGAAAATAATGCTATGGTTGGGGGTCCCAACATGGGGAACTGTATTTAAAGGGCCAGAAGGTTGAGAACCACGGGTTTAGGGGACTATCAGGCTGGCAGGAAGGTGAGCAGTTGGGAGCCAGCGGTCCTGGATTGCGAGAGGGATGTCCGACTGCCTGCTTAGGCCTGATCCCACAGTCGGACATCCCCCAAGGGGTCCCAGGTTGGAGAGGGTGCAGGCCGGGCTGAGGGACACCCCCTCCCATGCACGAATTTTGTGCACCGTGCCTCTAGTTAATAATACAAATAATAATGATGATGATGATGATGACAACGAAAAGAAACGGGAAATCTGCAACCGGGATGGTTCGGTAAAGGCAGGGGGCTGTGGACGCGCCTCGCAGCGTTTCGAGATCATCAGTACGACGAGGCCCCCAGAGAACCCCAGTTTGCAGAAATGCAAACAAAAGCCTTTGGGCACAAATTACAGCTTTTACATGGCAGACACTTCCCGGCTGAATCCTGTCACTGTGACAAGGGGGGCATTTCCTGCCACAAAACCAGCGAGAGCGGGTATTTCCCATTAGGATGAGGGCTGGGGAGCACAGCCAGGGTGCACTGAGTTGGGAAAAAAAAAATGTGGCAGATAAATAACACTTCCTACCGTGCGTTGATATCAGAATGAAAACATTAACTGCACGGTGCGACGCATCACGGTGGCACGCGCTAATTTTCGGCCTTTTCATTAGAAATGGTTGTCATTTCTGACTCCGTCTTGGCAAGCGCCAACTTGAAAATATATAATACGTTCCAATGCTTCGGGCTGGAAATTAGAATATGCTCAAATGACTCACGTGCGGCAGCCACGGCCAGACGGTAAGGAGTTATTAACGTGGAAATTGAACCAATGACTGATTTTTTCCCCCTGCCACTGTGGCATAAGATACTTGAGACCATTTTCTGTTATTGTTCATCCTAGAGGCCCGGTGCACGAAATTCGTGCACAGCTACAGTCCCTAGGATTGGCCAGCGATCAGGGCCAATCTGTGGGGTGATCGGGGTCACCCTGCTGGTGGTCTTGGCAAGCGCCAACTTGAAAATATATAATATGTTCCAATGCTTAGGACTGGAAATTAGAATATGCTGGATGACTCACGTGCGGCAGCCACGGGCAGACGGTAAGGAGTTATTAAGGTGGAAATTGAACCAATGACTGATTTTTTTCCCTGCCACTGTGGCATAAAATACTTGAGACCATTTTCTGTTATTGTACGTCCTAGAGGCTGGGCGCATGAAATTCGTGCACGGCTACAGTCCCTAGGATTGGCCAGCGATCAGGGCCAATCTGTGGGGTGATCGGGGTCACCCTGCTGGTGCCCGCCTTGACTGGCCTGGGGCCTGTGGGCTGGGGGCAGCTCCTGCATTGAGCGTCTGCCCCCTGGTGGTCAGTGTGCGTCATAGCGACTGGTCATTCTGCTGTTTGGTCGATTTGCATATTAGGCTTTTATTGTATAGGACTAGACGCCTGGTGCATGAAATTTGTGCATGCGGTGTGTCCCTCAGCCTGGCCTGCACCCTCTCCAATCTGGGATCCCTCTTGAAATCTGGGATCACTGGCTCCGAACCACTCACCTGCCTGCCTTCCTGATTGCCCCTAACCACTCTGCCTGCAGGCCTGCTTGCCTCCAACTGCCCCCCTGCTGGCCTGATTGCCCCCAACTGCCCGCCCCTGCCGGC
>NW_006297818.1:36742-37748 GCF_000327345.1 Myotis davidii | reverse complement strand
GACCCCTGCCCCCTGACCCCTCAGCAGCCAGAGAAGCACAGTATGCCCGCACTCTTGCACCTGGGCACTGCCTGCCCTCATGCAGGTCCTATGACCTATGACCTCTTTGTCTTTAACCCTCACCCAGGATATTGTCCCACTGATTTTTAGAGAGAGTGGGAGACAGAGGGAGAGACTGAGAGAAACATCCATGTGAGAGAGACACGTCGATTAGTTGCCTCCTGCACGTGCCCCGACCAGGGCCGGGGCCTGGGAGAGCCTGCAACTTGACCTGATTCGTGCCCTTGACCTGAATCGAACCTGGGCCCCTTCAGTCTACAGGCCGACGTTCTATCCACTGAGCCACACCGGCCAGGGCTGGACCCGAAGTTTTAAAAAACACGTGTTTGTTGTGTATTTGGCAGCAAAACCCCTTTCGCTTTGGCAGCCGCGACCTGATGCAGAACGTGGTGGGGGGGGCGAGGGGGGGTCCGGCTGAGGCGGCTGCGGGATGGGGTCCCCTTCGGTTTGCACGTTTGCTTGGTGGCTTGTTGTCTCTGCGACGCTTCGCAGCATCCCGCCCCCCTCTGCCCGTCTGCGGCCGGAAGGACATCCTTGCCTTGCGTTGGGGCTCACGTTCCCCTGTGAAATGGGGACGGACTTTGGGACTTTGCCCCCCAGGTTGTGGCCGGGACGGAAGGGGTCACGTCGCCGTGCCTGGCTCATGTGCACACAGTAGGACCACAGGCCACCACAGGCCACCCCCCGCGTCCGCCTTCCCCAGCGGCCACCGCGCCCCGATTTCTTTACTCTCCACGCGTCACCCATGGACCAGAACTGATTTCACCTGCTCACTCCGCAGGGGACCCCCTAGTCCATTTTTTTTTCCCTGGGCGCCCGTGGGTGCCGCCCGCCTGGCCTTGGGCAGCACGTCGCTGGCCACCGCAGGGCCACACTGTCTCCATCTCAATGGGATCACCAAGCGAGGAGCCCTGGCCGGCTCTTGGCATCGGACCCACGCGGGCCG
>NW_006297818.1:34276-35978 GCF_000327345.1 Myotis davidii | reverse complement strand
ACCATGTTTCTCTTTTATTAGTGTAGATATATTTTGATTGACTTCGGAGAGGAAGAAGGGAGAGGGAGAGAGAAACATCTATGATGAGAGAGAATCACGGATCGGCTGCCTCCTGCACCCCCCCCACTGGGGATGGAGCCCACAACCCGGGCCTGTGCCCCGACCGGGAATCGAACCCTGACCTCCTGGTTCTAGGTCGACGCTAACCCCTGAGCCATGCTGGCCAGGCGGATCACCTTCTCTGTTTAAATGAGATGCCGCGTGTACGGCTCACGGGGCGGTGAAGTGCCTCTCTGGCTCCTGCCCCTGCCGGTGCCGCCCCTGCTCCACCCCGAGTGGCTGGGCGTCGCTTCTGGCACAAGCAGCCGGGGAAGGGACCATGAATTTGTGTGAGTGGATGAGTTTCAAAGTCACTTTGGGGAAAAAAAAAAAAGGCTTGCTTACAGTCAGGAATGAAGCCCTGGCCAGTTTGGCTCAGTGGATAGAGCGTCGGCCTGCGGACTGAGGGGTCTCAGGTTCAATTCCGGCCAAGGGCACAGGCCCGGGTTGCAGGCTCGATCCCTGGTGTGGGGCGTGCAGGAGGCAGCCGATCCATGATTCTCATCATTGATGTTCCTCTCTCTCTCTTCTTCCTTCCTCTCTGAAATCAATAAAGAGATATATTTTTAAAAAATCAGTAATGAGAATATCTGTGACAGCGAAAGGATGCCAACGGTCAGAGCCGTTTCCCGAAGACGCCGTGGATCAATCATCACCAATTGACAGTCGACTGTGAAGGAATCATTCATGGATGATGACTAGTTTCCCAAAGGATGAGGGGCCATAGAACCACGCCCACACAGCAGGCCTGGCAGGTGTGGCTCAGTGGATAGAGCGTTGGCCTGCGGACTGAGGGGTCCCGGGTTCGATTCCGGTCAAGGGCACGGCTCCATCCCCTGTCTGGGGCATGCAGGAGGCAGCCCATCAATGATTCTCTCTCATCATGGATGTTTCTCTCTCTCGCTCCCTCTCCCTTCCTCTCTGAAATCAATAAAATATATTAAAAAAAACAAAAACACATACAAAAAAACCAGCAGGCTACAGAAATGTTTTGCATGTAGGTTTGTAGAAGACACTACAGACTGGCTATCCCAAACAACCTACAGCCCTGGCTGGTGTGGCTCAGTAGATAGAGTGTCGGTCTGTTCGATTCCCGGTCAGGGGCCCAGGCCCGGGTTGCGGGCTCCATCCCCAGTAGGGGGCGTGCAGGAGGCAGCCGATCCATGATTCTCTCTCATCATGGATGTTTCTCTCTCTCTCTCCCTTGCCTTTCCTCTCTGACATCAACAACAACAACAACAACAATAATAATAATAATAATAAACTACCCATGAACTTTGTTTACCCGTCTCTTTCTCTACTCATGAGGCTGTCAGGGTAAAACATTTCCCAGACTCCCCTGCAGCTAGGGATGGCATGTGACCCATCATGGCCATTGAGAGATCTTTTGCTGGGTGTTCTACTTTTCATCTGTCTTAAACACGTGTGTAGCTGCTCGCGGAAGCCTTTTATCACACTTAATATCTTTGTCAGGTAATTCTTTTTTAAAAAACATATTTTTACTAGAGGCCCGGTGCACAAAATTCATGCGGGGGGACGGGGGGAGGTGTGCCTCAGCCCGGCCTGCACCCTCTCGCAATCCGGGCACCCTCGGGGGATGACC
>NW_006297818.1:32050-33325 GCF_000327345.1 Myotis davidii | reverse complement strand
GGCTGCCCCCTGCCTGCCCGTCCGGCCAGCACACGTCGGCTGCATGAAACCCGAGTCCCTCACACACAGCCCAGCCCTGGAAGGAGCCTGCGGGTGCCTGCTGATGGGTGTCATGCAACCCTGGGACCCTCGGCCATAAACCTGGGGGGCAGCGGGGGGCCGGGGGAGAGGAGGAGGGAAACTTGACACTTGCAGGATTGGAAATAGCTGAGCTGAGCTCAGGCCCCTTCTCCCAGCGCCTGGAACCAGTCAGTTCTGGAAGCCGGGCCTCCGTGTGGGCCCTGCCTGGGATCTGGGTAGGAGCCTGTGTCCCAAGTGCTTCTCAGGCCCTGGCCGGTGTGGCTCAGTGGATAGAGCATCGGCCTGCGGACTGAAGGGTCCCGGGTTCGATTCCTGGTCAAGGGCATGGACCTGGGTTGTGGGCACATCCCCAGTGGGGGGCGTGCAGGAGGCAGCTGATCGATGTTTCTCCCTCATCGATGTTTCTAACTCTCTATCCCTCTCCCTTCCTTTCTAAAAAATCAATAAAATATATTTAAACACGCACACACACACACACACACAGAAGCCAAGTGCTTCTCAGGGGGCGGTCGCTGGTCCTGTCCCCCGATGCCGGTAGGTGATCAATTGATGAGCCCCAGGCGGAAAGGAGACTTGTAGCGCTGCCCCCTGTTTTGGGGTGCCTTGGGGTGGGGCCCGGCACCCGAGGCAATGCCCCGAGACCAGTGGTTCCCAACATGGGGTACCCGCCCCACAGGGGAGCGATTTGGTGTTTCAGGGGGGCAATTCGAGGATGAGTTACTCACAGTGAACTTTTTGCATTTCTTAGGGTCCCAGGGGCCGCACGGACAGCCTGTACATATATATTGTGACGTATTTACGCATTTCAGTTCTCTGTGTGTTGAAACTGTATTTGCTATTTTCCCACATCACTTCCTATTTTTTTTAACATATTTTCTATTTTTTAAATATATTTTTATGGACGTCAGAGAGGAAGGGGGAGAGAGAGAGAGAAACACCCATGATGAGAGAGAGTCACGGATCGGCTGCCTCCTGCACGCCCCCCACTGGGGATGGAGCCCCCCGGGCCTGCCTGTGCCCTGAGTGGGAATCGAACCCTAACCTACTGGGTCCTAGGTCCACGCTAACCACTGAGCCCCGCCGGCCGGGCCCTTTCGCCCTGAGTTTGGGAAGGAAGCCCCTCCCCCACCCAGACGTGGAGGAAGCGGAGTAGGACAGAGGCGTCCACACGCCCGCTGGGGGGTGAGCCGGGCC
>NW_006297818.1:29968-31219 GCF_000327345.1 Myotis davidii | reverse complement strand
ATTATTATTATTATATTTTTAACAATTTCTTAGCGATTCCTTCCTCAGTCCGTCCACTGTCCTTCCGCTCTTTCGTTTCTCTCTCTCCTGGACGCCGTGCTCTTTGGCAGCTTGTTTAGCCCAAGTTCATGGCCTGTTGGGCTTCCTCCGTGTGAATAGGAGTCCGCTTTGTGAATAATGAGAATTCTATGGCCCTGGCCGGTGTGGCTCAGTGGAGAGAGCGTCGGCCTGCAGACTGAAGGGTCCCGGGTTCGATTCCCGGTCAAGGGCACATGCTCAGGTTGTGGGCTAGATCCCCAGTAGGGGGTGTGCAGGAGGCAGCCAATCAGTGATTCTCATCATTGATGTTTCTCTCTCTCTCTCCCTCTCCCTTCCTCTCTGAAATCAATAAAAATATTTTTAAAAAATAAAAATTCGATGTCTGGGGGTTTGGGGAGGTCAGGATTGTAGAGATGGTTAGGTGGAGGCGTGGCCAAAGAAGTTGGGGAACCTCTGCCCTAGGCTGTGATTTAATTTTTAATTTTTGTTTTTAATCCTCACCTGCGGCTATTTTCCCATGGATTTTTAGAGAGAGTGGAAGGGAGAGGGGGAGACAGAGAGAAACATCGATGTGGGAGAGAGAAACACATGGATTGGTTGCCTCCCGCGCGTGTGCCCCGATCATGTGCCCCGATCATGTGCCCTTGACCAGGAATCGAACCCAGGACCCATCAGTCCGCAGGCCGACGCTCTATCCACTGAGCCACACCGGCCAGGGCCCTAGGCCGTGATGTAAAGGAAATTGTCTCTAAGGACCAGTGGGACATTGCATAACCAAACTCAGCTCTCTCCCCGCCAGGTGAAGAGGAAGAGGAAGGTGGAAGTTTTCATTGTCGGTGCCTCGCTAGGACTTGCGGAAACGCAGGCCAGTGCGATGTGTCTGTTTTCCGTTTTAGACACATTTTTTTCTTCCCACAAGAGGTGTTTTAAATACCTTCAGGGCCAAGACGGCCACCCCAAACAATTCATTAAAACAATTTTTTTTTTTAGCCCTGGCTGGTGTGGCTCAGTGGGTAGAGCGTCGGCCTGCAGACTGAAGGGTCCTGGGTTCGATTCCCGGTCAGGCACAGCCCCGGGTTGCGGGCTCCATCCCCACAGTGGGGTGTGCAGGAGGCAGGCAATGCATGATTTTCTCTCATCATGGATGTTTCTCTCTCTCCCTCTCCCTTCCTCTATGAAATTAATTAAAAAATACGTTAAAATTGTGCGCGC
>NW_006297818.1:23131-29867 GCF_000327345.1 Myotis davidii | reverse complement strand
TGTGTGTGTGCCCAGTTTTAAAACAAGAGTTGATGGGGACTGTGGCTGAAGGCAGGGTGCACTTGGAGCCGCCCAGGTGGGGGCCCAGGTGCAGGGGGATTGACGAGGCTCCTGCAGATGCCAAAGAATCCGCTTTAAAGGAGGAGAAACATCTTGGCCGAGTGACAAACGCGGAGTCATCCGTGGAAGGGCT
Organism: Myotis davidii; assembly: GCF_000327345.1. Taxonomy (NCBI): domain Eukaryota; kingdom Metazoa; phylum Chordata; class Mammalia; order Chiroptera; family Vespertilionidae; genus Myotis; species Myotis davidii. The sequence continues at coordinate 29,674 of NW_006297818.1, read as the reverse complement.
GTCTGAGTCAGGCCCCTGTGGTTTCTCTGCGACTTGTCTCCCAGCCCAGCCTCCACGCATTCATCCGGGGAGCGCAGTGGTCGGGGTGGAGGCCTCTGTAAGATTCAAAAGGCCTGGCCCGGCCGGTGTGGCTCAGTGGTTGAGCATCGAGCTAGGAACCAGGAGGTCAGGGTTCGATTCCCGGTCAGGGCATGCCCTGGGTTGCCGGCTCCATCGCCAGTGGGGGGCGTGCAGGAGGCGGCTGATCTACGATTCTCTCTCATCATGGATGTTTCTCTCTCTCTCCCTCTCCCTTCCTTTCTGAAGTCAATTTAAATATATATATATATCCTATATAATAAAAGGGTAATATGCAAATTGACCAAATGGTAGAATGACCAGTTGTTATGATGCACACTGACCACCAGGGGGCAGACGCTCCATGCAGGAGCTGCCCCCTGGTGGTCAGTGCACTCCCACAGGCGGAGTGCCACTCAGCCAGAAGCCGGGCTCACCGCTGGTGGGGAGCGGGACTAAGCCATCAGTCGGACATCCCCCAAGGGCTCCCAGACTGCCAGAGGGCACAGGCTGGGCTGAGGGGCCCTCCCCGCCCCAGTGCACAAATTTCATGCACCGGGCCTCTAGTTTAAAAATAAAAGTGCTGGTTCCGGGAAACCTGTGCAGGACATGGGGGCATGAACGGAGGGAGGACTCCTCGTACGCGCTGGGTGCATTCTGGGATGCAGCAGAGGGGCTGTTGCTGGGCGGGAGGGATTGGCCTGAGATGGCCCACGGGGACATGCTGGGTATTTTGAACAATTTCTTTGAAAAATATATTTTTATTGATGTCAGAGAGGAAGGGAGTGGGAGAGAGAGAGAATCCTTGATCGGCTGCCTCCTGCACGCCCCACACTGGGGTTCGAGCCCACAACCCGGGCCTGTGCCCTTGACTGGAATCGAACCCGGGACCCTTCAGTCTGCAGGCTGATGCTCTATCCGCTGAGCCACACTTGCCAGGGCCCGCCCAGCCCTCCTGGACACCAGCCTCCATGGTTACCACTTCCCCGTGGGTTTGCCTGTACCCGGGGACTCCCCCTGGCTGACTGGGCCCCGCGGGGATGGCTTCTGCGGGAGGCTCACTCCTACGCAGGAAAAGTCCATTCTTCTAACTTGGGGTCCCCCCTGGGGTTGTATCCTTTCCAAGTTTCAGGGGCCTCTGTGTGTGTAGAGATGGATTCACGCGGTCACCTCCTCAGAGGGAGGCCCCTGTCCCCGGCCCCCCGTGGGTGGGTGTTGGCCTTGGCTGCATGGAGAGGGATCGCGTGGAGCAGGAGCAGGTGGAGCGGAGCATGTGGAGAGGGGGCGCGTGGAGAGGGGGCGCGTGGAGAGGGGGCGCGTGGAGAGGTGGAGAGGGGGCACGTGGAGAGGTGGAGCGTGGGGGCGGGAGCGCGTGGAGCAGGAGCGCAGCCCCGCGCCCTCCTTGGATGGAAAACAGAAACCGGGCACAGCGTCTCGCTCACTTTGCCCTGAACCGGGCATGGAGCCCGCCTCACGCACAGTTTTTACAAATAATCGTCTTGGGTTTTATGGCCGTGGGCTCCCTGCCAGCTGCAGGCATGCCTACTCCGCGGCGTGGAAATCCAGTAAAAAGAGCAGAAAATGCCAAAAGAGAGCGAGAGAGAGAGAGAGAGAGAGAGAGAGAACGAGAGAAAGAGAGAGAGAGAGAGAGTGAGAGTGAAGTGCTATTCCTCCATCAATCCTGTCAGTAGAAAGAAAAGAAAAATCCATTCAGGAGACACCTTCATTCAGGGGAAAGATGCCTTTTTAGAAAAGTCTGTATTACAGTCATCCGCTCAGTATTGTATTTACAGCATTGTCTCCTTACGTATTTAATTTTTCCTTTATGATGTAAAGCAACGCAAGGCTATGGACGCTCCCTTACAATTCGGATTATTTTGTGTAAAATGAAATAGTACTTTTGCTTAAAAAAAATTGACTGTGTTTCCTTCCACAACCACATTAAAATTATAACTAAAGCCCTAGCTGGTGTGGCTCAGTAGTTAGAGTGTTAGCCTGGGGACTGAAGGGTTCGATTCCGGTCAAGGGCACATGTCCGGGTTGCGGGCCCGATCCCCACTAGGGGGTTGGGGAGCTCAGCTCAGCGTGTGGCCTCGCCCCTCTGCGCAGGGCCTGTGGCATCTGCATGGAGCTGGGGTGTGCGTTCCTGCTTCTCTAATGCACCAGGGGGGTTGCCCCGAAATTGCCACAAAAGGAACCCCCCCCCCAAGTCAGGGGAGGCGGATTGCACCCAGCGGCCCTCGCCTGCGTGGCCTTGTGGCAGCAGCCACTTGCTTGTGTGGGAGAATCAGGAGTGTTTTTTTACCTGTTGGGTAAGACGCACATATTTCTCTCTGTTTTATTTCTTTATTTTACTGGAGGCCTGGTGCACAAATTCGTGCACAAGTGGGATCCCTCAGCCTCGCTGGCGATGGGGGCCGATCGGGACAAGCTGGCTGGGGGGAGGGACCACAGGAGTTTGGCTGTGGGAGCGCAGTGACCCCCAGGGGGCAGCTCCTGCATTAAGCGTCTGCCCCCTGGTGGTCAGTGCACATCATGGCTACTGGCCAGTCATCTGGGTGTAATGGTCACGTAGGCTTTTATATATATAGATTTATTTATTTATTTATATTTATTTAAGTTCCTGACCCTGCTCTGTGTTTTACAACACATTTAACACCTTGTAATATACTACGCTCATCTATGAATTTATCATTTTAAAACATATTTTTATTGATTTCAGAGAGGAAGAGTGAGGGAGAGAGAGATAGAAACATCAATGATGAGAGAGAATCATTGATTGGCTGCTTCCTGCACGCCCCACCTTGGGGATGGAGCCTGCAACCGCCTGTTCCCTGACGGGGAATCGAACCCTGACCTCCTGGTTCATAGGTTGACGCTCAACCACGGAGCCACGCCGGCCGGGCTCGCTCTGCGTTAGATGTGATGTTTCTCTCACAGGCACAGGAAAGGTGGAATCGTCCACGTTTGGTGGCTGTCATCTGGAGGAGGCGTTAGAGACCAGATTGGCCCAGATTTATGGGAAAAGCGTGGAATGGGTGAAGGGGGGGAGGGTGGTCAGCGATTCAAACACGTGGGAAGCGGTTGGCACGGGGATGGGCACAGTGTGCACACGCAGCAAGTGGAGCTGTGGTCACTCACAGCGTCGATAAAAGCGGCGGAGAGGTGAGGTGGGCCGGGCCACCGGGACGACCAGGAAGTGTCAGGGTTGAGACTGGACTGCGGAGTGGTGTGCATGTAGCATGCGTGCACTGCTCTTAAGAATGTTAGTAGCCCGGCCGGCGTGGCTCAGGGGCTGAGCATCAACCTATGAACCAGGAGGTCCCGGGTTCGATTCCCGGTCGGGGCACAGGCCTGGGTTGTGGGCTCCATCCCCAGTGTGGGGCGTGCAGGAGGCAGCTGATCCGTCATAGCGAGCGGTAGAAATCTCGGTCGGTTGAACTCCCGAGGGGACAATTTGCATATTAGCCTTTTATTATAATGGACAATGCATACATGGGTGAAGGAGGGGTTAAATGGGTCAAGCATTTATTCTATTTTTGCATTTAATAGAAACACTCTCCCAGCACCACACACTTATTTTCTTAGCTTCCTAGACCTCAGCTGCACTTCCTTGAAGTCATTTGCAGGGTAATTTGCATATTCATGGAAAAATGCGAGCTATGCAAACCGGGGTAAGCGTCTGTTTGCTGCTCTTCGTTGCCAGTACCTAGTGGGCTAGTTTGGCCTTTCTGTAAAGAAATAACAGCATTCGCCCTGGCCGGTGTGGCTCAGTGGATAGAGTGTCGGCCTGCGGACTGAAGGGTCCTGGGTTCGATTCCTGCTCAGGGCACAGGCCCGGGTTGCAGGCTCCATCCCCAGTGTGGGGCGTGCAGGAGGCAGCTGATCCGTGATTCTCTCTCATCATGGATGTTTCTCTCTCTCTCCCCCTCTCCCTTCCTCTGAAATCAACAAACATATAAAAACATTTTTAAGTAAAAAAGAGGCCGGTAAAGGTTGATTGTAGAAGTCCTCAGCTGGGGACCCTGGGCAGCGTCTAAAGACATTTGGGGGGCGGGGTGCGCACTCAGGGCTGCTCCTAGCATGTAGTGGGTAGAGGCCGGGGATGGGGCTGAGCACCCACAATGCACTGGGTGGGTCCCCACAACAAAAAGTTATCTGGGCTTGACCAGTTTGTCTCAGTGGCTGAGCGTCGACCTAGGAACCAGGAGGTCAGGGTTCGATTCCCGGTCAGGGCACAGGCCCGGGTTGTGGGCTCCAACCCCAGTGTGGGGCGTGCAGGAGGCAGCCGGTCCATGATTCTCTCTCATCACGGATGTTCCTCTCTCTCATTCCCTCTCCCTTCCTCTCTGAAAGCAATAAAGAAATATTTAAAAATAGAACCTTGACTTTGAGATCAGACACCGCAGGGATGCATCCTCGGCCCACACCGGCTGTGTGACCTGCGCAAACCCGTTGCCTCCCCTGGCCTCCGCCCCCCGCCCCCCAGCATGAACAGGCTGTCCCATCGTCTCTAAGACCCCCCCTCTTTCCACATGTCTGGACCCCGGGGGCCTCTTCCGGCTGAGGGCAGGCCAGAGCCTAGCTGGCAGTGACTGTGTCTCAGGCGGCACGGGGAATAACAGTCCAGGCTGGTGGTCTGCCGGCCTGTGAAGCGTGGCTACGGCAACACTGGCCTCCAGGCGTCACAGAGCCAGGCTCCCTCCTGGGGAAGCGGAGGGAGACAGCCTGGGCCCGGCCGGGTCTCTAGATGGTCACCCCCATCCCCAGCTCAGCCCTCAGCAGCCGGGAGGAAAGGGGACCCCACTTCTGTGTGTTAGTTGATCATTCATACATCCTGGGCTCCACTTCTTTGAAGTGTGTGTGTGCATGCGTGTATACGCATGTGTATATAGACAGACCTGTGTGCATGAATGCGTGTGCATGTGCGTGCACAGGGGTGCATGTGTGTATACGCTTGCATGTATGACTATATATGCATGTGTGTGTGTGCACGAGTGTGTACAGGTACACATGTATGAATATATGTGAATGCATGTATGTGTACGAATACATGTGTGCAGATATACGTGCATGCATATGTGTATGAATATTGTGCACGTGCGTGTATGTGCGTGCATGCATGAGTGTGTGTGTGCAGTTGTGTATGAATGTAAGTGCATGTGTGTGAATGCATATGCATATGAATATATGTACATTCACGGGTGTGTATGCATTGTATATGGTTATGTGTGCACACATGTGCACAAGCATGTATGAATGTATGTGCATGTGCAAGCATGCATGCACAAGTGTGTGCATAGCTGTGTGCATGAATGTATGTGGATGTGTGCATGTACGCACATATGCATGTATGACGGCATGTGCATGAATGTGCACATGCATGTGTGTATGGTTTTATGTGCGTGCATGCATGTGCATATCTATGTGCATGCCTCTGTGTGTGTGTGCATGTGTGCGTGTCTGCATGCCTCTGTGTGTGTGCGTGTGTGGGTGTCTGCATGCCTGTGTGTGTGTGTGTGCATGCATGCATGCCTGTGTGTGTTGTGCATGTGGGCGAGTCTGCATGCCTGTGTGTGTGCATGTGGGCGTGTCTGCATGCCTGTGTGTGTGTGTGTGTGCACGTGCACAGGCACACAGAGCTACAGCAGCAGAACTGGTCCACATCCCAGGAGAAGGCCAGGCTCCCAAGCCCTCCACCTCGGTCAGGACGGGCCCAGGAGGTGAGCTGTGCCCGGGCTGCAGGGGGCACAGGCTTTCCCACCGGGTGGAGCTGGGCAGGGGAGGCAGCAGTGCCTACCGGGCCCCGAGCCAGGGCGGTGGCTGTGCCCGGCACGTGCTGCCAGGGGGCTGCCTTCGATCGGCTGCCAGGAGCTCAGGGACACAGGGAACGCCGGGTGGTGGCAGTGAGGACTCACAGGCCAATGCCTGAGCCGCCTGTACCTGTTTTACTCTGAATTTTGGTTCACCGTCCGGACGTGGCCACACAGACGTTAACAATCGCCGTGCCCTGCTGGCAGCACAGACATGGTCAGCCCGGCCGGCGTGGCTCCGGGGCTGAGCATCCACCTCAGAACCAGGAGGTCAGGGTTCGGTTCCCGGTCAGGGCACAGGCCCGGGTTGTGGGCTCCATCCCCAGTGGGGGGCGTGCAGGAGGCGGCCGATCCATGATTCTCTCTCATCATTGATGTCTCTCTCTTTCTCTCTCCCTCCCTCTCTGTGAAAAATCAATAAACATAGATTTTAAAGAATGAGCTAAATTTAGGGCCCGGCGTGGGGCGTGGTTGAGAGAAGGGCACGCGGCCACCTCCCGGGAGAACCTGGGTGAATATCCGAGGAGCAGCAGCCCGCTCCCCGCCCAGCACCACTCACGGCTCCCGTTCACGTCTTGGCAGCGTGTCCCCGTGAATGTCCTTCGGAAAGAAACTCGGTGAGAACGGCTAGGAAGTGGATACGTCATGAGCGGGAGCCTCTAAGCTGCCGGGC
>NW_006297818.1:17283-23100 GCF_000327345.1 Myotis davidii | reverse complement strand
TTAAGTAAAGATTGGGGTACAGATTTTAGGTGCCTAGTAACTTCTTTTTATTTTAAATATATTTTTATTGATTTGTACAGAGAGGAAGGGAGAGAGATAGAGAGTTAGAAACACCGATGAGAGAGAAACATCGATCAGCTGCCTCCTGCACGCCCCCCACTGGGGATGTGCCCGCAACCCAGGTCCATGCCCTTGACCAGAATCGAACCCGGGACCCTTGAGTCCGCAGGCCGACGCGCTATCCACTGAGCATCACCGGTTTCGGTGCAAGATCCTTTTTAAAAAAATATTTTTTTTTATTGATTCCATAGACGAAGGGAGAGGGAGAGAAACATCCATGAGGAGAGAATCATGGACCGGCTGCCTCCCGCACGCCCCCCACTGGGGATGGAGCCCGCAACCCGTGCCTGTGCCCTGAGCGGGAATCGAACCCTGACCTCCTGGTTCCTAGGTCGATGCTCACCACTGAGCCACACCGGCCGGGCTGGGGCAAGTTGCTTCATGTCTCTGTGCCTCAGTGTGTCATCTGTAAAATGGGTGTAATACCCGTGCCTTCCCTCCCAGGGCGGTCACGAGGGTGGAGAGAACTAATATCCGTAACGCACTTAGAACAGTGTCTGGCGACAGCAGGTGCTGCACTAATGCTTCTCAAAGGTGTTGTTATGATTTTTTTCAAATCCTCGCCTAAGGATCTTTCCCCATTGATTTTTAGAGAGAGCGGAAGAGAGAGGGAGAGACAGAGATACCGATGCGAGAGAGAGAGACACATCGATCAGCTGCCTCCTGCCACCGAGGTACGTGCCCTTGACCAGAATCGAACCCGGGACCCTGCGGTCCGCAGGCCGACGCTCTGCCCACTGAGCCACACCGGCCAGGGCTGGACCACACGCCCTCTCTCTCTCCTCTGGTGTCCTCGCTGCCCGGTGCCTCAGTTTCTCTGGGACTAAGTGTCTGGGGCTCCCTATTTGGGAAGAGCCACCTGGACGAGGCCCCTGTCCTCCTCGCCTCTGCCTCCCCCCCTCCTCCCTCCCTCCCTCCTGAGAATAACGAGAGGAATCCACATTCCCGAGACCCCGTCCATTCCCTGATGTCTCCTTCCCTCTTTTGCTATCAAGAGAGCCGTTGGCCCTGGCTGGTGTGGCTCAGTGGGTAGAGCGTCGGCCTGCAGACTGAAGGGTACTGGGTTCCATTCTGGTCAAGGGCATGGACCTGAGTTGCAGGCTCCTCTCTAGCCAGGGCCCTGGTCGGGGCGTCTGCAGGAGGCAGCCCATGGATGTGTCTCTCTCACAGCGAGGTTTCTCTCTCTCTCTTTCTCTCTCTTGCTCTCTCTCTTTCTCTCTCTCTCTTTCTCTCTCTTTCTCTCTCTCTCTCCCTCTCTTTCTTTATGCGAAATTATTTATGTATCTCAGATGCACCTGCACCGAATTTATCTGAAAAATAAAGACGTCGATACCAAGAAAAAAATTGTAAATGGAAGATGATAAGAGAGGGTTTCTCATGACCCTCTCTGGCGTGCCAGGGACTGCCCACCCCTGCACGATAAGAACGAATGAACTACAACTGAACTACAAGCAACAACAGAGCTGAAGCTACAAAAATACTGCCGGGCCAAAGACAGCACGCAAAAGTGGGTGTACCCCGCGACTCTGCTCAGAGGTGGTTGTCCCTGCAGGGGGAGCGGGGAGAGAGGCAGAGGGGGGCAGGGAGGGCCCGCGCTGGGTTGGAATGCTGGCCGAGCCATCTCCCGGGCTTGGTTCTGGCTGCGGGAATGCGTCCGGCTGATGAAAGGTCGTTATTCTGTCCTCTCGGGACCTGTGATGTATGGTTTTCTGTAAGGGATGTTCTGCTTCAGTCAAAAGTTGAAAATGTTTCCATTCCCAGCCTCTAAAGGAAAAGAGACGGCCTGGCCGGTGCGGCTCAGTGGTCGAGCGTCGACCCAGGAACCAGGAGGTCAGGGTTCGATTCCCGGTCAGGGCACAGGCCCGGGTTGTGGGCTCGATCCCCAGTGTGGGGCGTGCAGGAGGCGGCCGGTCCAGGATTCTCTCTCATCATGGATGTTTCTCTCTCTCTCCCTCTGCCTTCCTCTCTGAAATTAATAAAAATGTATTTAAAAGAAAAGAAAACTATTCTTTTTACAGCAGCCCCTCGTGGGCCACCTCTCGCTCCTCGTCTCGGCCTCCCTCCCTCCCTGTGACCTCTCACCCCCTGGACCCGTGTCTCCCAGCCTCAGCTCTGCTCTCCAGCTGGACCCTGGGCCACGATAGTCCACAGCCCAGCGTCGCCCCCAAAGCGGGGCGTTCATTCAGACCCAGAACAACCTCTCCTTCCTCCAGACCAGCGCCGGCCTGTCTCTCCCGCCCCCGCCCCGCCTGTGCCCTGTGTGGTTTTCACTTGTGCATCTGTTCACCTGCCCTGAGCCGAGTGCCTGCGGGTTCCCTGGTGGACCGGTAGCACCATGCCTGGGACATGTGTGACCTGGGACATGTGTGACCTGGGACATGTGTGACCTGGGGCATGCCTGCCTGAGACATGTGTGACCTGGGACATGCCTGCCTGGGACATGTGTGGCCTGGGACATGTGTGGCCTGGGACATGTGATCTGGGACATGTGTGGCCTGGGGCATGTGTGGCCTGGGGCATGCCTGCCTGGGACATCTGTGGCCTGGGACATGTGACCTGGGACATGTGTGGCCTGGGACATGTGTGATCCGGGACATGTGTGGCCTGGGACATGTCTGCCTGAGACATGTCTGTCTGGGACATGCGTGACCTGGGGCATGCCTGCCTGGGGCATGTGTGACCTGGGACATGCGTGACCTGGGGCATGCCTGCCTGGGGCATGTGTGACCTGGGACATGCGTGACCTGGGGCATGCCTGCCTGGGGCATGTGTGACCTGGGACATGCGTGACCTGGGGCATGCCTGCCTGGGGCATGTGTGACCTGGGACATGCGTGACCTGGGGCATGCCTGCCTGGGGCATGTGTGACCTGGGACATGCGTGACCTGGGGCATGCCTGCCTGGGGCATGTGTGACCTGGGACATGCGTGACCTGGGGCATGCCTGCCTGGGGCATGTGTGACCTGGGACATGCGTGACCTGGGGCATGCCTGCCTGGGGCATGTGTGACCTGGGACATGCGTGACCTGGGGCATGCCTGCCTGGGGCATGTGTGACCTGGGACATGCGTGACCTGGGGCATGCCTGCCTGGGGCATGTGTGACCTGGGACATGCGTGACCTGGGGCATGCCTGCCTGGGGCATGTGTGACCTGGGGCATGCCTGCCTGAGACATGTGTGACCTGGGACATGCCTGCCTGGGACATGTCTGTCTGGGACATACATGACCTGGGACATACATTACCTGGGACATGCGTGACCAATGTCTGCCTGAGACATGTCTGTCTGGGACATGCGTGACCTGGGGCATGCCTGCCTGGGACATGCCTGCCTGAGACATGTCTGTCTGGGACATGTGTGACCTGGGGCATGCCTGCCTGGGACATGCCTGCCTGGGATATGCATGACCTGGGGCATGTGTGACCTGGGACATGCGTGACCTGGGGCATGTCTGCCTGAGACATGCCTGCCCGGGACATACATGACCTGGGATACATTACCTGGGACATGTGTGACCTGGGGCATGCCTCCTGGGACATGTGACCTGGGACATGTGTGACCTGGGGCATGTGTGACGTGGGGCATGCCTCCTGGGACGTGTGATCTGGGACATGTGTGACCTGGGGCATGCCTGCCTGGGACATGCCTGCCTGGGACATGTGTGACCTGAGACATGTCTGCCTGGGACATGCCTGCCTGGGACATGTGTGACCTGAGACATGTCTGCCTGGGACATGCCTGCCTGGGACATGTGTGACCTGAGACATGTCTGCCTGGGACATGCCTGCCTGGGACATGTGTGACCTGAGACATGTCTGCCTGGGACATGCCTGCCTGGGACATGTGTGACCTGAGACATGTCTGCCTGGGACATGCCTGCCTGGGACATGTGTGACCTGAGACATGTCTGCCTGGGACATGCCTGCCTGGGACATGTGTGACCTGAGACATGTCTGCCTGGGACATGCCTGCCTGGGACATGTGTGACCTGAGACATGTCTGCCTGGGACATGCCTGCCTGGGACATGTGTGACCTGAGACATGTCTGCCTGGGACATGCCTGCCTGGGACATGTGTGACCTGAGACATGTCTGCCTGGGACATGCCTGCCTGGGACATGTGTGACCTGAGACATGTCTGCCTGGGACATGCCTGCCTGGGACATGTGTGACCTGAGACATGTCTGCCTGGGACATGCCTGCCTGGGACATGTGTGACCTGAGACATGTCTGCCTGGGACATGCCTGCCTGGGACATGTGTGACCTGAGACATGTCTGCCTGGGACATGCCTGCCTGGGACATGTGTGACCTGAGACATGTCTGCCTGGGACATGCCTGCCTGGGACATGTGTGACCTGAGACATGTCTGCCTGGGACATGCCTGCCTGGGACATGTGTGACCTGAGACATGTCTGCCTGGGACATGCCTGCCTGGGACATGTGTGACCTGAGACATGTCTGCCTGGGACATGCCTGCCTGGGACATGTGTGACCTGAGACATGTCTGCCTGGGACATGCCTGCCTGGGACATGTGTGACCTGAGACATGTCTGCCTGGGACATGCCTGCCTGGGACATGTGTGACCTGAGACATGTCTGCCTGGGACATGCCTGCCTGGGACATGTGTGACCTGAGACATGTCTGCCTGGGACATGCCTGCCTGGGACATGTGTGACCTGAGACATGTCTGCCTGGGACATGCCTGCCTGGGACATGTGTGACCTGAGACATGTCTGCCTGGGACATGCCTGCCTGGGACATGTGTGACCTGAGACATGTCTGCCTGGGACATGCCTGCCTGGGACATGTGTGACCTGAGACATGTCTGCCTGGGACATGCCTGCCTGGGACATGTGTGACCTGAGACATGTCTGCCTGGGACATGCCTGCCTGGGACATGTGTGACCTGAGACATGTCTGCCTGGGACATGCCTGCCTGGGACATGTGTGACCTGAGACATGTCTGCCTGGGACATGCCTGCCTGGGACATGTGTGACCTGAGACATGTCTGCCTGGGACATGCCTGCCTGGGACATGTGTGACCTGAGACATGTCTGCCTGGGACATGCCTGCCTGGGACATGTGTGACCTGAGACATGTCTGCCTGGGACATGCCTGCCTGGGACATGTGTGACCTGAGACATGTCTGCCTGGGACATGCCTGCCTGGGACATGCCTGACCTGGGGCATGCCTCCTGGGACGTGTGACCTGGGACAAGCGTGACCTGGGGCATGTGTGACCTGGGGCATGCCTGCCTGGGGCATGTGTGACCTGGGACATACGTGACCTGGACATGTGTGACCTGGGGCATGCCTGCCTGGGACATGCATGACCTGGGACATGTGTGGCCTGGGGCGTGGGGCATGCCTCCTGGGACATGTGTGGCCTGGGACATGCATAACCTCGGGCATGCCTCCTGGGACGTGTGACCTGGGACATGCGTGACCTGGGGCATGTGTGACCTGGGGCATGCCTCCTGGGACATGTGACCTGGGACATGCGTGACCTGGGGCATATGTGACCTGGGGCATGCCTCCTGGGATGTGTGACCTGGGACATGTGTGACCTGGGGCATGCCTGCCTGGGAGGTTTGCCCTCAGGCCTGTGCCCACACGCGGAGCAGAACCTGCTCACGACCTTCCCTGCCTCTGTCGCTCCGCTGGCAGCCGGGGCACAGACGGCACCTTCCCCTG
>NW_006297818.1:16328-17012 GCF_000327345.1 Myotis davidii | reverse complement strand
CTCATCTGCCCCCTCACCTGCCCCCACACCTCAGACCTGCCTCCCGCTCTGGGTCCCTGGTAAGCAGCCCTGTGGTTAAAGGTCTCGCGGACCCTCCGGGGGAGCCTCCCAACTCAAATGCATGGCCTCACTCATATCAGCAACGTCCCTTCTAATTCATTTTTTAATCCTCCCCCGGGGATATTTTCCATTGATTCTTAGAGAGAGCGGAAGGGAGAGGGAGAGACAGAGAGAAACTTCTATGTGAGAGAGACACACCGATGGGTCGCCTCCTGCACGCGCCCTGACCAGGCCCTGGGCCGGGGAGGAGCCTGCAACCCGGGCCTGTGCCCTTGACGGGAATCGAACCTGGGACCCTTCAGTCCGCAGGCCAACGCTCTATCCACTGAGGCACACCGGCCGGGGCAGCTTGGTTTTCCTTTGCTCCCAGCCCCCGGGGCACAGGCCCTCTCCCCCTCTGGTCCGGCAGCTCTGAGGCCTCTGCATGTGAGCCCAGAGCCCGTTTCATTTTTATAACTTTTATAAAAAAAATTTCCTCATTGTTGGAAGAATGACCTGTGTCTGGGTGCCCTTTCCCCCCATTGGCCTCTCCCAGCCCCCCTGTTCCCCTCACAGGCCTCGCCCCCCTGGTATCTGCGTCCATGGGTTGGGCCGATAGGCTTGCATACAAGTCCTTTGGCTGAC
>NW_006297818.1:13548-16153 GCF_000327345.1 Myotis davidii | reverse complement strand
GGCCACTGGCCACCTGAGGACACCAGCGTGTCTGCACGCTGGCCGCCTGTGGACAGTTGTAATGAACCCGCTTTTCTGTGCCGCTCCCTCCAGGTCAAGATCCCAGGCAAAGGGATAGGATGAGGGAGGTTGTTTTTTAAAAAAATATATTTTCATTTATTCCAGAGAGGAAGGGAGAGGGAGAGATAGAAACAACAATGAGGAGAGAGAATCACTGACTGGCTGCCTCCTGCACGCCCCACACCAGGGCCAGAGCCCACCACCCAGGCCTGTGCCCTGGACCAGAATCGAACCTGGGGCCCTTCAGTCCACAGGCCGACGCTCTGTCCACCGAGCCACACCGGCCAGGGCTGTACCACAGTTTTCTTACCCACTTGTCCGCGGATGGGCACTTAGGCTGTTTGCAGATCTTTGCTATGGTGAATTGAGCTGCTGTGAACATCGGGGTGCGTATGTCCTTTCTGATCGGTGTTTCTGGTTTCTTGGGAAAGATTCCTAGAAGTGGGGTCCCTGGGTCCAACGGGAGTTCCATGTTGAGTTTTTAGAGGAAACTCCATGCAGTTTCCCACGGTGCCTGCACCCGTCTGCATTCCCTCCACCCACAGCCCATTTTCCCCCTACGGTGGCCTTGCCTGTGCCCCCTCCCCCTCTCTCTCCCCCCACCCCAGAGAGCCAGGGAGCTGCCTACTTCCCCCTCCACAGCACTGCCACCTCAGTTCTCCCAGCTGCTTTCGATGCCGGCCCCAGAATTAGCTCCGGGGTGTGTGTCCCCGGCAAGCCTGGGCCAAGGAGAAACTACAGCAGGTCTTGTAACGGAGACAATTGAATAGAAAGAGTCACCCATTCATTAGTAAAGAGCCGAAAGGGCCAAAGGAAACCGCTCCCCTGTGAGGACGGAGCAGCTGTGGACGGAGGAGCAGCTGTGGACGGAGGAGCAGCTGTGGATGGAGGAGCAGCTGTGGATGGAGGAGCCGCCAGCCCAAGGCCCCGAGGAGAGGGGAGACGCTGAAACGATCGGAGTTGGAGCTGAGACCTCTGAGCGGAGGGGTGCCGGCCGCTGGCGCGGAGGCTGGTTCTGTAAGGAAGGATTCCACAGCCCCGGCCGGTGTGGCTCAGTGGATAGAGCGTCGGCCGCGGACTGAAGGGTCCTGGGTTCGATTCCGGCCAAGGGCACCTCTGGTCTGGCCACAGGCCCAGGGCACGTGCAGGAGGCAACCCATCAGTGTGTCTCTCTCTCATCGATGTGTCTCTCCGTCTTTCCCTCCCTCTTCTCCTCTCCCTAAAAATCAATGGAGCCCGGCCGGCGTGGCTCAGGGGCTGAGCGTTGACCTAGGAACCAGGAGGGCATATGCTGTGTGTGCTGCATATGCTGTGTGTGTGCTGCATATGCTCTGTGTGTGCTGCATATGCTCTGTGTGTGCGCTGCATATGCTCTGTGTGTGCGCTGCATATTCTCTGTGTGTGCGCTGCATATGCTGTGTGTGTGCTGCATATGCTGTGTGTGTGCGCTGCATATGCTCTGTGTGTGCGCTGCATATTCTCTGTGTGTGCGCTGCATATGCTGTGTGTGTGCTGCATATGCTGTGTGTGTGCGCTGCATATGCTCTGTGTGTGCGCTGCATATTCTCTGTGTGTGCGCTGCATATGCTGTGTGTGTGCTGCATATGCTGTGTGTGTGCGCTGCATATGCTCTGTGTGTGCGCTGCATATTCTCTGTGTGTGCGCTGCATATGCTGTGTGTGTGCTGCATATGCTGTGTGTGTGCGCTGCATATGCTCTGTGTGTGCGCTGCATATTCTCTGTGTGTGCGCTGCATATGCTGTGTGTGTGCTGCATATGCTGTGTGTGTGCGCTGCATATGCTCTGTGTGTGCGCTGCATATTCTCTGTGTGTGCGCTGCATATGCTGTGTGTGTGCTGCATATGCTGTGTGTGTGCGCTGCATATGCTCTGTGTGTGCGCTGCATATTCTCTGTGTGTGCGCTGCATATGCTGTGTGTGTGCTGCATATGCTGTGTGTGTGCGCTGCATATGCTCTGTGTGTGCGCTGCATATTCTCTGTGTGTGCGCTGCATATGCTGTGTGTGTGCTGCATATGCTGTGTGTGTGCGCTGCATATGCTCTGTGTGTGCGCTGCATATTCTCTGTGTGTGCGCTGCATATTTTTTCATTTTCAGCATTAAAATTTTATTTGTTCAATAACGATCTGCTTTTCCATGGTGCGATGGAAGGCATTGTAGAGAATAAGTATAAAGTGATTAACAGGCCATTAATAATGCTAGAATAACTCAAAGCTATTTCATTGTTAATTATGCTGTGAACAGGCTTGTCATTGACTATCCCCTGTCAAAATGTCTTTTTTTAAAAAATATATTTTATTGATTTTTTACAGAGAGGAAGGGAGAAGGAGAGAGAGTTAGAAGCATCGATGAGAGAGAAACACCGATCAGCTGCCTCCTGCACGCCCCCCACTGGGGATGGAGCCTGAAACCCAGGTCTGTGCCCCGACCGGGAATGGAACCCTGACCCCCTGGTTCCTAGGTCGATGCTCAACGCCCGGGCCCGGCCGGCCGCGCCACCTAACCTTGCTCTGTCCTCTACCTGCC
>NW_006297818.1:12440-13519 GCF_000327345.1 Myotis davidii | reverse complement strand
CCGGGACCCCTCAGTCCCCAGGCCGACGCTCTATCCACTGAGCCACACCGGTCAGGGCCAAAATGTCTTTAAAGTCATGCTTTTCTGTCTGCAAAAAAACAATCAAATAGTATTTGGGTGAGATTAGTGTACTAGTGGCTGCCCAACAAAATGATTACCTGGCTAATGGCTAATACATGTCTTAAATCGGTAATTAAAGTATATTTTTAAATAACATCAATGGGAAGCTATCCTCGGTGAGGTTTAACAACAAGGGTGACCGTCAGGGGCATGGACCTGGGTTGCGGGCACCTCCCCAGTGCGGGGCGTGCAGGAGGCAGCTGATCGGTGTTTCTCTCTCATCGATGTTTCTGGCTCTCTATCCCTCTCCCTTCCTCTCTGTAAAGAATCAATAAAATATATTTAACACAAAAACAAAACCTCTGTGAACGAATGTGAACACCCAGGACGCTGACTCTGCGGCCGACGTGGCAGGTCTGACCGGCCTCCCGTCTCCATCAGCCACACGGGTGCCCCCGGGCCCTGTGCTGGAGCCAAGTTGCGGGTGTTGGGTGGCTTGGCTCCAGGCTGCATTCAATCCCCTTCTCTCTCTCTCTCTCCCTTCTAGATGGTTCCTTTTGTGGCCCGAGGGTTGGCCCCGTCCCCGTCCGAGACCCGCCCACGGTGGGAGCTCACGTTTCACTCCTGGAGGGGACCACACGCCCTACACTCGATATTCTTGTTTACGCAGAAGCGGGCTTCAGGGCGGGCCACCCTGAGCCCCCAAATGACCCAGAGGGTCCCCCTGGGGGGAGACGATCTGTGGGCTTTTCACGTCCGCCTCTCTGACGGCGAAAGAAAGACCTGCTCCTGGCAGAAAGCTCAGGGGAAAGATAAAACCGTCCTCATGAAACCCATCGCCCAGGGAGGCCCCGTGTGCCCTCTGGAAGGGAGCTTCCCAGGTCTGTCATGGAGCGCGCTCATGTGTCGCCCACAGACCACTTCTGTTGGGATTTTATTTTATTTTTTTAAAAAAATCGTGTGGAGCCCTGGCCTGTGTGGCTCAGTGGATAGAGTGTCGGCCCGTGGACTCAAGGGTC
>NW_006297818.1:9753-11949 GCF_000327345.1 Myotis davidii | reverse complement strand
CTCCTGCCAGCAGAGCCGACGCCACCTGCCCGTCACCTCCCGCCGGCCTTGCAGCATCGCGGGAACCGACGTGTGCCTCCCGCCCGGGGTGCGGCGGCACATCCGTGCTCACACGTGTCATTTCCAGTCCCCAGCCCAGCTCCCTGCAGCCACGCCTGTGTGTGTGCCCTCATGGCACCGGCCCGGAGAAGCAGGGGCTGTCTGGGGGGGCAGCCGGGACCCCCTTCCCCGCCTCTCACCCCTGCACGCACAGCAGAGCCCACCCACAATGGGACCCTCGCTTCGTCCCCCGGTTGAGCTGCTGGGATGTGGTCCCACGCCTGTGCCATCCCCGCCTCGGGGGGGACCTGACCTTCCCGCTGACCAGCGACACATCCAGGAGCGAGGCGCCTGGCGCCGGGGGGGACCACAGAGACCATCCCGTCTACGAAGGCCCCGCCGTTCGCTCAGGCCCCGGACCCAGTGCTGCCTTCGCTCCGGTGTTCAAGGGCAGCCAGACGTGCTGGCTTCTGTACGAAGTCTCTGAGTTTTTATGCACCAACACCTTCCAGGACTTCTCTCTTCTTTTAAAAAATATTTTTATGATTTCAGGGACAAAGGGAGAGGGAGAGAGAGAGAGAAGCATCAATGGCGAGAGAGCATCATGGAGCGGCTGCCTCCTGCATCCCCCATATGGGGGATGGAGCCCGCAACCCGTTGAGCGGAATCGAACCTGGGACCCTTCAGTCCACAGGCCGACGCTCTATCCACTGAGCCACACCGCCCAGCGTGGGAATGCGGACCTTTTAATGCTCCTGGGACTGAGCGAAGGGGCTAAGGATGCGAATGCTCACTGCCCAGCATCTGCTGCCGGCGTGAGACAGCCAGTGCGGAGAGATGAGATTCTTGCCTGGCTGGTGTGGCTCAGTGGATAGAGCGTCGGTCTGTGGACTGAAGGGTCCTGGGTTCGATTCCCGCTCAAGGGCACAGGCCCGGGTGGCGGGCTCCATCCCCAGAGGGGGGCCGTCGTGCAGGAGGCAGCCGATCAGTAATTCTCTCTCATCAGCGATGTTTTTCTCTCTATGTCCCTCTCCCTTCCTCTCTGAAATCAATAAAAATGTATTTAAAAGAAAGAAAAAAAAATTAAAAATCGTGTGGAGCCCTGGCCGGTGGTGCTCAGTGGATAGAGCGTCGGTCTGTGGACTGAAGGGTCCTGGGTTCGATTCCCGCTCAAGGGCACAGGCCCGGACTGCTGGCTCCATCCCCAGTGGGGGGCGTGCAGGAGGCAGCCGGTCCATGATCCTCTCTCATCATTGATGTTTCTCTCTCTCTCCCTCTTCCGTCCTCTCATCAATAAGCATATTTAAAACAAACACAAAACCCCCCAGTTGCCGTGACCTTAACCTTCACCGACAAAGAGACCTAGGACATGAGTGCGTCTCCCAAACCTGTGTCCGAGGACGGAACGGGCCTGAGCTCACGGTGCCTGTGAACAGGGGTCCCTTCGGAAGGCCCTGCGTGAGGAGCCAGTGGCTGTCTGGGTGGACCGAGCGAGGAATCGGGGGTCCGCGGGGCCCCCACACGCCTGGCCACGACTCCCCGGGCTCAGTGTCCTGCCGGCGACCGAGGGGGACAGAGAGCGAGGGCGGAGGACAGGGATCCCCCTGAACTCAGACACTTAGCGTGCGGCTCACTCGTGCCAATAAGCGTAGCACGCTCGTCCTGGCCGGTGTGACTCAGTGGGTAGAGCGTCGGCCCGCGGACTGAAGGGTCCTGGGTTCGATTGGTCCCAGATTGCAAGAGGGTGCAGGCCAGGCTACGGGCTGCCCCTCCCTCCAGCATGAATTTTGTGCCCCGGGCCTCTAGGATAGATACGTATTTATATTCAAATGCCACAGCGGGAGGTCTGACGGGTCCCCATGAGCTGCCCGGCGGAGCCATGGACGCCCGGGGACAGTGAGATCGCCCCGCAGGCACCCTGCTTCTGCCAGCGCGTGGTGCTGGCGACGCGGGGAGCAGACGTAATGAGGTAGGACCCCAGTGGCCTCGCCGTGTTCACCCGGCTGGTTTCTCGGGTTCCCATCTCCTGATCTGGGTGGTGAGCTAAGTGGCCTTTTGTTTCTGTGGAAAGAACCGGTCTGTCCGCCCTGCAAACATTAGTCACCCTCCCTCTTCTCTCCTCCCTCCTCCTGCAGGAACTGGCTCCTGGGAATGATG
>NW_006297818.1:8351-9731 GCF_000327345.1 Myotis davidii | reverse complement strand
GGGGGGGGGGGGGGGTTCCCTCTCTCTTCTCAGGACGGCTGGCTAGGGGGGTGGCCTCCTGTAGCCCTTGTCTCTTTAAGCCCCAGCCTGATCCAGTGCAATTTTGAGTACAATTTCCAAGATTTCACTGACGATGGGACCGAAGGCGCCGTGAGGCAGGGGTTCCACCCTCCAGGGAACACGGAGAACCCGCAGAGCCCGGCGGCCGTCCGATAAATATCACCCGCGGGGCTCACAGGGCACCCTCCGACCCAGCCCAGGGAGGCCCCGTGTGCCCTCTGGAAGGGAGCTTCCCAGGTCTGTCACGAAGCGCGCTCGTGTGTCGCCCACAGACCACTTCTGTTGAGATTTTATTTTTTTTTTAAAAAAAAATCGTGTGGAGCGGTCGGGGCGCGTGCAGGAGGCAACCCATGGATGGGTCTCTCTCCCATCGATGTTTCTCTCTGTCTCCTCCTCTCTCTTCCACGCTCTCTCTGAAAATCAGTGGAAAAATATCCCTGGGGGAGACAAAATAAAAAAAAGAAAAAAGCTGCTATTGGTCGCTAAGGTAACAATCACAAGCATAGTTATCTGAAGTGGGACTTCTAAGTGAAATACTTGAAGAATTGAATGGTGTAAGATTCATTAAAAAAGGATGGTACACTAGGTCACTCATGGCTGCCAATGGCATGAAGCCCTACACATGATAAACTACTTCGGTACTACAGGAGTTCCCAGACACCCAAACTTTCATAAATCAAGAGCTCCTATAAGCAGCACTTGATTCAATTCTAAGGAACAGGACTTTCCATCAGGGCTGGAGAACAACACCCTTGCTACCAGAGGTGTCTACACCAGAGGTGGAAAATTAGCAAAGTAATTCTATTTGACTCATTGTATTTTTCATAGTGAGTAAGCTGTCAATCTGCAAATTTCAAGAAATTTCACCAAACTTTATATGACTTTCTAGCATTTCATAGGAAGTCACTGAAGATTTCAAAACATGGGGCGTGAACTGCCATGTTGACTCGCTGAGTGGCAGACAGTGGTTGTGCAGTAGAAGGAACATATATTCCAATTGCCAACACCTGTCACATTCACTTCCTTGCCTAGCCCCACAAGACATGTTTTCACAATCCCTCATCTATCCCATTTGTAAATAAAGTTCAACAAAAATATTGAGGAAAACCACCATTTAAAGATGCAAAAACTATTTTTAGCAACATCAAGAGTTTAGAAAATAATAAGCACATCCACTAACTCAGCAACACTTCTAGGACACCACAAAGCGACAAAGTGATACTAGCAACTCTGCTCCTCACAAACAAATGTCTATTTTAACCAAATCCTTGCAAGCAGCAGAACTGCTTAAAAACTGCAAAGTGACAGGAGAGAATCATT
>NW_006297818.1:6021-7179 GCF_000327345.1 Myotis davidii | reverse complement strand
TCAGCATTAACATGGGAATGCCCCCGGGGGCTCTCTCGTCTCTCTTAGCTCTGCCTGAAATTTGGATAATGGCTGCCTACCTCTCCCAGTCACACACACATGGATGGGGCGTTTTTATATCTCGAGCTGGTTCATGCTGTTCTGCATCTAGTTTTTCAAGACAGTTTAGCCCAGTGGGTGGCGTGACTCGGCGGTTGAGCGTCGACTTATGAACCAGGAGGTCAGGGTTCGATTCCAATCAAGGGCACAGGCCCGGGTTGCGGGTTCGATCCCCAGTAGGGGGCATGTAGGAGGCGGCCGGTCCATGATTCTCTCTCATCATGGATGTTTCCATCTCTCTCCCTTGCCCTTCCTCTCTGTAAAAAATCAATAAAATACATTAAAAAAAAAACACCAAAATTAACATTATCGAAGACACTCCGTCTTACTTGGTGGAATTGCGTACCTTACCCTGAACCTCGCCCCTGCCGAGTGGTCTACGTGATGTCTGAACGGAGACCTCACTTCTCCACAGGGCGCTGACCAAGACGATGTGTGGTTTTTAAAATACACACCTATTTGCTTTAATGAAAGACGCCCGGCCGGCCAAACGCCTGTCGTAAAGTGAGGACCCCTTCAGAGAACACACCATTTCAGGATCTCAAAAAACAATCATTAAAAGAAACCGCACGGGAATATACGGATCGTCTCCATGAAGCGTTCGAGCTGCACGGTGCTGGCGAAGCCGCGTGAATTCTGACGTCCGTTTAGAAGAAGCTTTGCCTTTCGCAGGAATCGCTTCTGCCTTTGTTTAAAGGTAAAGCCGTTTGTGATTTTTGAAAGTCCATATTTCATCTATGACTCACATCTGGCTAACGCGGCTGATGGAACGCCTTCGTGGACGGGAGTGAGTCATGGCCAGGAGGTCAGGAGGCCGTGGCTGCCGTGAATGCTGCCCGTGTGACCAGGGGATCAGCAGGCCGTGGGGGCGTCTCTAGAATGTTCCTTCAGGGGCAGTGCCCAGGGGCTGTGTGCAAAAAGAGCAGGGGGTGGAATCCGACACAGCTGGGGGGCGATTCCTATCTGTAAATGGGGAATGTTTGCAATCTGATGTGGTTCCTCAGTAGTTGATTCAGCGTGGGTCCAGACTGACTTACAAGGCATACAAGGCAGCCCAGT
>NW_006297818.1:1817-5378 GCF_000327345.1 Myotis davidii | reverse complement strand
AGTGCCTCTAGTCCTATATAATAAAAGTTTAGATGGTGTCATGCACGTCATCATCACAAGATGGCCGCCACAAGATGGCCGGCAGGGGAGGGCAGTTGGGGGTGAGATCAGACCAGCTGGGACGGGCAGTTGGGGGTGATCAGGCTGGCAGGGGAGGGCAGCTGGGGGCAATGGACCAGCAGGGGAGCAGTTAGGCATCAATCACGCTGGCAGGGGAGCAGTTAGGGGTCATCAGGCTGGCAGGCAAAAGCAGTTAGGGGCAATCAGGCAGGCAGGCAGGTGAGTGGTTAGGAACCAGCAGTCCCGGATTATGAGAGGGATGTCCGACTGCCCTGTGTGATCGGGCCTAAACCAGCAGTCAGACATCCCCCAAGGGGTCCCAGATTGGAGAGGGTGCAGGCTGGGCTGAGGGACAAAACACCCCCCCTCAGTGCACGAATTTCATGCACCGGGCCTCTCGTTTTTATATAAATATATAAAAAGTCCAATGAGTCTGTAGCTGCTAGGTTGTAACCCAGTATTTTAATTTAAGACATTATCTTTAGCATCTATTTGTGTTGGTCATTTTTTGCCCCCAAAACATATTTGTAATGATTCAAGAGCATTTGTAACCTGATGGAACCCTTCTGGAATTAACAATACGCAGCACAATTGAATCAAAACATATGGCAGAGCCGAAGTCACTTAAAAATTAGAACATCCACTGTATTTATTATTAAACAAAAAGGAATCGAAGTGATTGAAATCGGTACCTAGGACAGGAAGTCGGGATGCATAATTGAATAAACATATGGAGAGAGAAGCAAGGAATTAACGGCGACAGAGTTTTTAATGATTGGAGAACTGATTTAAGAGTGACCTGTGCCCATGTAGGCGCTGACTCTTGGGCGGGGGGAGGGAGAGGAGGGAGTAAGGACAAAATAAAAATAAAAAAAGAATTGAATAATCGGAAGAATACAACCTTTCTAAGCTTTAGGCTCTAATAACATATCTTAAAGAGAAACACAAGTACAGAAACGAAGTGGCTATCGCCATGCAGATGGGATTATAAAATTATGGGAATGCCACATGGGAGCGCACAGCAATAAATTCCATGAGTTTGGCAAAGCCCATGATCTTTGAGGAAATTATCATGAACTAAAATTTGTTTAGGCCGAAGAGAAAGGCCTGAATAGATCAAACACCTTGAAATTTTTGAAAAATTTATCATAGAAGTAACTCTTTTTAAAAAGCCAGACACAGGCCCAGCCAGTGTGGCTCAGTGGTTGAGCGTCGACCTATGAACCAGGAGGTCAGGGTTCGATTCCCGGTCAGGGCACAGGCCCGGGTGGCGGGCTCCATCCCCAGTGTGGGGTGTGCAGGAGGCAGCCGATCCATGATTCTCTCTCATCATGGATGTTTCTCTCTCTCTCCTTCTCCCTTCCTCTCTGACATCAATAAAAATATTTTAAAGGCCCTAACCGGTGTGGCTCAGTGGATAGAGCGTCGGCCTGTGGACTGAAGGGTCCCGGGTTCGATTCCGGTCAAGAGCATGGACCTTGGTTGTGGCCACATCCCCGGCCCCAGCCCTAGTCGGGGCGCGTGCAGGAGGCAACCCATCGATGTGTTTCTCTCACAGCGATGTTTCTCCCTTTCCGTCTCTCTTCCATTCTCTCTAAAACCAATGGGAAAATATCCTCGGATGAGGATTAATGGGAAATAAAATTAAAATAACATACCCTTTGAATGTTTAAGCAACCCCCTTTTTCCAGACCCTCAGAGTACAACCTCATACCACTGAGACCACAGAACCCCTCATCCCCAGTGGGGGGCGTGCAGGAGGCAGCTGATCGATGTTTCTCTCTCATCGATGTTTCTAACTCTCTCCCTTCTTCCCTGTAAAAAAATCAATAAAAATATTTTTTAAAAATGTGTATTTTTTTTTAAAAAAGCATCTTGCTAATCAAAATCTCCATGTGTGTTTTTTTTTCTTGACACAATTAGCATCGACAACAGTAAAGGAACAGCCAAGCTGTGAACAGAATATAGAGAACGAAAAAGAAACCCAGGCCAATTCACACATGTATTTAAATGCAATATAATAACTTTGTTATTTCACAAACTGGAGCCCTGGCCGGTGTAGTTCAGCGGATGACGCGTCAGCCTGCGGACTGCAGGGTCCTGGGTTCGATTCCCAATCAGGGCACAGGCCCGGGTGGCGGGCACCATCCCCAGTGGGGGGCGTGCAGGAGGCGGCCGATCCATGATCCTCTCTCATCATGGATGTTTCTCTCTCTCTCCCTCTCCCTTCCTCTCTGACATCAATAAAAAATATATTTGAAAAATAAAATAAACCCACAGAATGAGCCATTCACGTCAGCATTGTTTTGCCAACATTTTACCAACATTTAAAACCCGTCCCCTGGGCCCCGGGTCCCAGCTTCCTTGCGGCTCTGTGGCTTCTAGCGTCAGGTGTCTGAGCCAACGGTCCTAGGTCTGGCTTAAGGATTCTGTCTCAGGTTTGGGTGAGTCTTTATTTTTTAAAAAAATATATTTTTATTGATTTCAGAGAGGAAGGAAGAGGGAGAGAGAGAAACATCCATGATGAGAGAGAATCATGGATCAGCTGCCTCCTGCACGCCCCGCACTGGGGATCGAGCCCCTAGCCTGGGCATGTGCCCTTGACCGGAATCGAACCCAGGACCCTTCAGTTCTTAAGGCCGACACTCTATCCACTGAGCCACACTGGCTAGGGCCGAATCGTGGATTTTTGACAAATTCATTTATTTTGGGCAAATTGATTTGGAGCCTTTGACTTTTGAAATACATACTTTTTTTTGTTTGCTTTTTAACCCTTACCTGAGGATATTTTTCCATCGATGTTTTTAGAGAGAGTGAGAGACACAGAGAGAAACATCGATGTGAGAGAGACACATTGATGGGTTGCCTCCTGCACGCGCCCCGACCAGGGCCCGGGCCAGGGAGGAGCCTGCCACCGAGGTCCGTGCCCTGGACCGGAATCAAACCCGGGACCCTTCAGTCCGCAGACGGACGCTCTATCCACTGAGCCACACCGGCCGGGGCTGGAAGACATAGTTTTGGTAAAAGACCCTCAGACAATACAGCATCGCGAGGCAGCGCCAGGAAGCTGGCGTTGAACCTGAACCCGTGTTTCATGGGAAGAAAGGGCAGCGATTGCCGCCTTCCGTTCCCCGGACGTAGAGGCCAAAGCAACTTGGTGGCCACCTGACAGCCGCTGCGACCTCGGAGAGTCACCCCGTGGCCGAGCCCCATCGGTTGTGGAAAAAAAGGGGAGAGAGAGAGAGAGAGAGAGAGAGAGAGAGAGAGAGGCCTTTGTGATCCATCCCGCTTCCCTGCATGACGACTTACTTCATCGGCGGCTTCGGGCACCGCTGGCTGGCAATTTTTATTTTATATTTATCACAATTTTCAAATTTACATTTTATTTTTTCCCCCATCACCATTTAGCCCCTCACTCCCTGTGGTTTCCAGTGGCTTCATAATATCCTAGCAGATATCACTACCATTTGCTCCACGAACACCCGTGTGTGGGGATTTAGA
>NW_006297818.1:0-1472 GCF_000327345.1 Myotis davidii | reverse complement strand
GGAGAGGCTTCCCCAGGAAAGCAAGGCCCCCAGCCACTGAGCCGACCGGCCCTTGTCCTGCCTGGGACCCACGCCCGCAGCCCACCTGGCCGGTCTCCGGCTGGCCAGCCTCCACATCACACCAGTCAGTTTCCTTTTTTATCTATTTTTTATTGTCTAAGGTTTTACATATGTCTCCTCTTCCCCCGATGGACCCCCAGCCCCCAGCCATCCCCCCCCCGGGCAAGCCCCCACCGCCCAGGGTCTGTGTCCATCGGTTCTGCTCACACGCAGGCGTACGAGTCCTTTGGTTGCTCTCTAACCCGCCCCCCCCCACCTCCCCAATTTGTCTGGATCTATTCTTGTTCACCACAGTATGTGGCTCATTATATCCGACGTAGGAGTGAGATCATGTGATACTTATCGAGCCCACAACCCGGGCAGGTGCACTTGACCAGGAATCGAGCCCTGACCTCCTGGTTCCTAGGTCTTTACTGTAAGAGAGTTTCTTACAGTAAATCTCTCTGTGTGTCCACGTCCTCTCAGTCCTCTGGGAGGCCGTCCCGGACACCCGGGCAAGTCCTCCAGGCGGACTCCTCGGGGAGCCCCAGGGCTCGAGGGCCGTGCTGGGAATGCGAAGTCTGTTCTCTTTCCTGGTTAGAAACCTCGTGGCACAAACATGTCAAACTCATGGCCTGTGGGCCGTACGCAGCCACGATGACGATTTCTGCGGCCCAGCCAATATAAGGGTAGGTAAGAAACGTTTTAAGAAAAATTTCACCACTTAATTTTTACACGATCCTGTTATTCATAATCCTGTGTAATAAAAGCCTAATATGCAAATTGTCCCCCTCGGGAGTTCGACCAAGAGTTCGACCACTGGCTGTGACGTGCGCTGACCGCTAGGGGGCAGCGTGGAACAGGGCGGCTGTTGGCGATGCAGCGCTGGCAGCGGGCGGCCATGGAGGAGCTGCTGTCCCGGAGCGCCCAGACGAGAGTGGGATTGTGGAGGGACGGTGGGGCCAGTGAGCAGGTGGCAGGTCAAGGTCCGAGTGGTTCCCCATCACCCTGCCGATCGCCCCACAGACGGCCACCAGCGGCGGCGGCGGCGGCGGGGGTGGGGCCACTGCCTGGCTCCCAGGCGTTGAGGGAGCCGGGCTGGGGAGACTGGCCCCAATCGATCGCCCCACAAGCGGGATGGTGGAGCAGGTGAGGGGGCGGTGCCAGGCCAAGTCCGGGTGCCAGGCGGGTTGCAAGCTGGGGCCTGATCTCCGAAGGTCACACGAGGGACCCCACCTGTGCATGAATCCGTGCACCAGGTCTTAGTTATTAATAACGAGCTACAACATTGGCTAATGACGGGTGACTAGCATCGTGTTGCATGCACGTCCCTTACGCGCCTTACACGCAGGCGCACTGTCTCTCCCCACTGATACCGGCAGTGAATGTTCTAGCAGCCAGTGGGCACGTCCCTAGTCTGGGACTGACCTGCT
>NW_006297817.1:234149-242388 GCF_000327345.1 Myotis davidii | reverse complement strand
CATTTGTAATACCTTAACTAATTAAAAAAAAATGCAGATCATTCCATCTGCCTTATTTTTCATGCGGCTGTTGTAAGACAAATGAGCTACATATATGAAAAGTATTTTATAAACTCTAAAAGATTATTCTAAGATGATATTAATCAAATATATTTTTAAACTTCCCACAGTTAACAAGCAACTCAAAACATATGTACCTAGGTTTTCTGAGAGCATATGTTGAAAGCTCTTTTACTACATAACCACACAACAGCACCACTGACATTAGTGACAGTCAAAATGAAGGGCGATAATAGGCAATGTTATTTGTATATTTTCTACAAAATTGTTCATGCTCTGTATTCACTTTCATTATTTTGAAAACCAATAAACCAATGTGTGTTCCATGAAGAATTTAAAGTGATAACTTTCAGCAAAAGTTCTATGCCTAAAGATTAAACTGAGAAATGACAGGATAATTTAATTACAATTTACAGATAAGACAGAATATGGCAACTTCTCTTATTACAGACCATGATGATGACACCGTGAAAATCGAGCACAGCAACTGACCTAGTCAGTGGCTCTGCATTGCATTCTGAGAAAGGGGACTTTGCAGAGTGAATGGGATGTACTAACCAATTCTGGACAATCTGGAACATATCAGTCAAAACTACTTAAATAAAGGTGTAAGTGTCAGGAAAGAAATTCTTCTTTGTAAATTTGTTTGACATCCATAAGCTATTAAGTTTTACTGTTCTCAACATAATAATTTGGTGAAATCTCTAGCACTATGTAAAACATATGCATTAAAAACACAGTAGTGTCCTTACTTTCCATTAAAAAAAAAATCACAATATTTTTGAAATCCTGCCAAAACTGAATTTAATACCTAACTAGAGGTTATAAAAACACAAGAAAATTCAAAAAACTTAAACTTCACTCAATTCCTAAGTAAGCAAAACTCTGTTCTTCATTTATGGTAAAAATATAAATCTTAAAAAAGATAATTTAACCTTTTGAAGCAAACTTCAGAATAAAATAACTCAAATAACTCAATTTTATTAATTTAAAATATTTGAAAAGTATAAAAACATATTTGCCAGTTGAAAGTGAATGTCACTGGATTATATGTTCTCAAAGGAATATTTGAGTTCTAATGCTACTACAATTTTAACATATAAAGGAAAAAATCTACATCATTAGTTCTTATAAAGCTTTTTAATAAAATAGATTTCACAAATGAAATTTAATGTTTTTATACTGCTAATTTGAATTTCAAAGGCCACTTACAATACAGTATAACAATATTTTTGAGATAATTTTACTGAATTACAACTGCTGAATACTGCTTTGTATAATGCATTTTTTACTAATTGCCAAAAATTATATATAACCCTGAAAATTTGGGGGAGTACAAATTCTGACATTATGTAGAATTGCTTATCAATTAATGGTAGGAACAAAAGAACACTTCAAAGTGTATGTGTCTTATTATTGCCTTGTAACAGTCACCCTTTTAGATGAGTCAAATGAAAAATTACCAGCCAGCTGGTTAATTTATCCAGCACAGGTGTTCACTATTTTTCAGTCATTTACACCTTTTCTCCCCAGTACAGCTTGTTGAAGAGACTGTATTCTTTTACTCTGATGTATGCATTTTATGGTAAGGCCATTCATTTCTGGTTTACACATTTATGTTATACTGCTAAACCAGCTGTTTATTCCTGCAAATAAATGTTTATGGTTACTCATAAGAGTTACAAAAATCGCACTATCCAAACGTTTTTATCCCAGAAAGTAGTAATATTAAAACAACAACAACACTGTAATCAATTTTGAATTCTTGCAACGTAATATATTGGTAGACATATTTCACTATTTATTACCACTTAAAATGTTAATGCATACTGTAGAATATAGCTGAAATAGCATATCAACCTCCTGTCAACTTCTTCAAGAACAAAATTTCATAGGGTGGAATATAGCAGGTACTGTTGGTTGCCTAGTCAACAAGCATTAATTACCCTCTACCTCCCTGCCACAGAGCTGGAATTTCGTTTCAATACAGGATAGATCATGATTGATCAAAAACAAGCATAGTAATTTTACTAACCTTTGTTAGTAATTGCTTTTGGAGTGAGCCAGTTATCTAGTTTTAGCCACAAAGACAAGGGAGAGTCTGGTGGGGATTCTTATTAAAAACTCTCTAGTATAATAATAGCAAAAAAAGCACACACATGTTAAGAAAAACTCTCCAACGTCTTTTCATTTTTAAAGATTTTTGTTGTGTAAAACACTTTTTGGAATCATGGCAACCATTCTATAACTCTGAAGAGAAAACTGAATAAGTGCAGAGCAGGCACTCCAGAATTCTAAAGAGATTAAGATGCTCAATTAACAAATTCTCCAATGACCAAACTACTGACATACTCACCTGCTCATGTGTGGACTCCCCTACCTACTATCCATCTACTTGTTTAAACCACTTTTAGTTGGGCACTGTGTAATTTACAGCCTAAACAAACTCATCTGCACACAGTATTAAACAATATCTTTGACTGAATTGTAAAAATTATAGAATTTTAGATTACTATTAGAATAATATGTTTATTTTGCTATTGATTCACAAGAGTTGGTTCATCTGCACATCTGAGGTGCAAGTGGTCATTATCATGCCAAAAAAGGAAAACCAGTTTTCAATATTATGTAAACAACGGAGCAGAAAAGGCACAAGTTCTTGTCAATATTTTAGAAAGATAAACTACATGACATAATGAAATTAACAGGCAACATTTTTTTTAGTCAAGAATTGCTTGGGCTTGTGTGAATTTATGCAATATGCCTTTTCATAGCCTGTTACATGTTTAAAAGTAGAAATAATAGATGCTTTCTGCTCTCTCATATAAAAAACAAAAACTTTCTGTGGCATATATGGTAACAACTAAAGAACACTGGATTCATCCCTTATCTTCCTAACACTGGGAGTTAGGCACTTTAATTCCTCATCATACATATGACTACTTTACAATACTAAACAGTATTCTAGTAACTTAAAAAAGTAAATCCATTTTAGGTGCTAGTCTTTAAAGGAAATAGTTAATTCACTTAGTGGCAAGGCTCCCTTGATGTGCACACATGTATTTATCTGCTGCATGAAATATAACATGATACAATGGAAACAGCACAAGTTTTAGAGTTAGACAGACGTGGAATAAAGCCCTGGTTCTCTACTTCTGCCTCCCCTAACTTTCAGATTATTGTAAGTAAAATATAGCTACAACTCATGTGCATTGCCATGGCACAGATTAAATAAAATTTAATAAACTAAAATATGTAAAGCATCAGGTTATAGCAGCTGCCACAAACATAATATCCAATAAGTTCTAGTCCTTTTACATTTCTCTTCCGTGAATCATAGCATAGTTACAATAGTTGTTTTAAGGAAAAACAATCAATGTATAGCAAAAGTATTTCTGGCCCAAGCTAGAAATTACCCCACTTATTTTAAGCAGTCTTCAGGATAATGAAAGCTGTAATATAACAAAATAATCTGGATAATTCTTTAGAGAACTTGTGGTTTCTGGACTAAACTATGATAATAGACTAACCACTACAATTTCTAATTATTATTTACCTTAATTTTGCAATAACCAAAAGTATTAAGTTTAAGGTTCAAAAGATCACTAAAACCATTAGGTTGAACACCAGAATTATTTTTTAAAGTAAGTCACCACCAACAACAAAAAATAATGCGCTATCATATGTGTTTATGTTAGAGTAGGGTATTACTGACTTGCCATGAACTTTAATGCAGTTTCCAAGTAATGCCTTTATAATAACATAATTATTATTTAACATGAAAGAAGGAAAGGGAAGACTAGATAATATAGGCATACCATTTATACAGCTTTGCCAAAAAGCTGCATTTAACACTCTCCAAGTCTGTTGCCTGCTAAATGATGGGGGAAAGGACCAGACAAACACAGTTCAGACGCATGTCTAGTAAGGTCTGAGTGACATGGGAAGGCACTTGTCAATCTTTCACACCTGGGAGCCAGTCAATAGCCAGAATGGGTATGGCCACTGCATGCACCAGAAACCTGAATATTTAAACTTTCAAAGAAAGGAAGCTCACTTGCTTCTCTCTCTGGTTCCCCGGGGTTCCCAGGACTCCTGTTGCAGGGGTCTGCGCTCCCTTGCTCCCATGTGGCCCACGGCCATGTGGGGCTCCACACATGGACTAACGGACTTTAATTAGCCTTAATGCTGAACCTCACCCAGCTGCAACATGGAACGGAAGCTCTGGACACTGGCCTGGCTTCTAGATCTGCTGCTACCCCAGCTGTCCCTCTTTCAGGACTGGCTTAAGGGGCAGGGGACTTTGGAACCTGAGGAATATAACTTCATGCAAATAAAGCCTTTTTCCACATCTCAATCTCCCGTGGGGGCTTCTGAAAATGCTTATTTCAGTGATACCCCAAGAACCTTACTCCCACTCGCATGAGCAAGGGAGGAATTTGATTCTCCAATAACACAAGCAGTGGTGATAGGTTCGCACTGATCTTTCCTCCTTGCCCTGTACTTGTAATCAAAGATTAAAAATAAAGGGCTTCCATTCAAGCTGGCAACTTGTGGGTAAATGTGGCACTTGTATCCACTCACAACTACATCAAAATTACAACTAAACTACAGAACAAAAATCATTGAAATCTTGAAATTTAATTGAGTAGAAGTCCTGCAACTAAGGATATACAGATGAAGCCACATCAAGACTGGAAGTAGGGATGGAGATACTGTACAATAAACATGACAAATAAACAAGGCATGCAGCCCGCCAGCCGCAAGTTTGACATGCTTGCTGTACAGGCTGGTCCAATACCCATGTGTGGCAGATAAAAACTGGAAAGGATAACTCAGCTGTGTAGGTCCCCACTGAGGAACAAGGGCTCTAAGCCCCGCACCAGGCCCCCAAACTCAGGGTTCCAGTGGCAGGAAAAAAATACCACATAAATCCTGGCTGTAAAAACCAGCAGGAAGTTTGGCTGAGACTGAGGTTGCTGGAGTCTCAGGATTTCCT
Source organism: Myotis davidii (assembly GCF_000327345.1). NCBI lineage: Eukaryota > Metazoa > Chordata > Mammalia > Chiroptera > Vespertilionidae > Myotis > Myotis davidii. The sequence goes on along the minus strand of NW_006297817.1, from coordinate 237,329 downwards.
CCTAAAGGGCCTGTACAGAGACTTACTCAGACTCACTATCTCTGAGCTCCAGCACTACGACAGCAGCTTGAAAGAAACCAAGGGTATATGGGAAGGAACTGAATTGTTTCAAGACTAGGGCTGAAGGGGCAGCTTTCTCCCAAATAGAAGTGATGGCAAAAGTCATTGTTCTTTTGTTGACCCCTCCTGCTGCAAGCCCAAGTCAGCAGCATATGTGAGTCTCCATCAACCTGACTATAACAACGTTTGCCCTAACCTTGTGATTCCCTGACACCCAGCCCATCCAAATTGCAGGCCATCAAAGCCATTTTCAGTGGCTTTTGCATACAAATGGCCTATCTTGGCTTATTATGTGGACTTTCCTAAAATATCTTAAAGCTTCACAAACCCCCAAACAAGCAGCATTTGGCCTCAGTGTGTTCCATACCTCTTCTTAAGGTGCTACAGGCCCAGCACTAGCAGCAGCCAGACTTGGTTCACAGCTTGGTCTCTCCTGGGCACCTCCACACAACACACAAACAGCAGCCATTTGCAGATTGCTATGTAGCTCATGCCTGGTGACTCTGGGCAGGACTCAGGTGGTGGCTGACGTTGGTCTGTATCTCCTGGGAGGCTCCAGAGCCAGCACCCAGAAGACGACTTCAGACCATGACAGAGCATCAGCCAACCACCTCCAGGAGCAATACATTCAAGGGGTGGGACTCGGCATGCACCAGAGCCCTGCTGAAGCCAATCCTGCTTTGTGGGGTCAGCCCTTACACAGCAGCTGCTCTGCAGTAGTCCCAACGAGTCCTCACAGCCCATCAGCCTGAGAGTAAATCTCTCCAATGAAGTGCCAACAGCAATCAAGCCTCAAGGACAACAGGAGGGTAAACTACAGCCCACACAGAGGGCACAGCTGGAGTACCCAGTTAGGGCTGAGGAGGCTGCACCACTGGTCACTCTACCAAGACTGGAAGACAAAGCAGCTCTACCTAATACATAGAAAAAAACCCCAGGGAGGCATCCAAAATGAGGAGACAAGAAACATTTCCCAAATGAAAAAAAGAGAATAAAACTCGAGAAAAAGAACTTAATAAAATGAAGAAAAAACAACCTACCAGATGAAGAGTTCAAAAACAGTGGTTATAAGGATGCTCAATAAATTTAGGGGAAGAGTACACGAACTTAGTGAGAACTTCAATAAAGAGACATGAAACATAAAAATGGAGATAGAAAACATAAAAAAAGAACCAGTTAGAATTGAAAGACATAATAAAAAATGAAAAATTCATCACAGAGAATCAACAGTAGAGCAGATGAAGCAGAGGGTCAAATCAGCAATTTGGAAGATGAAGAAGCAGAAAACACCCAATCAGAGCAGCAAAAAGAGAAAGAAGGATCCAAAAAAATGAGGCTAGTATAAAGAGCCTCTGGGACAACTTACAAGTGTACCAACATTCCCATCATAGTGGTGCCGGGAGAAGACAGAGAGAAAATAATTGAAATCCTATTTTAAAAATGAGAAAAAATTCCTTAACCTGGTGAAGAAAACAGACATTTAAGTCCAAGAAATGCAGACAGTCCCAAACAAGATGAATCCAAAGAGGGCTAAACCAAGGCAAATAATAAAATGCCAAAGGTTAAAGACAAACAGAAAACCTTAAAAACAGCAAGAGAAAAGCAGTTAGTTACCTACAAGGGAGCTCCCATAAGATTGTCAGCTGATTTCTCAACACAATTTTTGCAGGCCTGAAGGGATTGGTAAGAAATATTCAAAATGATGAAAAGCAAAGACTTAACAGCCAAGATTACTCTACACAGGAAGGCTATCATTTAGAATGAAGGAAAGACAAAGAGCTTCCTAGACAAGAAAAAGCTAAAGAAGCTTATCACCACCAAACCAGTATTATAAGAAATGTTTAAGAGTCTTCTTTAACAAGAAGAAAAAGAAAAATATATGAATAATAAAGTGGCAATACATACATATCTATCAATAATTACATGCATATGGATTAAATGCTCTAATTAAACAACTGAATGGATAACAAAACAAAACCCTTACATATGCTGTCTACAAGAGACTCACTTCAGATTTAAAGGCAAAAATAGACTGAAAGGGATAGAAAAATATATTTCATAAAAATGGAAACAAACAAAAAGGCTATGTAGCAATACTTACACCAGACAAAATAGACTTTAAAACAAAGACTATAGCGAGAGACAAGGAAGGACCCAGCAATTCCACTTCTGGGTATTTACCCAAAGAAGCCTAAAACACTATGTCAAAATGACATATGCATCCATATGTTGATTGCAGTATTATTTATAATAGCTAACATATGGAAGAAACATAAGTTGCCATCAACAGATGAATAAATAGAAAAGAAGTGGTACATACTACAATGAAATATATGACTCAGCCATAAAAAAGAATGAAATCCTGCCATCTACAATGATATGGATGGGCCCAGAGGGTATTATGCTAAGTGAAATAAGCCAGACAAAGATAATTACCATATTATATCACTGATATGTGAGATCTAAAAAACAAAATAAATAAACAAGCAGAACAGAAAGAGAATAATAGATACAGAGAACAGACTGATGGTTGTCAGATAGAAGGGCAGTTGAGGGGGTGGTTGAAAAAGGTGAAGGGATTAAGAAGTTCAAATTGGTAGTTATAGAATAGTGATGGGGATGCAAAATATAGCACAGGGAATCATATCTAATAAAAAAGAAACATGCAAATTGACCATACCTCCGCTACACTCATAAGCCATACCCACCAGCCGATCAGGAGTGAGTATGCAAATAAACCCAACCAAGATGGTGGCAGCCATGGAGCTGGAGCGAACAGGAGGCTTGGGTTGCCCCTGGCAAGGGAGGAAGCCAAGCTTCCACCTGCTCTAGCCAGCTATGGGCTCTGCTCAAGGCTACAAAGTTTCAATTATAGAAGATAAATAAATCCCAGATGTCTGCTTCCAGCTGCGGTGGCCTCTGCTCAAGGAGGGTTTGGGAGCCTGGGTTGCCCGGGGCCGTGGCCAGCCTGCAGCCATCAGCCCCTCACCCAGGCTGGCCAGGTACCCCAGTGGGGAGCCCACCCTGAAGGGGCTGCGGCCAGCCTGAAAACAACACTCATCCCCTAACCCACACTGGCCACGCCCCCCAGTGGGGACCCCCTACTGACGGGGGTGTGGG
>NW_006297817.1:219725-233683 GCF_000327345.1 Myotis davidii | reverse complement strand
GTGAGCAGGCTGGCGGGGCAGACATTTGTGGTCAAGCAGGCTAGTTGTGGGGGCAGTTGTGGCTGTGCAGGCTGGCAGGCAGAGTGGTTAGGGGCATTCAGGCAGGCAGGCAGGCAGGTGATCGGTTAGGAGCCAGCAGTCCCGGATTGTGAGAGGGATGTCCGACTGCTGTTTTTTGCCCAATCCCTGTAAACCAGCAATAGGACATCCTTCGAGGGGTCCCAGATTGGAGAGGGTGCATGCTGGGCTGAGGAACACCCCCTCCCCCATGCACAAATTTCGTGCAACGGGCCACTAGTGTAGCTAATAATATTGTAACAACTGTGTGGTATCAGAATACTGTTAATAATATTGTAATAACTCTATGGTATCAGATAATATTTTAAGAACTGTATGGTGTCAATTTTTTTTTCTTTTTCTTCTTGTTAAAAAAGACCCTTTAACATTTACTGTTTTGGTGGTGATAAGCTACTGTAGCTTTTTCTTATCTGGGAAGCTCTTATCAGGGTGATCACTTTGTAAGTTATATAAATGTCTACTCACTGGGTTGTAAACCTAAAGTTAATATAATATTGTACATCAACTGTAACTGATAAATAAAAATTTTTTAAAATGAGAAGATATTATAAATGTTTATATAATTTTGTAACAAATTACTATTCTATACAAATTATAAAAGTCAGAATAATTACTGTAAAAATTTATAGACTGGATTGTGTATGCATATGTGTATGCATATATATAGGTATAATATCTATAAATGTGTTTATAAACAAAATAAAACAGTAAAAGTCAAATAAACATAACAAATAGGAAAATAAATAATGGAAATTATATTAAATGGATAATGCTATTAAACTTTGCTGTTATTATTGATTTTCCTGAATATTCTTGATTAAATACCTAATATATTTTAGAAATACTTGTTGACTGTGAGAGTTTCAATGGTTATGTGAGTTAATTAAATAATATCCACAATAAATAAAACCATTTCTAAAGCAAAAAAAATATTAGACATGTGAACCATCTAATTATTTAAATGCCAAAGGCATTTTTTCAAAAGCTTGCCATTAGTATTTTTTGCATTACATGTATATTTGCCTATTTATTTATAAATGTTTTGTAAAAATAGTCAATGCTGAATCTACCTTTATTACCTACAAAGATGCAAAATAAAAATAAATTCATAAAGATAGAAAGATTAAAAATTAAAAGGCTACTGGTTATGACTATAATATTTTTATGACCAAATGACATATGACCAAGGATTGAAGTTTGACTTCTATTTTCTCGATGTAATTAAATTCACTAAACTCTTGAGGTGAATGACCATTAAAGTTTAGAACATAGAGTAATTTGCCATTTGGTCAGACTGTGGATTTGATTTGCACATAATGAGAGGGTAGTGTGCAAGAACAAGATAATTAGCAAGTGAGAGACCCTAAACGATTGCCTAGCATTAGTGTATAATTACAAAGTCCTCAGGAAGTGATAACTTCTTTTCTGAAAAAAAAACAACCAAAAAAAAAAACACATGCGCACACACACAAAAAAGCTCATTAAGTGAGTCAAAGGCTAAATAGAAAACACAATTAACTTGTGGTGTATGACTATAGAGAGAAAACACATGACCCTCAATAGAAAATAGACTCAAAATAAAAAGCCAATGGAAAAGAACACATAAATCTTTTTCTTTTTGCAGAAGACATGACTATGTAAAAATCTCAAGGAATCTACAACAGAATTCACAGGATTAAAAAGTCAGTTCAGCAAGATTTCAGGATATAAGATCAACACTTGTAAAACAATCCTATCTAATAAAGAGGGAATATGCTAATTGACCCTCCTGCCTTCGCAAAGATGGCGACGCCCACAGCCAAAAAGGAGGGAATATGTTAATTGATTGCCCTGCCCACAAAGATGGCAGCACACACAGCCAACAAGGAGGGAATATGCTAATTGACTGCCCCGCCCTCAAAGATGGCAGCGCCCACAGCCACAAGATGGCCAGTAGGGGAGGGCAGTTGGAGGCGACAGGCTGGCAGGCAGAAGCGGTTAGGGGAAATCACACAGGCAAGCAGGTGAGTGGTTAGGAGACAGCAGGCCCGGATTGTGAGAGGGATATCCAACTGCCGGATGTCCCACAGGGATCGGGCCTAAACTGGCAGTCGGACATCCCCCGAGGGGTCCCAGATTGGAGAGGGTACAGGCTGGGCTAAGGGTCATCTCCTCCAGTGCATGAATTTCGTGCACCTGGCCTCTAGTTGTATTTATAAATAACAATTACAAACATGTGAAATCCAAAATCAAAAAAGCAATACCTACTCACAACTGCAATGCTCCAAATGAAATTAAATACTTAGACATACAACTAATAATACATGTCCTGGAATTGTATATTGAAAACTATACAATTCTGTAAAAAGAAATCAAAGATGACCTCTGTAAATGAAGAGACATACCTTGTTGATGGAACTGAAGACAAAATAAAAAAGATGTCAATTCTCCCCAAGTTGATCTATAGTTTTAATGCAATTCCTATCAAAATTCCAGCAACATTCTTTAGACATAGACAAACTTGTTAAAATACTTATATGGAAAGACAAGAATTCTAGAATAGCTACAACAATCTTGACATAGAAGAATAAATTTGGCCTTGGCCAGTTTTCTCAGTGGTTAGAGTGTCAGCCTGTGGACCCAAGGGTCTCAGGTTCGATTCCAGGTAAAGGGCACATACCTCATTTGCAGGTTCAATCCTAGGACGGGTCAGTGTGCATGCGAGAGGCAGCCAATTGATGTGTCTCTCTCATGTCGATGTTTCTCTTTCTCTCTCCCTCCTTTCCATGCTCTCTAAAAATCAATGGAAAAAATATTCTTGGGTGAGAACGGAAAAAAAAAAAGAATACATTTGGAGGAATAATTCTACCTGGTATTCAGTCCTAATATTTGGCTGTAGTAATCAAGACAGTGTAGTAGTCATGTTGAAAAGGTTCAACTGATGATATTTTACTATGAAGATGCAAAAGCAATATGCATTCAATAGAAACTATATTTCAAATTTTGAATTTTTATCTTTTCCCACGCTACCAATATCAATACAATATTCTCTCACGATGCTGGGCAGTAGTGTCAAACCACAGCTCCTAGTCAGTCATGTGATCACATGGTTAAATAAACAATACTCTACAGTATACTGTGTTGCCACCAATTTTTGGATATTGTGTTCTGGACAAATTTATGATGTTCAGTGCATTAGGTGTGTTAAATGTATTTTCAACTTACAATGCTTTCAATTTATGATAGGTTTAACAGAATATAACCCCATCATAATTCAAAGAGCACCTGTACATATCAATAGAACAGAATAGAGAATCCAGAAATAAACCCATCAAAGTACAGCAACTGATTTTTGACAAAGATGCAAAAGGAATTCAATGGAGGAAAAATAGCCTGTTCAACGAATGGTGCTGAAGCAATTGGATATCCTTACATTAAGATTTTAAAAGCATTCCAGAGGCATTAAAATAATAAACATTGCCCTGGCCAGGTGGTTCAACTGGTTGGAGAGGTTTCCTGTACACCAAACCACTGCTGGTTCAATTCTTGTCAGGGCACATATCTAGGTTGCGGATTTTATCCCCAGTCAGGGCGCAAATGGGAGGTTAAACTACAATGGGAGGTTACACTACACATCTATCAAAATGGCTAAATAAAAAGGTGACAACACCAAATATTGGTGAAGATGTGAAGAAACTGAATCACTCATATTTTTCTGGTGGAAATGTAAAATGGTACAGATCCTTTGGAAAACAGTTTGGCAGTTTCTTTTAATACTAAACATGCAATTACCATATGACCCAGCAATTACACACTTGGCCACTTATCCCAGAGAAATAAAAACTTATGTTCACATGAAACCCTATAAACAAATGTCCATGGCATCTTTATTTGTAACAGACAAAATTGGAAACAGCCCAGATGTTATTCAATGGGTAAATGCTTAAACAAACTGTGGTACATCCATACCAGGGAATACTGCCCAGCAATAACGAAGAACAAATTATTGATGCATGAAACAACATGGATGAATTTCCCAGTAACCATGCTGAGTGAAAAATGCCAATGAGAAAAGGCTACATGCTGTACAGTTCTATTTACATCCTCAAAAGGGAAAAAATATAGAACTGGAAAACCGATTGGTTTGCTAAGGGTTAGGGACTTGGGGGGAAGGTAGGAAGGAGATGAGGTGTGGTTATAAAATGGCAACAGGAGGGATCTTTGTGGTGACAGAACTGTTCTGTTCTGTAAGTTGACTATGTGGTGGAGATCTGGACCAACATATGTGTTAAAATTATATAGAATTACAGACACACACATACACACACCCTCTGTCCACAAAATTAACATTAACATCAATAACACATGTTAAAAAACAACTGTAACAACAAAAAGCCAGAAATCTGTACTATATTTTTCATTATTTACAAAAGGGGATTCACAAAGATTTTGAGATGTAGTTCATAAGAATGTCAAGGATCTACAACATAGTCATAACTTTACTTACTCAAGAGAAAATGAGAGAATTTCCTAGAAAACCAAAGCTAATCTCTTAAAATGTTAAAAATGTAATTCTAATCATTTTTAATACTCATCTTTCTAAAATGTGTTTAAAATTCCCCTACATTTGCAAGTGAAAGATAAAGAACAAAATTTAACTTTTACCTAAAGAAAATGTGATATAATTATGACCATCCAATGTTATACTGTGCTACATAATACAATGATGCCCTTGAGGGATCCTCTAGTACAGTGGTTCTCAACCTTCTTAATGCCACGACCCTTCAATACAGTTCCTCATGTTGTGGTGACCCCCAATTTCATGGTTACAAATTGAACATAATGAAAGCATAGTGATGAATCACAAAAACAATATGTAATTATATATGTGTGTTCCGATGGTTTAGGCAATCCCACAGGTTGAGAACTGCTGCTCTAATATAAAAGCCATTTGCCCTTACACTAAAAGGCCAAAGCCTGCTCTCCACTTGCTGCTACGGTTTACTCTTTCTCTGTTAGCCTCTCAACTAGCACCTAAAATAACAGCATGTTAAAGCCTAGAGAGACCTTTGGGATCAACTAGTCCAAACCCTTTTATGTTTTCTAATGATAAAACAGAGGTCCGGAGAGGAGCCACCTTTCGCTCAATATCGCATAGCAGGCTGAATGGTAAAGGCAGGACTATTACCTGGGTCTTGGTGTGGTTCTCAGTATGCTTGCCTTTAAGCAGATCTCCCTTTCCTATTTTCTGCTTTAAACTACTATGATGGGGGGGGGGGGCATGAAAATAAGGTTGTCAGAAATATGTATTAAATAAGGCTTTTTTAAGTCAGTTGGTCTTCATATAAAGTAAATCTTTGTGAAAGCTATTCTGCCATAGCCCCTTTCACATAATTCCAAGTTTATGGCCATGATCCAAAGATTAAGGATGCCACAGTCTGGCTGGGGCTAAATGAGGTATTGTTATTCCTGTTTACCCATGTTTGTAGCACTAGCTACAGAGAAGTGAATTTCTGTACATTCCTCCACTGGATACTCTCAGGGCTCTTCCTGCTAAGTATGATATTAATAACCAATTACCTTTTCCAAGTAAATGAAGATATATAGAACATAATTCCAATTAACCTCTTGTTCCACGCTCTAACGGGCAATGAGAGGAACATACAGCAGAGTTCTACTTCTATTTTAAAACAAACTTTCTACCACCAACCTTTTACTTCATCACTTTAGGAAGTCACAAAAATGAAACTAAAGAAATCAGAAATTGAAAACGAGATCATTTTCTCTGCACTCAAAATGTGTCAGTTCAGTCATTAGAAATTATAAACCCCAACTGTATAAAGTAGAGAGAAGAAATCAAAGGCCCTAAAATATCAAAAATTATCTCTCAAAGGGTCATAGTATGACTGTCATTATACTCTAGTCAAGTAGTTTTCATGGATACACTAAAAAGTTATCAAATATTTATTCCTGGTTTCATCAAAGCATATGGCTTTTCAGTTGAGATCACATTTGGTTTTAAATCTGTCTACCATGGCTCTAAACAACATCAGAGAGTTATACCTTTTCATACAAAATGCCATTTAGCTTTATATAAATTACAATCTATATTTGGCATTTAAAGGCTGTCTTTTTTTTTGCAGAAAATCATAGAAAAATACCTGTGCTTAAGGGAGAAAATGCTAGTTATCTGAAAGATATGAACATGGATTAAGAAATAACCAAGTTCCCAAAGTTTTCAACATGACAGAGCATATCCTAAAGAATCTGTAGTATCTTGAATTTTTTAAGTTTTAATTACTATAGACATGCCAGACAGTGTGATATTTTAAACCTCTCAACCCTATAACTATTTAAATGATTGCACTATGTGACTGCTATCTTTCAGCCTATCAACTGTGCCATTTGAAGAAACAAACTTTTACAAATGTTTTAAAACAATGAGTTCTCTCCTGATTTACAATATGTCCCCAAATATTATAACCACTCAACTTAATTTTTTAGATTCAAAATTATAATTTCCCATTATGCTACACTAAATATTATCTAAGAAGAGTGGTGTTTATTTTCCATTTTGCTACTTTGAATATTATCTCCCGGTCGAACTCCCAAGGGGACACTTTGCATATTAGCCGTTTATATATATAGATTTCATTTTATTTTATTTTTCCATTACTATTTATCTGCTCTATGTCCTCTCTCACCTCCACCCACCCTCCTATTCTCTCTACAATCACCGCACTGTTATCCATGTCCATGAGTTCTCTTTTTTTGCTCAAGACCCCTACACTTCACCAGGGCTGTCTGTCTACTCTTTATCTGGGAGTCTGTCTCTATTTTGCTTGGTAGTTGTTTGTTCATTAAATTCAACACATGATTGAAACCATATGGTACTTGTCTTTCTCTGACTGGCATATTTCATTTAGCATATGTTCTCCAGATCTGAAAGTTACATTTTTAAAAAGACAAACCAGCATATCTATTAGACATGTAGCAACCAATTCTATATAAATGGTTATAATTGGCTTCTTCTGAAGAAGTGTAAGAAGTCATTAATTTGGTTTATCCTAAATAAATAATTTTCATACCTGGCATAACAAAACACTTCCACATGTTGAATGGTTTTGTCCAACTTGCTAAGAGCAATGGCTTCTTCATTTAGAAGGATCTGTTCTTGCCATGCTGGGCTTTCATTCACAATGTCACTGTTTTCCTAAACAATATAAAAATGAGAAATTTTAATTAATTGAGCAATCTGAACCTCTACTCTTTTGAGAAAATTTGTACCTTAATAAACTCATGCTTTTTCTTTCATCCCATCAAAACTCAAAGATGGGTATCACTTCAGAGTCACTGAAGCAACTCCAGTAACCTAGTGGGCTAACTTCAAAGGAAAGAAAGAAAAACAATGTATAAAATCTATCCTATCAAAAGCCAGGCCTGGTTGACAGATTTCTATCAGGATATTTGATATTTTGATGGAGCCATCTGAACATGGCTGCTTTGACATGGCTAAAAACTAGGACAATTAATGCTCCATCCACCGAGAATCATGCCCATCTGTTTTAATTACTAATTAATAATAAAGTTTTTACACTTTGTCAAAATAGCAGGTTCAACATTACTTCATTCTATTTACCCTTAGATCTCTGAGGTTGATCACTAGCCATGTGAAATTTCAAATATATGTAAAAGTATTTCTGAAAGTACTTAGCCCAACACAATTAGTGAGTTTAATAATCCTATATAATAAAAGGCTAATATGCAAATTGTCCCCTTGGGAGTTCAACCGACCGGGAGTTCGACCGTTCACTATGACGTGCGCTGACCACCAGGAGGTGGAGCGGAATGAAGGAAGGCCCTGACTGGCAGTGGCAACTGGGAGAGAGATGGCTCCAACTGGTAGCCAGAAGAAGGAAAGCCCTGGCCAGCAGCCAGCAGCCGACAGCCGGGGGAAGGAAGGTCCCAATCAGCCCTGATTACGGGCCAGGCCTATGGACCCTACCTATGCATGAATTTCATGTACCGGGCCTCTAGTCAACAATAATAATCAACCCCTTGATATTTTATATAAAAATATCAATAAAAAGTATAATAAAAATAAGAAAGTATAATAAAGTATATAAACTATCACTAAAAATTGAAAGTGATCCTTTAAAATCTCCAATAATTCCTACTTATATTTTATGGAAAAAATTATGATACAGCAATATTTGAATACAAGGGATTTTTGAAGGCGTCAAGACATACCTTTCCCAAATGTCAAAGATCAATTTTTAATCTGTTTAAAATTTTAATCTATTTGATACAAATCTCTCAAAGAAAAAAGTTTAAGAATATATTATATATACCCAGAGAACTAGTAGTGAAATATAACTACAATATCCTTTGTTTCAAGTAAAATCACCTCAGAAAATTTCTAAACCTAAGAGATTTTCTAAAGTAGGGCAAAAATTATTTTTTTAAAGTTTCATTGTCTTACAGTATGGTGGTTACCAAAGGGAGGGGGGTATGGGGAGGTAGTAAAGGGTAAAGGGGGTCAAATATATGGTAATAGAAGATGATGTGACTTTGGGTGGTAGGCACACAATGCAATATATAGGTCATGTATCACAGAAATGTATACTTGAAACCTATATGATATTCATAAAGGTCATCCCAACAAATTTAATTTTTAAAAAGCCTCATTATTTTTAATTTAACATTTTAAAATGAAGAAAAGCAGAGGCAGAGAGCTCTTATAATCAAATGTAATTATTTGGTAGAAGAGGAGTTACAGGAAGTTTGAATGTGCAGACATGGGGTTACCAGCCTGAAAAAAGACCTGTGGAGCAGTGACAGAGAATGAAGGGGAAAAGGATACAGTGACTGAGTCAAGATGCTAAAGTGAACGAAGTGTAAAGTAAATGTCTAGAAAAATATTTTTATTTTAATAAATCTAATCCATTACCAAAATTTATTTTTTATACCCCTTTACTCACCAAAAGTTTTCCATTCAGACAAGTGGGGCACTTTGTTGTTGTTCTGAGAAGCTAGATTAAATTTTTCATGGAACTATGGAAGTACTAAATATACCTCAATATCAGAAGACCCTCACATATACTTCCCAAGAATAAGGTTCAAAAAAGCGTTTCTGATAAACATAAATATATGACTATTTAATGCATACAGATAAGTAGGAATATAATGTCTACTTATAACATTTATTTCCTTGACTTATACAGTTTGAATTACATGAAATGCTGCTTTACAAATATTGCTTGTTTCTCCACACTCTCATTTCTATGCAACAATATTATTCAAACTGAATATTAATTGAATCTTCAACATCAATGTCTTTGTCATCACTAGAAGCACTTTTTGAGTCATGCACACCATAAAATTAATCAGTACAACTACAATGCTTAGTGTGGTGTTTAGCACATGGTAAGTGCTTAATAAGTCCTAGCTATATTATTCTAACTAACTAAATACAATTTTCTAGGACATAGCATCTTCCTTTCTGAACTACCTAAAATCTTTTGAGATATAGCAGTTTCTGATTCCATCATTACATGATATGATGCTCTCAATAGGGATTTCATTTCAAGACACATATACCATTTATCTAAAATTAGGTCAATTTTTTTTATAAATCCAACTCATAAAAATCGGTAAACTCCATGACATACCCAACTGTTCCAATTACTATACTTTAAATAAGCTCTAAAAAAATTTCTTACAATGATATAGAACAGTTAGAGTAGTGAGACCCTACCCTTGGGGAAGAAAACACTAAATTTATATTAAATTTTTTCTTGCTTTTTGTTTTTACTAATTCTGTCAGGTGAATTCTATAATTATGCAAACCATGAATGACTGAGATCATTTCAAATGAATGTGTTTTCCCCATATAGTGTTGTTGTTGTTTTCCAAATATAATGACTGAAAGAACTAGTATAGGTGAGATTTTATAAGAATTAAAATACTTTTTTCTGAAAAACTCTTAAAGAAAATGCTTGCCTTATATTTGGACATATAAAGTAATTACAACATGGTAACACATTTACATAATTTATTCTTCAGCTAACATATCTACTTATATTTAAAAACTGATATCTATATTTTTAAGGCATTGGACAAATATTGGCTGAAATTGTGACTGCATAATTTTTGTTAAGTAAATAAAAATCAGGTATTGAGGCCGAAACCGGTTTGGCTCAGTGGATAGAGTGTCGGCCTGCGGACTGAAAGGTCCCGGGTTCGATTCCGGTCAAGGGCATGTACCAGGGTTGCAGGCACATCCCCAGTAGGAGATGTGCAGGAGGCAGCTGATCGATGTTTCTCTCTCATCGATGTTTCTAACTCTCTATCTCTCTCCCTTCCTCTCTGTAAAAAATCAATAAAAAATATTTTTTAAAAATGAGGTATTGATCCTATATTACAAATGAAGCTAATTATGTGACTCATATAAAACCTAGTAAATTAAAAACTTATATAAGAAGTTTACCTGGTATTCCATTATCCAGGACAAGAGTCCTGAAAAGCTAAAACTGGCCCAGTTTCCTCCATAGTAGCTTCTTCTGTAACAATAAAAAAAAAGAGTAAAGTAAAAAATATATAAATCTAGTCACCATCTTCATCAACAAACTCATTCCATTTTCAATATTGCTACCTCAAAGCTCAAAAGCACACATAATTGGGATATTCAGATTAGAGGCAAGAGTGGGCTGAAATAAATAGAAGTGGGCCTCTTAGATCCCAAAGGTAACTTCTCATTTTCTAAGTAGTTAAAAATCTCTTTGGCCTTCTTAGAGATTTCTCCATTGTTCATGTGACTGGTAACAGCTTGATATGGGCACCGAGCAGATAAACATGAACACATCTGACTCCTGGGTTAACAAAAATGGCTGGGAAGGAAACGTGGTAGATCTCCAAGAAATTCGCCAGAGAAACTGCTACATTTCCCATAAACAGTTAAATATCTACTACCACCACCACCACCAAACCCTCTCCCACACACGCAAAAAGTGTGTGTATATGTATACACACACAGCGCATGCACACACACACATTCATAACTGGCTACTGTAAATCTAGTGGTATGCCCTGTGTTATGCTAAACCTTCAGGACCAAAAATAAAAATAGATCTCAGGACACAGTTTTTCATAGTAAAACTTGTGGCAAGCATAACAAGAATAATACTCCCACTTATCGCTGGTTACACTATTATTCTCCATTCCATAGTCCTGTGATGATCAGTCTGTTTTAGCAAATCTACAGATCTCCTAACTAGGATCAAAACCTTATAGACACTGGACTTCTGATGAACTTCCTTAAGCAAGAGATTCTTGGCAACCAGAAGTCTCTAATTCTGTACTAGATACTAGGCTTCCCAATGATTAACCCCTTCCCCAACAATTTTTTTGTTAAAAACGTTTCTTTTTCAGACTAATTTTTTTATTTTGGTTCTATATAGTATTTTTGATGCTGGTTATGAAAACAGTTTGTAACTCGTCTTCCTATAAACCATATTTTTTTTTACCATATTTTCTTAGTATATTCGTCGACGACTGAAAAAGAACATTTTGTGAAAACGAGTATACACGTTTCTGCCGGGGAAGGGGTTAATGAGCACATGAATAGGGGCTCAACATCTTTAGTTATTAGGTAAGCACATATAAAATAAGAAATAAAAATGAGCACAATGAGATACTGCTACACATCCACAAGAATAGTTAAATTTAAAAAGACTGACAATAGCAGGTGCTGGTGTGAATGGCCAGAATGCTCATATATTTTTGTTGGAGTGTAAAATGGTGCACCTTTGGAAAATGTTTGGCAGTTTCTTACAAAACTAAACATATACCTACACTATGGCCCAGTAATTCCATTCCTAGGTTTTTGCACACAAGAAAAGCATAGCAGTTTTATTCATTAATAGCTCCAAACTGGTAACAATTCAAGTATCCATCAATAGTAGACCCTAAGCTGTGGTACATACATAGGATGGACACTATTCACCAGTGAACGGGAATGAACTACTGATGCATGTAACAACATAGATGAATCTCAAAAATCTTATCCTAAGTGAAAGAAGCTTTACCCCAAAATAGTACATTCTGCAAGATTCCATTCATATAAAGTCCAAAACAAGCTAAGTTAATTAATATATGATGAAAAATACCCCAAGAGTAGCTGCCTTTAAAGTTGGGAGTAAGGGCAGGACTTGACTTTGAAGAGGGATGAGGGAACGAGGGAATGTTCTGAAGTGATTGCAATGTTCTTTATCTTGATAAAGTTCTTAGTTACACAAGTGTATGCATTTGCCAAAACTTATTACACACTGCACTTAAGATCTGTGCATTCCACTGCAAGTAATTTTATCTTGAAAAAAGACCCATAAATAAATTCTGAGCTCCAGTTAATTATATGCATGATAAAGTGTTTCAAATTGAAGGTACTGGGATGTGTACAACTTACTTTGAAATGCATAAAGCAGTAAGATAGAAAAGTGGATGGACAGAAAAATGAATACATGGATAGCTTTGTAATAAAGCAAATGCAGCAAAATGTTAATGGTAGAATCTAGGTGGTAGATATATAGGTGCTCACAGTACAATTTTTTTCGACTTTTCTGTCTGTCTGAAATTTACAATAAAATATAAGAAAACCAAAATTAATCTAATGAGCTTTCAAACATTGACCATGAAGTACCAATTTCCACGTTATTTTCTGCTAATATCAAAAGTCTTAAAAAAATCTAAGAAGGGCCACCTTTCCATTATTAAATGACCTGAGGTTTGTTCATGGTCAAAATCTATTTTTCTCTCCTATACTTGGTCATATGGTCTTTGACAGAGCTAACTGGTTCTAGTATTTTTCCATGCAGCTCCCATTTTCAACTTTTCCTGTTGATGTGCTCTTGACATCAGCATCTGGAGATCTCATCCAATTATGTATGTAAAAGGTGAAACATGGTTTTCATTACCATCGTCTTTATGACAAAAGACGGTAACATAATTATTAATAAACTCACTATAAAATCAACAGATTTCACTAAACTCATGCTGGTATTTATGTGGTTCTAAATATGGCTTATAATATCCCTTAAGGAGAAAGACAAAGATGTTAGATATCAGAACCAGTAGGACAAAAAAAATCAGTGTAACATTCTAATATGCTCTCTATAACATTATGCAATAGAAATAATAAAAATTAAAGACCACCAAGTATTTTCTTACATTTTATCTTTAATGATATAGCTTCAGAACTCTGACATTGAAATTCAATTTACCGTTTCTGTAGAGAATAACAACACTAGGTTACTAATTTTGTTTCTAAAATCCCATAGTTACATTTTAAGGATAAAGTGAGAAGTTTCTGACGAGAGAGAGAGAGAGAGAGAGAGAGAAAGGGGAATGCAACATTTTCTGCCATTTTTGTATCAAAACTGCCTCTGTACATCAAGTAAAAGAAAAAGCAGTTTATGAAAAAGGATGATGTTTATCTCTGTTGCCAGGAATGCTATTTTATATGATGGAAAAAGTCTCCCATAAAACTAGAATCTCTTTATGGAACTAGAAAATGAGTATTCACAGTATTTAAAGAGTAAACCATAAAAATAGTGTCTAAAGTCCTTTAAGTTTCAGGATTGGAAAATGACCTAAAATTTTCAGCTAAAGTAATAAAAAATCACAAATGGACATTTTTATTTTCAAAGATAGAAGAGCCCAATAATCATAATACTGAGGTATAACTCCCTGTTGTGTGAAATGTTGACCTTAAAACTAGAGAAAACATGATTTTAATCTTTCTAAAGTTTTACAAAGCTTACTCAGAGTACCACCTAAATTTTTCCAGACACAGGAAGGAAATGAATTATATAACTGTCTCCATTAACACTAACCAATAAAAAAAA
>NW_006297817.1:218249-218979 GCF_000327345.1 Myotis davidii | reverse complement strand
CACTTCCAGGCATTTACACAAGAAAAATGAAAATATATGTCAGAACAAAAACTTGTAGACAATTTTTATAGTAGCTTTATTCATAGCACCCCAATTTGAAAACAACCCAAAAGTCCACCAATAGAAGAATAAGTAAACAAATTATTTCTCTCACCAAGGAGAAAGAATGAACTACTACTGATACATGCAATAACATGAGTGTTATTATATTGACAGAAAGAAGCCAACATAATTTTCTACAAGAAAATAGGAAGGTTCTTGCTTTAGAATATATTTATTTGAAGCCTGAGATCTTTTATATGATAAAAGTCAGAATGGTGGTTTCTTATAGGGGAGGAGAAAGAGGCGTGGACTGGAAGGTGTCAAGTGGGAACCTTTTGGAATGGTGGAAGTATTCTTTATCTCCATGGGGTTGTTGGCTAGAGGAGTGCATGTACATTTGTTAAAACTCACTGAATTTTATAAATAAGATCTTTGCATTTCACTATGTGCAAATGCTTCTTCAATCAAAAATATTTTAAAGTATTTAGCCGTAAATTCCCTTTCAATACTCTAAAGTCTTATTTTTTTTTGTTTTTCACATTTAATAAAAATTATTTTCCCCCCAAAGGGAGGCATCTGTCATACTTTCAACAATAAAGATAAATTTTAAAAAATGAAAAAATATTTTTTAAGTGTTGCAGTTACCTGCTAGTTAGCTTTTCTAGTGTCTCATTTTGATGACTACACA
>NW_006297817.1:205147-218201 GCF_000327345.1 Myotis davidii | reverse complement strand
TGACTTGTTTTTTGTTCTGAGGATCCTGCTCTGAGGATTTCTGGCTGCAGGAACCATACACATAAAAGCCCTGGTAGAGTTTCAGATAATTTATTAGCCACATTATTTAACATAATGGTACTGGGCACAGACTTGCTAAGGACAGTGCCTGGGGTGCCTTAATGGCTCTGTAGATTGCAAGAAAGAGAGGAAACTGGTGATGGAGTACAGACCAATGCTGCCAAAACCACAGCAAATAGAAGCCCCACTTATTAAATACCTTCCTAAAACCAATGATCTGCAATGCTTTTGTTTACTGAATGTTCAAATAAACTGACAATGTTTATAAAAAAAAACAAAAAAAAAAACAGAAAAAACTAGTATTACAACAGTAACAAGAGATTTCTCATCCTTTGCCCAAGAGATTAATGTTAAAGCAACTTCACTTTGCTTGATGTGTACTAATAGAAAATAAATACATTACAGATGGACATAAAGTTATACAATATCAGAAGGCTAAACATTAAATCTATTAAGTAAATCTGCTACATAGCCAAAACCGGTTTGGCTCAATGGATAGAGCATCAGCCTGCGGACTGAAAGGTCCCAGGTTCGATTCCAGTCAAGGGCATGTACCTGGGTTGCAGGCACATCCCCAGTGGGAGATGTGCAGGAGGCAGCTGATCGATGTTTCTCTCTCATCGATGTTTCTAACTCTCTATCTCTCTCTCTTCCTCTCTATAAAAAATCAATAAAATATATTTTTTAAAAAATCTGCTACATAAATCCTAACAATCTTTTTTTCCATTGTGCATCTTAATTACAATTCAGTATTTAATACTCAGCAATAGCCATAGCTACATGATGTACTGGGAAATGGCTTCGGTAAGCAAGTACAAAAACACTGACAAAAGACAGAGCTACTGACATTCAGGCACATGCATCTGGGAATCATTTTTAATTATTAAGAAACCCAGGAGTTGAAAATGCTTTCAGGCAGATAGCTGATGGATGGGGTCCAAGTATGCTCAGTGAAAAAGAGAGGCAACACAGCTCAACCTGTAGACACCCCCATTCTAGTATTACTGCTCCTACAATTTCCTAGTAGAGTTGTTATACCACTTTCCACTGACAGCATTTTTAATTTTCAAAATGATTTTACTATTTTCACATGGGTCTTTTAATGACAATGGAAGAATGGCAGAACTGAAATGGAAACTCAATTCTCCCGAACCCTAATCTTATTGTGAGATAAGCAACCCAAAACTTCTAAGTGGGCTAGCATCATTTAGTCCACATGATGTAATGCTCAATGAGGCCAAACAAATATCGAATATCACCTGGACCTGATTACCAAACTCATCTTTTCCAAAATGTATCCCATCAATAGCATGGGCTATTAATAGGTGTTCTCAATTTAAAAAAAAAAAAAAGGTACAATGACAAAATAAATTTGGAAAATGCTAGATTTAAGAAGTTAAACCACCACCAAAAAATTGTTCATGATCGAGCTTCTCAGCACCGTTAAATATGTTAATGTCTGTTCTCTCCAAAACTGAACAAATTCGGTTGAGCAATAAGCATTTTTTGAAAATCCATTTGGAGGGAATAGAGTTCAACAGAATATATTTTGAGAAATGCTGGCTTAACTCATGTTAAGGGAAGGAAAAAAACAGAATACTATGTATATTGAGCTTGTCATTTTCCATTCATTATCTCACTTAATCTTCACAAGAATCCTGAGAGATTGAGGCTATAATTATCCCCATTTTAAAATTAGAAAAAAAACGAAAATCAACCGTGATACTGAGTATCTTATTTAACTCACTCAGCTAGGAAATAGCAAAGCCCGGATTTAAGCCCAGGGCATATCAGACCCCAAAGCCTATGCTGTTTTATTACATAACACTGTCTCCTATAATCTATAAGATTAGAATATTTAAAATTTAGGCATAAGTATATAATACAAATCCTGACATCTGGATTCCAGGCAATGGAATGAACTTTTAATTTTCGTTTTGCTTCAGCAATTCATCTAGATAATGAAAATGGGATAATAACTTCATGACTACATCTACTCTAAAGACAGAGCTGGAGGGACTAGTCATTTCTAGGACCTAACTACAACCAATTTTATTGTATATCTCATATTTAATGTGCACAAATATCTTTCTGTATATAGTAGGAGTAGACAAATAAGTGGCATGTCTACTAATATTGATTTGCCAGCTATTATTGATTATGATATAGTATGCACATTAAAAGAGTCACCATTTTATTTAAATTTGGTTGGAGTACAGTACTACAAAGAATCATGACATGTTTCAATCTCCAGGTTCACAAATTAACAAAACAGGCTTGGGGACATATTGGATTTAACTTTCTTCACAAATCCCCATTTAGTAAAAGCTCCACATACCTGACACAGGAGAAAGCTGAGCTCCTTTCATCATCCCCTTATTCCAAGATCAAAGGAGGGTGGGACTCCATGGTGGAGTATGCAGATGCAATTCTAATACTAGAGAGGAAGACCAGGCCCTTACTTGGTTTTAAAAGACTCCCCAGAAACTACAGGAAGTTTCTTTGGCAATCAGATCACTGTGCCAGAATGAAATACCATGGTGTGTTCCCAGTTATTGGGGCTGGAGAAAAACTATCCTGCGTTTAAAAGTTATTAGTCATTGGACACTAGTCCACACATTCAAGACACATTTTAAGACACCAAGCCAGGTAATGTGCAAAGGTTGTCCTCAATTCTTGTTTTCCTCATCTATTCCTACTGATTCAATTATCACTTCCCACTGATGACTCACAACATGGTATCTCAAATCTGGCCCCGCTGGTGAGCTCCAGACTCATAGCTATTTCTGGGCTGAAAATACATATCATGACTCATCAACTCATTTGACATCTACCTTCAATAAATATCCCAGATTAACTTTAATCTCTACATGTCCAAAAGCCTAATTTGTTACATGTCCCCCAGATCCAACTTGGTTTTCCTCTTGGTTTCCCTATTTCAATAAATAGCAGCACCATTCTTACTGCTTCCTATGCTGGAAATGCTTGAACTCACTCATCGTTCATTGCTCACATGTCAACTCTAATTTCTCAAACCCATTCTATCTTTGCTAAACCTGCCACCACTACCTATCTCTTATCATGTTTATTCATTAGCCTCCTCAAAGGTTTCTAGTTCCTTACATTTCCAACCTAATTTCCATATGACTGCCACTGTGATCAGGTCTTGGCAGGCCATATTATACCATTCCCTGGCTTAAAGATGTTTAATGGCTCATTAATGCCTCTAGAGAAGAGTCAAAAATCCTTAGCATCACTATAGGACCCTTTAAAACTTAGTTCCAACTTAACTCTCCAGCCTTATCTCTGGACATCACCCTTCTCTGCAATGCATCAAATGCATCAGCCAAAACCACAAACTCAATGTTGCCTGAGTGAGCCAAGTGCCTGCAATTCTTGCTGCTTTTATTAACATTACTAGAGGTCCAGTAATGAAATGTATGCACGGGTGTGGTCCCTAGACCTGGCCAGTGATCGAAGCGCGAGCATCTGGCGTGGAAGGGCAGGTCCCAGCTGACCTCCGAGCCCTAGGCAGCAACTGGGCCCCCAGGTCCTCACACCCGCCCTCTGCCTGAGTCACGGCATCCCCACACAGAGATGCAGTGAGTGTGCTGGACGCCACAGGTTGGGATGCAGTGTGGGCCTCTGGGCTGCCCAGCGGTGCCCTGCGGAAGCCGGGCAGGCAGCGCACTCTCTCCTGGTCAGCCTCTCAGACCTGCTCCTGCACGAACCCACAGGGAGCCCAACCGGCCCCTGCGGTCCCAGTGGTTGCAGCTCGGCTCACCTGGAAGAGGTCGCGCAGGTCCTGGTCAGGCTCCTCGCGGGCACCCAGCACCTGAGCATGGGGGCTTCCCCAGTGCACAAGCCCTGGCTTCCCAGGGAAGGGTAGCAGGGAGAGTGAGAGTGAGCTCAACAGACGCCCCGCATTCTCACTGCACCTCCGTCCCCATCACCCCAGCCCCAGGTAGCCGGTGAGAGGTCACAGAGCATCACTGACACCCACCATGTTCTGCGCAGCCCCCTGGTGGTCAGTGCACATCATAGCCAGTGGTTGAACTCCTGGTACAGAGGACAATTTGCATATTGGGCTTTTATTATATAGGATTCCCCTATGCCCAAAATGTTATTCCATCACAAAACTAATGATGGAACTAGTCAAACCAGTCATAAGTATTTAAATCCAATAGCATCTTCTCTGTGAGGACTTCAGCTGTCCTATATATAATCAGAATTGATTTCTGCTTCTGTAATTCTGCATATACTTCCATAAGAGCTCTGTCATACTATCTTATAACTAGACTGCATGAATGTTTCCTCTGATTTGACTAGGAGCAACTTAAGGGCAAGGAAGTAGTTTGGTCATTTTGGAACCCTTAATGCACAGTAATAATTATTAACTAAGACAATTAATGCATTGCTATTAATTAAGGTTTTAGGATTAAATGGACCTGGGTGAAAATCCCCCAGTTGTGCCTCTTATTACCTGCATGACTTCAGCCAAAAACCTCACAGAAGTTACTTTTTAAAGCCTCAGTTATTTTTCTGTAAAATAAGAATAAAGCATTCAAAGTAGTGCTCAGCACATAGTAAATTATTATCATAATCATTCTTGTAAATTATGGACACAGGAGAACATGCTCAATGTCTCCAGTTCCCTTTCACCAGCAATTACCATGGTCCAGGGCTAGCCATGCACAACTAGGTTCACTGACAACCCTAAGAAGGAAGATAGATGATAGATGACAGAGATAGAAATAGAGATGGAGATAGAGACAGAGAGACAGTGAGAGACAAGAATGGGGAAACTACTGAGGGACAGAACTGACAGATCAAAGGATTGAGGACTGTTGATTTCCTCTCCCTTTTCCCCTATCCTCTACTTCAGAGTAGTCACAGTTCCTAAAATTTAATCCTTTCTTTGTCATGGAAAGAGAAATCAAACTCCATTTACATTAATAGAATAAAAAAGAAAATTACACTGACAGGATAAAGCTTTAAGCTTTACTATAGTAGATCACTCTGCTTCCAGCTGTGAAGCTGATTAATATCCTTCAAACCCCCAAGGAGCTGGTAAAGACAGTTACCATTTCAAAGTAAAAAACAAAAAAAGACAAACAAAACAAGAGGAAAGAAAAATAAAAGAATAAAAAGGAAAAAGATTTACCTTCATTTTCTTTTCAAAAGACAATGAATGAACAATTAGTTGCTCAAGGCGGGGAGGGGGAGGGGGTTAGAGGAGGAGATGTGGTGAAAAAATACGTATATGCAATCAATTACCTTGCATGTAGTTTTCTATGTTGTGGGAAAGCTATCCTAATTCAAACCCACTGAATAAAGCTAGTCAAAGTTGGTAATATCAAGAGAGAACCTGAAGTACCATGATTTCTGCAAAGAGCTATCTCAATCAATCTAGCCTTTGAGCTCTAAGGGGGAAAATCCTCCTTATGCAAGAACTGTCATTTGTAAATGAAGCTCCTGTCATACAGATTTCAGTGACCTAAATATAAAATGATATTTCTATTTCAAAACCATAAAAATTTGCAAATGGCTTCCAGGTAGTTCCCCCCACTCCCCCCCCCCACACACACACACAATGCCCTCCAAAATAAAGGCTAACCATATTCCCGGTGACTTTAAAGTAAAAGCCTTTTAGTGAACCTGCTACATTTTGTCAGATGTGCTGGTAGCACCTCAACTTTTTACATGTATCCCGCTGGACCCTCAGAGTGATGCTTCAAGGTCGGTTGTACACTATATCCTCTTTACAGTTGAAGAAAACGTCACATAACTGATCAGTGACAGAGTAACAACTTGAATCAGGTATCTTTGACTATCAAGTCCAGTATTTGTTTGTTTATTTTCTAACCCTACAGGCTTATCTTATTAAAAGAGCACAGGCATTGCAGTAAGATGGACCTGAGTTAAAAATCTTGGTTCTTCCCCTTAATAAATGTGTGACAAGTGCCCTCAGGCCCCCAGCCACCCAGGCCCCCAGCCACCCAGGGCTGGCCTAAGGCACAGGCAAGCCTCTAATGTCAGCTGCCCAGCACCCAGGGCTGGCCCGAGGCACAGGCAAGCCTCGGATGTCGGCTGCCCAGCCGCCCAGGGCCAGCCGAGGCTTGTGCTGCCAGTAGTGGCAACAGCAGAGGTGTGATGGGGGCATTGCCTTCCCCTGATCACCGGGTCCCCTCTCGCCCCTGAGGGCTCCCGGACTGTGAAAAGGGGCAGGTCAGGCTAAGGGTCCACTCCTCCAGTGCATGAATTTTCATGCACCGGGCCTCTAGTAACTTAATATTTGTAAAGTGCCTAATACAGTACAGAGCAAATACTCAGTAAACAGTAACTATTATTAGACAAGTTATTTCAGTTCTCTGAATTTGTTTCCCCATCTAAAAAAGGAGGGGAATTATACTACTTTTAGAGAATTGTAAAAAGAATTAAATCCTATCTAATAAAGAAGAAATATGCTAATTGACCCTCACACCATCATAATGATGGCAGAGCCCACAGCCAATAAGGAGGAAATATGCTAACTGACTGCCCCGTCCTCAAAGATGGCGGCACCTACAGCCAATAAGGAGGGAATACGCTAATTGACTGCCATGGCCTCAAAGATGGCAGCATCCACAGTCATAAGATGGCGGCGCCCAGTCCCCTCAGCCCCACCGGGGCAGCAAGTGCCTTCAGGCCCCCAGCCACCCAGGGTTGGCCCGAGGTGCAGGCAAATCTCAGATGTTGGCTGCCCAGCCAACGCTTGAGGTGCAGGCAAGCCTCACAGTGGCAGCAGCAGAGGTGTGATGGAGGCATCGTCTTCCCCTAATTGCCGGGTTGCCTCCCGCCCCTGAGGGCTCCCGGACTATGAAAGGGGGCAGACCGGGCTGAGGAACCCCTCCTCCAGTGCATGAATTTTCATGCACCGGGCCTCTAATAACTTAATATTTGTAAGGCACCTAATACAGTACAGAGCAAATACTCAGTAAACAGTAACTATTATTATTATATCACAATGTATTTAATAACATATGATATCTTGAATACTAAAATAGGTGAACCCATTGTACACCATAAGCGTCTGTAGATGCAAGCGGTAGACCTTCCCCACATGCCACGAGCGTCTATAAATAAAAAATGTTTTCCCTAAGTGGCAGCCTTGACCAACTTTAAAATAATTTTTCATGAGAATTTTCAGCTAAAAATATTCAAGAACACCCAAATTGTAATATATTTATTTTTATAATATTCATTGCAAATTGATTTTTTTTAAATTAAATTCAAAATATTGTGGTGTGTGGAGATGGTTTCCATTTTGGACGTGTGGTAGTTAACTGGTTAAGCAAATGAAAATTACTTACACTCATAAATTAGTGCCATAGAAATCATGAAATATGATTTTAACATGGGGGGGGATACTGAAAGAAGAAAATGGGGAAACACTTGATTCTTTGATACTTCATATATATTTGTCTCACCCTTACAGGCCAGCACTGTTTTCTTTTATCTAATAATAAAAGATAAAAATAAAAATTTTATTCTACATGAGATTTTTTTTAATTCCCTATATTTTGTAATAGCTTAAATCTAAAATCTTTCAAATACTTATCTGAGTTATCTTAGTTGCATATGTGCAAGTATTTCAGTAAAAGAGAAAGATCCATGCTATTTTATTTTTGCCTTAAAGAAAATGTAAACAGACCTCAATTTCCACAAAGTAAAAGCTACTAAAAATAACTTCACAGTAGGAGTAGCTGTTGTATCAATACTATTTCCCTTTTTTCAGAAGCCAATAATCATAGAACATCAAGACAGAGTATTTTAGTCCTTTTATTATAGAAACAAGGCATCAGACCTAAATTTTCATTTCACTCTATATACTAGGATATAGAGTTAGTTTCCAGTACAGAAAAATATCATAAAATTGATTTGACAGACTACTACAAATGCAATTTCTGAGGTGACTCAATGAGGTAGAACTTTATTAAGCCACAAAACATTGGCCTCTAATAAGAAATCAAGAAGAAGAAAATGGTGGCCAAATAGGCAAACGTGTCGTGCACCTTGTCAGGGGGCCAAACTAGAAATGCAACTAAATTGGAGAAGATCCACCCGGAATTAACAAATTAGGCACAGCTGAGCGGACAATTATCAACAAGGAAGGGCAGAGGATGCCTGGAGAATGGTAGGAACACGGATCTGGGTGGGAGAGGGCAGCCCAGCCACTGGGCCAAGAGGGTGATGAGGAAGCTGCATTGCACCAAAGCTGTGGACCTTGGCAACAGGCATAACATCCAATTGAGAAAAGGAAAGGCCACGGGGGTGCTGGCACCCAGGAAATCTAGACCTAAGACTATAGCCATGAAAGACTGCACCCTTACAGGCCGCCTGAAAAGCCACCTGAACAGTGCAGTGCTGGTGGGAGAGAAATCTGCAGTTTCCTAGTGGTTTTGCTTTTGTTTTGTCTTTGCTTTTATTTGCTAAATGAGAATATAAGACTATTCAGTTGCAAGAACTCACCAGAGGTTGTGGAGCAGGGAGAGGTACAGAGTTGAGGTGCCTCAGGAAAGGCTGGGAAGGGAAGCAGGGCAGGGAAATGTGACCAGGACTCAGGCATTGGGACATTCATAACCTTCCAAACTTAAGAGGCCATTTCTCTCCTGAAGAGCCAGCCCCTCCCAGTAGCCTCAAGGCACGTAATAAAGCCAGCCACACCCTGCCTGCATTTTGAGCTATACAAATGAAACAAAGGCTCTGAATAGCCCCAAAGAGCCCTCAGTGACTGGGTTGGAAGAGGGGCCAGGCTGCCTCACTATTCTGGGAACCAGACTGATAAAAACTGCAGGTTGCAAGCCAACCCCAATGGTCTCCATACTAGGATCCCTGACCAACCAAGGCCAGAGTGATAGCTGGGGCTTTCACAGAGGAATAGCTCTGGGCCAGAGAGCTATTTTCCAGTTTCCTGGAAAGCAAAAGAGCACCACTCCAACCTAAAACCCTCACAGAAACAGACTCTTGGGTGATTAAGATTGACAGCTGCGAGATAGGCAAAGCGGGCTGATTGGTCCTGCTTGCTTGCAGCCAAGGCCTGTAGAGACAGACACTAACTAGCAGAGGAGCTGTGGATCACTTGGAACTTCAACATGGTGCTCAATTCCAAAGACAGTGCCTGACAGTGGTCAGCACCCAACTACCTAACAGGAAGCCCAGAATTGGCAGACAGAACAAAAGAGTGGGGTCCTAAACCAGCTCCTATAGGGTATTAAAACACGGCCGAAGCAAACGACACTTCACATTTTAAGTTTTTTTATAAATTATTATTATTATTATTTTATTTTTTATATTCTTTACTTTTTTATTTATTTTTTCACCTGTTCTTCCTCACTTCTCCCTTTTTCATCTTGTTTTTCTTCTCCTATCCCTGCCTTAGGTTTTCTCTTTCCTTTCTTTTTACCCCTTGTTAAAAATTGATCTTCTTGATCTGCTTTATTGATGTCTTATTATTACTGTAGTTTCAGTTGGCTTATTCATATAAAAAATTTGCTCTTCTGTATTCCTACTCCATTCTCCCTTCTCTTTTCTCTTTCTTTGCTACTCAATCTTTTTTCCCTCTCCTCTCTTGCTCTTTTCTTCTAATTTTTTAATTAGTTTCACTTCCTAAATTCAGGCCTATCTGCTTTCCCCTATATTATCCTTTTCAATAAATAAATAAATATTTTTTTCTTCTTATCCACTCATTCTTTTTCACCTCTTCTATACTAAACAGTGTTCCTTCCACTATTCATCAAATTCCTTAACCTTATTTTCTGTATTTAAGATCAGCCTCTACAGATTCTGACCACCACCCCTTTTCTGGATTTTTTGGGGGTTTTTTGGTTTAATTGTTTGTTTTACTGTGTTATCTCCCCATATTCTTTCTTTTTTCCTTTTTTCTTTTTCTTTTCTTGTTACCATTTCTTGCTATCATTTTTGCTCTCTTTTCTCTCTCTTAGTTCTCTTTTCTCTAGTGGTCCTTTTATTGGGGTTATAGGTGTCTTGTGTGCATTCATGATCTGTTCCTTTTGTGTAGTGTTGTGCCATGTTTTATTTTGTGTTGTTCATTCAGCACCTCCACAGTGGTTGGCACGATGTGGTAGAAAGCGAACCACATAACCAGACACCCCGAGAGAAGACTCCATCCACAAAAGGGACAATAACATTTCAAGACCCAACTACATGGGGCTTCCCTAGAATACCCAGGCCAGAAAACCTGAGAGACTGTACCACTGGATCCAACAAAACATCTACTACATAAGACAGTGTATCCCAGTTTGGGGAGTTTGGCTGGGCCTTCCATTGTCCATGAACCCTGCTCACAAGTGTTTTGTGTGGTGAGTTGGCCGCTCCCCACCCATACACACGCCTCCACTGTCCTGCACAAATTTCTTTCTGCTGGCCACTGGACCTGGCACTGGACCAAATCTCGGTGCCACCCGCCTTCCCAGCCCCTCCTGCTGTCCATCACTTCAGGGAGGACTCAGACCAGGGATGAGGTTGGGCTTCAGGGGGAAGAGGGAGAGATGCAGGGGTCCCCAGTCTTGATTCTAGTCAGCCAGAGCCCGTGACCAGGCCAGACTTTCCAGGCCCCACCTTTGCTGTGTTCTTACTCAATGGGCAAAAACTAAAACCATTTTCCCTAAGAACAGGATCAAGACAGGGATGTCCACTTTCACCACTTCTGTTTGACCTAATCGTTAGTTTTGGAAGTGCTAGCCATAGTGATCAAAGAAGAAGAAGAAATAAAACGCATCCAGATTGAAAAAGACAAAGTAAAACTCTCATTACTTGCAGATGACATAATATTATACATATAAAACCCTAAAGACTCCATAAAAAAAACTATTAGATTTAATAAATGAATTCGGCAACGTAGCAGGATACAAAATTAACACCCAGAAATCTATGGCATTTTTATGCACCATTAATAACTCACAGGAAAAGAACCTAAAAAAAAAAAATCCCATTTACCATTGAAACAAAAAATTAAGATACGTAGGAATAAAATCAACTAAGTAGGTAAAAGATCTGTACTCAGAAAACTACAGGATACTGAAAAAAGAGATAAAGGAAGATATAAACAAGTGGAAGAATATACCATGTTAATGGATTGGTAGAATCTACAGTATTAAAATGTTCATTCTGTCCAAAGCAATCTACAGATTCAATGCAATCCCCATTAAAATACAAACAGCGTATTTCACAGACCTAGAACAAATTTTCCAAAAATTTATATGGAATAAAAAAATATGCCAAATAGCTGCAGCAATCCTGAGAAAGAAGAACGAAGTTGGAGGAATCACAACACCAGATATCAAGCTATATTTCAAAGCCACTGTTCTCAGAACTGCCTGGTACTGGCACAAGAACAGACACATAGACTAATGGAACAGAACAGAAAACCCAGAAATCAACCCAAGCCATTATGCTCAATTAATATTTGACAAAGGAGGCAAGAGCATACAATGGAGGCAAGACAGTCTCTTCAATAAATGGTGTTGGACCCCCTGGCAATGGGCAAGAAGACACCTGATTGGTAGTGTTGTTCTTATATCAATCAGGGGCAAAGCAGATGTACAGTCCTTAGTTCAACCTAGCTTGATGCCTGTGTTGGTAGCCAGAGCTGGTTCATTCCTGAGGCACAAAATGAAACTAGACCACCAACTTACACCATACACAAACACAAACTCAAAAAATGGATAAGACTTAAACATAAGATGGGAAAGCATAAAAATTTTAGGAGAATCCATAGGCAGCAACGTATCAGATATAGCTTGTAGCAGTATCTTTACTGTCAATCAGTAAAGCCCTAGACCCGTGGTCGGCAAACTGCGGCTCATGAGCCACATGAGGCTCTTTGGCCCCTTGAGTGTGGCTCTTCCACAAAATACCCACTTCTGCACATGGGCCAGGAAGATTCAATCACACTGTACATGCACGCCCACATGTGGTATTTTGTGGATGAGCCACACTCAAGGGGCCAAAGAGCCGCATGTGGCTCGCGAGCCGCCGTTTACCGACAATGACCTAGGACAATAGAAACTAACCAAAAAAAAACACCAATGGGACTACATTAAAGCTTCTGCACCGCAAAAGAAACTATCAATAAACCAACAAGAGAGCCCACTACATGGGAGAACATATTTTCCAATATTATATCCAATAAGGGCCTAATCTCCAAAATTTATAGGGAACTCATACAACTTAACAAAAGGAAGATAAACAATCCAATCAAAAAATGGGCAAAGGACATAAATAGAGACTTCTTGAAAGTGGACATACAGAAGGCCAAGAGACATGAAAAAAATGTTCAAAATCAGTAATCAAAACGACAATGAGATACCATCTCACACCTGTCAGAATGGCTATCATCAACAAATCAACAAATGACAAGTGGTGGAGAGGATGCAGAGAAAAAGGAACCCTCATGCACTGCTGGTGGGAATGCAGACTGGTGCAGCCACTATGGAAATCAGTATGAGGTTTCCTCCAAAAATTAAATATGGAAGTCCCATTTGACCCAGTAATCCCACTTCTAGGAATATATCCCAAGAAATCAGAAAAACCAAGCAGAAAGAATATATGTCCCCCTAAATTGTGCATAGCAGCACAATTTACGATAGCCAACATTTAGAAATAACAAAGTACCCATCATCAGATGAGTGAATTAAAAAACTGTGGTACGCCGAACCGGTTTGGCTCAGTGGATAGAGCGTCGGCCTGCGAACTCAAGTGTCCCGGGTTCGATTCCGGTCAAGGGCATGTACCTTGGTTGCGGGAACATCCCCACTGCGGGGCGTGCAGAAGGCAGCCGATTGATGTTTCTCTCTCATCGATGTTTCTGACTTTCTGTCCCTCTCCCTTCTTCTCTGTAAAAAATCAATAAAATATATTTAAAAAAAAATCTACAGGAGTATATGAAGAAATTACAGCTTTGTCAGTGATGTTAAACTTTCTCTGGGAGAAG
>NW_006297817.1:202870-204632 GCF_000327345.1 Myotis davidii | reverse complement strand
AACCAATAAAATATATTTTTTTTAAAAAAAAGAAACGAAACACCAAATGGACTGTCAAACCTCAGAGGGAAGGCAGGGGAGGGAAGGGTAAGAGATAAACCAAAGGACTTATATGAATGCATATAAGCATAACCAATGGATATAAACAGTAAGGGAGTGAGGGCAGGTGCTGGGGGGGGTGGGTAGGAGCAGGTGGGGAAAGGTCAATTGGGGAAAAAGTAGACGTATACACTTTCAACAATAAATAATTTAAATAAATTTTAAAAAGAAATCAAGTAACTCTTTCTAGAAAAGGAAAGTGATGTTAGAATTCAAAGGTCTTCATAGTTTCATAACCATGGTAAGAAGTCAGCAATACATTATTTTGACCATTCCCATTCATACCACCCTCCAACCACCAAGTCTAAATTTTGTCCCCTCCCCACCCCCCAACACACACACCTTACTGTCTTATAGCACTACCCTTTTTCCCTTCACAAGCCCAATTTATAAAATAAAATGTAAGCATGTTTAATGCCTACATACCCCTGGTAGGGTACAAGGTCATCTTAAGGGAAGGAGTCATAGTCTGTTTTGTTGTTCACCTCTTGATACTCAGGGACTAGCAAAGCCCATGATCTAATTTGTTTTTATAACTGGTTTCTAATTATAATGCAGGTACTTCTTGAGAAGTGATAATTCTTGACAAATTTTAGTGTCTCCCATCTGAGTGCCAAAACATGATGATGAACAATAATATAGAAAAAAGGGGATATCAAAATAATGTAATCAGTGGTGGAGAAACAGTGAGCCCAGAAAGCACCCTAAGAAATGATGGTCAATCATAGCTCTACTAGTAAAACTCTTAAGAAATCCAATAGGATACAATTTCCTAATACAATCCTATATGATCTCATTTGGTTTGATCAACTCTTTATTTGTAAAAAAATATGTTTTAATTAAATTTATTGGGGTGATATTGGTTAATAAAATTATATAGATTTCAAGTATAGAATTCTGTAAAACAAAATCTGTATTTTACATTGTGTGCACACCATATAAACTTAAATTTCCTTCCGTTGTTCTTTGGCCACTAGTAACACAACATAACACGGTATTATAAATAATATTCTTAAATGTGAAAAGAATGAGCAAATCAGAGGTGATGATGAGACACTATAATGGCATAGTTTCAGCTCTTCAATTCAATTCATTTTATCCTTTCACTCATGCATTCATTCTATTCCCATTAAACCATCCTTAAGTTCTCCAGAAAGAATATACCACACTAATAGTGGTCTCTTGGGAGTGATATGTTGGAGGATTTACATGTATATTTTCATGTATATATGTCTATGTACTACATGTATATTCCTTGAGTTTTTATGACAAGCATATGTGCATATGTGTGTATGTTTAAAACCTCGAACGACCAGAGTGATTATTTATCCTCTTTATCATAATTCCTAAACAATTCGTAGACACAATTCCTAACTAGAAAAAAAATCATTTGTCAAACCAAAAAGAAATCTAACTCAGAAACTGAAGACTAGTAATAGTGACATCGGTTCATAACCTTACAAGATAATACCATCTACACTAATAAAAGAGAAACAGGCAAATTAACCATCACTCTGCCACTCTGCTACAACCACAAGCCACGCCCACCAGCCAATAAGGAGCAAGAATGAAAATTAACCCAACTAGGATGGCGGCGGCCACGGAGCTGGAGTGAGCAGGAGGCTCGGGTTGCCCCTGGCGATGGAGGAAGCCAAGTGTCCCG
>NW_006297817.1:197492-202399 GCF_000327345.1 Myotis davidii | reverse complement strand
TGCTCCCACAGGGGGGAGCTCTGCTCAGCCACAAGCCAGGCTGATGGCTGCCAGTACAGTGGTGGTGGTGGGAGCCTCTCCTACCTCCTCAGCAGTGCTAAGGATGTCCAACTGCAGCTTAGGTCTGCTCCCCGCTGGCAAGTGGACATCCCCAGGAGGCTCCCGGGATGCCAGAGGGATGTGTCTGATGGCCAGCTTAGGCCCACTCCCTGGGGACATCTCCGGGAGCAGGCCTAAGCCAGCAGGGCGTTATCTCCCGAGGGCTCCCAGACTGCTAGAGGGCACAGGCCGGGCTGAGGGACCGCCCCCCCCCCCCGTGTGCACAAATTTTTGTGCACCGGGCCTTTAGTACTTCCAATAAAGATTTTAAAAATTAATTAATTAATTAACTAAATAAAGATGTGAAGGTTTTTAGTCTTGAGTATTAGAAGTGCATTTATTGGGTATTAATAAAAATACATCAAACCACTATTTTGAATGGCATCATCAGAGTTTAATGCATACATGAAGATGTATGCATCCTCAGCTTGAATTTTTCCTTAAGGCTAAATATCCTAAGATATTTGAATTGCTTAAAATGTTCTTTTGAGACCTTTTGTTTATAAAAACATGTACCCTTTGTTTGCAGTGTATCTTGGACCTGCCTGTAAAATGGTAGTGTAACTAGAGGCCCATTGCACAAAATCCGTGCACTTGGGGGGTGTCCCTCAGCAGCCTGGGAGCCCTTGGGGGATGTCCAACTGACGGCTTAGGCACGCTCTCCATCAGTTGGACATCCTTAGCGCTGCCTCAGAGGCAGGAGAGACTCCCATACTGCCACTGTGCTCGCCAGCAGTGAGCACGGCTTCTGGCTGAGCGGCGCTCCCCCTGTGGGAGCACACTGACCAGCGGGGGCAGCTCCTGAATTGAGTGTCTGCCCCCTGGAGATCAGTGCGCACCATAGCGACCAGTCATTCTGCACTTTGGTCGATTCGCATATTAGCCTTTTATTATATAGGAATAGGGTCAAAAGTGTATTTCATTTTTATGCCACTTCTGTACTATTATCAATGCATTTAATGTTTTTATAGAATCATTTGTGCAGCCCTATACATTATTGCTTCAAAATTCATATTTGTTAAATATTCATGTTTGTTAAATTTGGTAGAAGAAAAATTGTAGTACATTTTATATTTTTGAGGTGGAGGGAACATTTTCATTTTGTGAAGTCAAATAAAACCACCTTCTTCAAAGTAGAGTAAAAGAAATGCTTCCTTAATAAGGTGACCATCACCAAGGGCTGCCAGGCTGCCAGAGGGATGTCTGACTGCCAGCTTGGGGAGCCTAAGCCAGCAGGTGGACATCCTCTGAGGGGTCCCAGACTGCAAGAGGGCATAGGCCAAGCTGAGGGACCACCCCCACTCCAGTGCACAAATTTTTGTGCACCGGGCCTCTAGTTTGGAATAACATGCTTCTTTGGTCAAGTTATTAAAGTTTGGTAAATGTTTCCAACTTTAGAAATAATGATATGGTTATTGTATAAGATTGTATTGTATTGTAAAGATCAACAGCTATTTTTATGATATTCACTTGTGCCATCATAAATCCACAAAATACTTATTAGAATTAAAAACCTCAATCATTGAGTACTCTCTATTTTAAAAGGACTCTAAAAAATGAATTTAAATCAATTCAGTGAGGCAACAGCATTGTTTCCAATTTATTTAGTTTAATTTCTATTTGTATGTGAAGCAGTTATAGAAAGTGAAGACTGTTGGAAAAACAATGAAACAAAGCAATAATTTATATGATTAAGATAAAAGATTAACTCAGGCTATGTAGACAAACAATTATTGATAGAAAGAGATTCTGTTCAATTGTAAACTTTTATTCTTGTGCTTGTCGCTTTAGCTACTCAAGTTTAAAATAAATGTCAATTGCTATATTTTGAATTGCGAATTGCTTTTCTAAATCACAACATCTATTCTTGAAATTTCACATGTCAACAGCTCATTAATATCTACAGTAAATGTAGTTCTCTGAAAAGAACCACAGATTTTACATTTATTGAGACAGAATGCTGGCACACAAAAATAGAGTTCCTTCAATTACAATATGGCAGAAGTTAACTTTAGTTTAAAATCTGTCTACAGAAATTTATGACATCAAAGCAATGAAGTTACTATTTTAAATAAGATTAGCTGCTGTTGGTAGTGATGTTGCTTGGATAGTGTTTATAAATCAAGAGAGACTGTATTTAGTATTTCATAATGGGCCACTTCAGAACCATTTACCATCAACATTTAAATGGTATAGAAATGTAAACAGTGGCAGAAAATTAAAGTACTAAGTTATTTTCACAAAGTCATGAATGCAACACATACACATACAATACTAAAAGTGCATTTTTGCCTGCTGTTAGTCTTATAGCTTTTGTCTCATTTAATATTTAATGTTTTAATATAAGACATACTTTAAACAAAGTAAGAAAAATAACACTACTCAATAGTTTGTCAGGATGAAATGTTAAGTTCAGGTCACTATTCTACTACCTAAGTACATAAACTGTCCTGCAAAAAAAAAAAAAAATGAATTTTACCTAGTTCCTTACCATTACATTTAGTTTTATTGAGGCATAGAAGTTATACAAGCTCAGTAAGTCAAGCTGTCTTTGTGAAAATTTAAATTAGAGAAAAGATCTTAAGACCATTTTACAAATATACAAAAATGGTAAAAATTTGAGACAGTAACTTTTTTTTACCAAAATATTAGTAAATAAAAGCCATATGCATATGGGAGTCCACATTTTGTTTACAAAAGGAAATTGGAAACACCTTTAGATACAGCTGGTTACATAAATTGTAGTGTATTCAGATAAAAAAAAACTATACAATTACAATTTAAAAATCATATTTTTACATGTTAAAATGTTTAAGCAAAAATAAAAAGATCTTATGTAAGAAAGTTTATGTAACTACAACAGAAATTACTACCTGTCTACCAAAATCTCCCCTTCTCCCTCAACTAGCCATCAAGGTAGGAATGGGTATCATGCCTCCATCCTAATATATAAAGAGCCAGGGCCTGTAACATCCAATATGACCAAATGCTAGGCTGCACATGAAGCAGGCTTGGGTGGTTGGGGACTGGCTAGCAGGCTGAACTGCTGACCTCTCGGTCCCTCCTGGGTCACGGGTGCTGCGGCAACCCAGCACTGACTGCCGCTGCCAAGGCGGGTGCGATGTGATTGGCCGCCCCCCCCCCCATTGCCCCAAAGAGAGAGGCCAAGGCTATCCAGCTGGCTGCAGGGGGGGAGGGGGCTCCCTTTGTGGGGCAATCAATCGCAGGGCTCTCAGACAGCAAGAGGGGGCAGGCTGGGCTGAAGGACCCACCAGGTCCCTCAGCCTGGCCTGCACCCTCTTGCAACCCAGGAACCCTCAGGGGATGTCCAACTGCCATTTTAGATTTGATCCAGTGGGATAGGGCCTAAAACAGCATTCAGATATCCCTCTCACAATCTGGGACCACTGGTTCCTAACCACTCACCTGCCTGCCTGCCTGCTAATCACCCCTAACTGCCTCTTCCTGCCTGCCTAATTGCCCCTAACATCTCTGCCTGCCTGTCTAATCACCCCTAACTGCCTCTACCTGCCTGCCTGATTGCTCCTAACTACCCTACCCTGCAAGCCTGATCTCCCCCCCAACTGCCTCTGCCTGCCTAATCACACCTAACTGCCCTCCCCTGCTGGCCTGGATACTCTCCACTGCCCTCCACTGCTGGCCTGGTCTCGCCCCTAATGGCCCTCCCCTGCCAACCTGATCTCACCCACAATGGCCCTCCCCTGACAGCCTGATCTTGCCCTCAACTGCCCTCTCCTGCCAGCCTGGTTCCCCCAACTGCCATTGCCTGCTGGCCTGATCTCTCCCCCAACTGCCCTCCCCTGAACGCCTGGTTGCCCCCAACTTCCCTTCCCTACTGGCCTGATCTCACCCCCAACTGCTATCCCCTGCCAACCTGATCGTCCCCAACTTCCCTTCTCTGCCGGCTTGATCTTGCCCCCAACTACCTTTCCCTGCCAGCCTGATCGCCCCTAACTGCCTCTGCCTGCCTGATCACCCCCAATTGCCTTCCTCCCCTGGCCAATTTGGTTCTGACTGGTCAGTTTCTATGCCAGTGAGCATCAAAAGCTCCGCCTCCTAGGCATCCATTGGCTCCTCACACTTCACCCAGATTTGGTTCTTATTGGTCGGTTTCTATGCCTGTAAGCATCTCTGGGCCTATCAATGGGGCCTGATCAGAAAGAGGGGGCTGATTAGCAGCCCCGGTGGAGGTCTGGAGGACTGATTGCAGGACTGACTTCCAGTTGGTCGAGCCTCCGGTTGTGTCAGACCCAGGGTTTTTATATATTAGGATTTGTGGATATATGACTAAGTCTTTGTCCAGGGAATATGAGCATAAGTGACATATGCCTTTCCAGGCCTAGGCCTTAAAAAGACAAAGGCTTGTCTCCTTCCTCAAAGCTGAATCTGTGCAAACCTATGACCCAGTTAGGACCATGCAAACAATACATAAATACCTTACCAGGTAGTAAGGAAATGAGAGGGAGGAAGTCTGAGTCCCCATGGAGCAGAACTGTCCCCCTATTAGTGGTCCACTCTTTATATTTGTTTTAGTCACAGACTATTTTTAGTAACTGTTCTTCAAGCCACTGTATTTTGGGTCTCTTTATTACAGCCCTTCATTCTTTCATTCTAACTACCGTATTTGCCGGCGTATAAGACGATTTTTTGGCCCTGAAAAATATGCCTCCAAGTGGGGGGTCGTCTTATACGCCAGGTACACTTCAGATAGACTGCCCATAGTGCTTGTCCCATGCCATAGTGGCCTCCCGATGCCCGCCCACTTCATTCCACATACCGTTCAGGCA
>NW_006297817.1:189321-197132 GCF_000327345.1 Myotis davidii | reverse complement strand
CTATTTGTTATCTTACTTCTATCATTGACAGTCCCTCTAGGTTGTGGGCTGCTTGCCTGTGTTCCTGAGAAGCATCTACGGTACCAGTCTATAGAGTGTTTTTTCTTTAGTGGATTACCGGTATGTTTACCGGTAATAAACTTGCACTGTTTTATGTATATGTTTGATTACATACAGCCTTGTGACAGTTTTCCTGCATGTCATAAGCATTTGAATATAAATTAAAATGTTAAAATCAAATCTGATATTGTTTTACCTTTTATTTGGTGTGTGGAAGGTGTGCGGAAGAGGGGGTAGTCTTATACGGCGAGTATATAACAAACTCTGTATTTTGAGTGGAAATGTTAGGGGGTCGTCTTATACGCCCAGTCGTCTTATACGCCGGCAAATACGGTAATGTAGCATGGCAAAGAAAAAAGTCATTAACTAATGTTCACTACATATATAAATAGTAACAAATAACAGCAGTATGCTTTCTTATTTTTCTCATGACATAGTGCAGATATATTACTGTTACAATAAAAAAAATCACCTAAGAAGATTCTAATGAATTTTAGAATTTAAATGATTATTTCTTCTCTGATCCTATTTTTGGCATTATCCCTTAATAAATACAGAAGACAGCTATTGTACAGAATCATTAAAGAAGTATATATGTATATGGGCTAAAAGTATTTTCTAGAGCAGGAATCAGCAAACTTGTTTTGTAAGAGGCCTGACAAATATTTTAGGTTTTGCAGGCTATATGGTCTTTGTCATAACTATTCAACTCTGCCACTATATAACAAAAGCAGACAATACATACATGAATGCGCATAGTTGTGTTTCAATAATTTATTCACAAAAACAGGCACCTGGTCTGTGGGGACCAGTTTGCCAATCCCTTGTCTAGAGTATAATCCTCACTGTACCATAGATTGCTTTAAAACATTAAAGAAAACAGTGAGCAGTTTTCATTCTCCATGACTGGAAAAATCTTTTCAAAACTGGATCATCTGAAAACTGAAAAACAAACCAAATACGTATGGAAACTTTCTTATCCTATTCATTTAAGAAAGGAAAAGTAAGCTCTCCTGAACCCGATACTACCAGCAAGTAGCATTTATGAAGTATCTACCCGCAGATAGTGTCCTGCTAGGTGACAAAGACAAGGTTCTTCATGTTTCAAGATGATGCTAGGATATGTGCTGTATTGTTCCAACTGTGGTGAATTGCAAGAGCTAATTTACTTTATCTCTAATGCTCCAAATGGTCAATTTGGCAAATTTTGACCATAATCACAGAATGACATAAGTTCCTGGCCCCTTCATAGTCATAGATTCTTACACTAAGTCATTTATCCAAAAAGTTTTTACTGAGCACCTATGTACCAAGCATCTCAAAACAGATAAAGTTATCACTACATGATACTTCTTAGTATTTCCTTCAGAGCAGCTTTCATAGCTTAAGAGAAAGCTTATGTCAGGGGATAGCTTACAGTAGTATTGCATTAGCACAAAATATTATAAAAATTTCATGTTTTATCTTTTTAAAAAGTGGCA
The DNA here is from genome assembly GCF_000327345.1 of Myotis davidii. Taxonomy (NCBI): domain Eukaryota; kingdom Metazoa; phylum Chordata; class Mammalia; order Chiroptera; family Vespertilionidae; genus Myotis; species Myotis davidii. Next base: position 195,591 of record NW_006297817.1, on the reverse strand, counting down.
AATTTTTCATCTTACTCCATTATATATCCATTTTTAAATGTTCACAGTTTAATTGGAGGTATCAGTATGGATTCATGGATATACACACACACAAACACACACAGAAATCAAAGAAATACAGGCTGTCCCAAAAAAATTTACACACACTCTGAATGATAATAAGGTCAGTGTTTATTAACATACAGTTAATTTTCAAAATTAAGTGAGTTATCACCTGTTAAAATGTGTACACAAGTTTGGGACACCCTTATAGATGTGTATGTATGAGTGACTTAATATACATGAATATATTAACTAGTTCTCTACACTGAGAAGACCTAGAAGCAATAACACTCCAGTAGGAATGAGCACATATGGTGCTTAGAACTTAGTTTCTAAATACCATTCTCAAAGACATGGAGAGAGGCCTCCTATATAAGTGGTTTATTCTAGGGCTAGAGTGGGGAAAATATGAGTCTGGAATATCTTATAGTGTCATAAAGTAAAGAAGTGCACAAAAAAGGATGGGACATTTTACAAGGACATCTATATATATATATAAAAGGCGAATATGCTAAGTGTCCACCTGGATAATAATGTCACATAGCAATGCCCAGCTTCCTCTCCCTAGCGACTAGCCTCCTTGCAGTTTCTTCAGCCCAGGAATAGGACTTGCTTTATAGCCAGGTGGAAACATTTTAAACTTTAACCAAATGACTGTAGTATCTCTCCTACTGTCCGACTGGTCTCTATGATGCGCACTGACCACCAGGGGGCAGACGCTCAATGCAGGATCTGCCCTGACACACACTGGCCATTTACAAAGAAAGGACACCTCGGACCTGGCGCCAACAAAGCAACACTCGGCTTCTCCCGAGTGGGACACAGGCCCCACCACCATCTTGGTGCAACAGCCCACCAAATCGCAGCCAATGCTACCGAGACCCCATGGTGCAAAATGTGGCCCACAGCCCAGCCCTACCCAGAAACAGTGGCTGTGAGCGCCAGGTAATGATGTCACATAGCAATGCCCAGCTTCCTCTCCCTAGCGACTAGCCTCCTTGCAGTTTCTTCAGCCCAGGAATAGGACTTGCTTTATAGCCAGGTGGAAACATTTTACACTTTAACCAAATGTCTGTGAAGCTTTTTTCCCCCGTGCCTCATCTCATTTGATCCTCACATTAGTCCTAAAGTAGGTAGGTAGGAGACACGGTGGAATCCTATTTTCTTTTCATTAGCTGGGAAACTGAGAATTAGAAAGCTTAGAAACTTGACCCAACTGAAAAGAAGTAAGAAATAGCGGACCTTGAGAATGACTTCAGGTTTTCTCACTGCGCAGAATATAGTCAAACACTGGTGCAGTTCAATATTTTACATTTTGTTCTCCCTGCGTGATATACAATAATAATCTGCTTTGTATTGATATTTACTGCTGTGTTGCTGACAATTACCTGAAAGAGAAGTTGGGGTGCTTCACTGGGCTGGAAAAAGTGTAGCTTAATCAGAAAAAAGGTCTAATTAAGCAAGTTTATTCTATATCTATAAAAGGCTAAGTTGACTAACGCATGCACGATCCATATAAAGCTATCGCTGGTGCCAATTGCACACATGTGTTTCAATCTGTTATTGTCAATCGTGATTTTGGTTGACACTCGAGAAAGGGCTAATAGCGATATTAAAATATTTCTTCTATTTAATTTCCTTTCAGTGTGCACAAATTTGTGCACCAGGCACATAAGAACATAATGGAAGGAACACAAAATCACCAAAGTTGGAACAATTAAAAAAATTGTTTAAATGGTAGTACTAGATTACAACCCACAAAATAAAATAAATATCCAAGAACCCATACTGATATACATAATTGCATAAGTTCATAAATAGGAGAGAAGAAACAGCTCTTTACAAAAATTTACAATAAATACATGAAGATGGAAAGAGGAACATAAAAAATCACCATTAGGCAAACATCAGTGTACCTCACAAGGGATAATTTGAGACTATTAAGAACTAAATGCAATGTGGGATCCTGAACCAGATCCTGGAACAAATAAAGAACATTATTGCCGGCTGGAGTGGCTTATTTGGTTGAATATCGCCTTATGCACAGAAAGGTTGCCGGTTTCATTCCCAGTCAGGGCACACACATGGATTGCAGGTTCGATCCCTGGTGGGAGGGTGTAGTGGAGGCAACCAATCAATGTTTCTGTCTCACATAGATGTTTCTCTTTCTCCCGTTCTGCCCCTCTCTCTTTCTCTCCCTCCTTCCCTCCTTCCCTCCCTCCCTCCCTTTCTCCCTCCCTCTCTCTCTCCCTTCCTCTCTCTAAGCATGTCCTCTGGTAAGGATGAAAAAAACAACAACATTTAGTAAAATTCAAATTAGGTCTGTAGTGTAGTGGTCATTATTCCACCAATTCTCATTTCTGAGTTTTGATCATTGTACTATGTCTACATAAGATATCAGCATTAGGGGAAGCTCAATAAATTATATACAGAAACTCTCTGTACTAATTTTATAACTCTAATGTAAGTCTAAAATTTGTTCAAATATTTTTAATGTTTTAGTGCATTTAATGCATTATAATGTTTATAAAATTTACACATCACTCTTTATCCTTTGGCTTCATATTCCGCCACCACCCCACCAAGTGCCAGAACACCACTACAGTTGGAGAAGCACAGTTCTAACATCATCGACAATAGAACTTAATTGAGAAATAAGAAAAAATATAAGGTAATGATTTTGTATTGTGTCTACAAATTAGAATTAGTGGAGTAACTCAAATCATCATAAACAACAAGTGAGGTATATTTCAAAGAATGTTTGGAATATGCATAAAATTTTTTGAATTTTGGCCCCAGTCATCTGCTTGTTTGAGCCTGGGCAAACCTCAATTTTCTCATCAACAGGTGACTCCCTTCTAAACTACCATGAATTTACCATCTGCAGATTGGCAAGGACCAATGCTGCCTTGAGTATGTGTGAGGCAATTTGACATTCCAATCACCAAAACAGTGGATTGGCATATATAAAGATTCCTAGCATTTATATATTTATCAAGTATTTATTTAGGGACTGCTGTATGCCAGGAACCCTTAGATACTAGGGATATAAAGATGACTAAGACATGATTCCTGATTATAAGAGTCTAACAGGGCCTATAGATCTATAAACAATAATAAAACTGTGTGAAAATGTTATATTCAGAATACTTCAAAGTACAGACAAAATGAAAAATAAATAGTACTGGAATTATCAAGGAAGATTTCACTAAAAAGCAATATTTTAGCCATGTCCCAAAGGAGGAGTAAGAATTGTTCACATAGAATAGAGGCCAGCATGAAAAAAAAGCATAAAGAAATGAGCATGTTGTATATTCAGAGAGGGTTATGGTGGTATGCGGCTGAAACAAGAGTATGCAGGTAGGAGGGGAAATTTATCTGATAATTTATAACTGCATAGCTGAACCACAGGTGATTATGGTGCTCTCGTGTATATAATATGTGCATAAATCAGGAACAAGCTGAGAAATTAACATAAAATTGCTTTGGTCCAGGACTGTAGATAGAATAACGGTTCTCCAAAGATGCCATGTCCTAAATAATCCCCAGAAGCTGTGAATATGATATCTTTCATGCAAAAGAGACTTTACTAATGTGAATAAGTTAAGGATCCTACAATAGGAAGAATATCCTAGATGTGGATTTTCCAGGTAAGCCCCCATATAAAACCAAGATTCCTTATAACAGGGAGGCAAGAAGGTCAAAGGCAGAAAAATTAGGTGGCATGACAAATGTTGAAGTCATGCACTTAAAGATGGATAAAGGTCCATGAGCCAAGGAATGCAGATGGCCTCTAGAAGCTAGAAAAGACAAGGAAATTGAGTCTTCCCGGAAACCTCCTGAAGGAAAGCAGCATTGCCTGGCCTACACCATGATTCAGTCCCATAAGATTCATTTCGTAATTCTGACCTGCAGAATTGTAAAGAAATGAATTTGTGTTTTTATAAAAATTATTATATTTGTAGTAATTTGTTACAGCAGCAATGGAAAGTAACAGTCAATAATAGCACTGGATGACCAGGCAAAAGGAGGGAAACAGGGAGAAAGAGGTAAACCAAAGAATATATATGCATAAATGCAAAATTCATGGACATAGACAGTATAATGTGGTAAAGGCCAGGGTGGGAGTGGAAGTAGGGTAGAAGGAGGCAAAGGAGGGGTGGGGAACACCTGTAATAGAGTCGAAAATAAAAAAAATAAAAACATTTAGGAGGAACATACCTCCTTAACCAGGTAACACAGAATTCCCATAAATAAATCCCCATAAAACATTTGAAATTCAATATTTTAAAGGAGAAAAAAGGAAAAACACTGAGCCTGAAGCTATAGAGAAAAGAACAGTAGTATTAAATCTCCAATTACGTCACATAATAGAAAATGTGATAAATACTTCATATGTTCAGAAAAAATACAAGAATGAATTGAAACACAAGAAAAGAACATGACAGCTTTAAAAAAAATAACCAAGCTGAACTTCCAGAAATGCAAGTCATTGAAAAAAATAATAATAGCTAGGTCAAATAGAAAATTAGACACATCTGAAGACAGAATTAATGAACTAGAAAAGAGGCCTGCAAACATTTTCTACAAAGGGCCAATAGTAGATTTTTAAGCTTTGCAGGCATACAGTTTTTGTTGCAAAAACTCTAACTTTGCAGTATGAAAGCAGCCACAGTCAATATGTGAACAAGTATATGTATAAATACATAAATATGGTTGTGTTCCAACAAGACTTTACTTACGAAAACATGCAGCTGACCTGTGGAGCCACAGTTCGTAACACCATAACTAAATAAATATAAGGAAACTACCCAGAAGATATTGAGAAGCCTAAAAAAATGAAAAGAGAATGTCCACTACATAAGAGAATTTCCAAAAGAAAAAATAAGAAAGATTATGTTTGAAAAAACCGTTGAGAATTTCCTCACCAACAAAAGACATAAATTACTATCTGATTTCAAGAAGTAAAGCAAGTTCTGAACAGGATAAATAGAATCAAAATCAACACCTAGACATTAAAGCAATCAGAAAGAAAAGAATATTCATTTACAAAATAATGACATTTCTCAACAGCAATAGCAACAGCAACAGCAACAAAAGATGCCAGAGGACAAAGTGCAGAGAAAAAAAAATCATCCCCAAAGTGTAATTTCAGAAACAATTAAACTATAATTTAAGATTGAGAGTGAAATAAAAGCATTAATAAAGACAGACTATACCACTAAAAGCAGTGTTCACCACTAAGAGACTCTGCTTGAAAGAACTTCATTTGAATAAATATGTAAAAATTTAAAGATATTCTATTCCTAATAAATAGAAATTTCATCTATAACTCCAAACCAGTTTATAAGGAGGGAAAAATGTTATAAACATAACTCTATTCAATAAAAAGCAGAAAGATGAGAGAAGAAAAGCAAAGAAAAGGCAAGGTAAAGGAAAAAAATGATTAAGATGATAGAAATATGTCCAAATAATACTGAAGCAGAATAAAAGTAAATGGACTAAACTCAGTTATTAGGTGTACTGATTAATAATGTGGATTTTTTATAAGGAGGGAAAAATGTTATAAACATAACTCTATTCAATAAAAAGCAGAAAGATGAGAGAAGAAAAGCAAAGAAAAGGCAAGGTAAAGGAAAAAAATGATTAAGATGATAGAAATATGTCCAAATAATACTGAAGCAGAATAAAAGTAAATGGACTAAACTCAGTTATTAGGTGTACTGATTAATAATGTGGATTTTTTTCCAAAGGACTTGTATGCATGCATATAAGCATAACCAATGGACATAAGACACTGGGGGATGGGGGAGGCTAGGGGACTGTCTTGGGCGGGGGGAAAAAAAGGACACATATGTAATATCCTTTGTAATAAAAAAAAAAATTAAAAAAAAAATTAAAAAAAAAAAAAGAATGGAGATGACAATAGTATCTACCTAAGGGTGTAGTGATATAATTTAAAGTACCTAGCATGGTATATGACATACAGCAAGAGCTCAAGGAATGTTGTTTGCCAGACACTGTGCTAGGCTGTTGAGTGAACAAGATTGACCTCATGGAGCTTAGATTAGAATCTAAAGAAAAAAACAAACAAAAAAATAAGTAACTTAGATCAATAAGAAGGTGCAGTATGGTTTATAGGTAGCATGGCAAGTACAGGGTTCTATGATAGCAAGCTTACCTAGGATAGGTGTCGGCACCCCTCCCCAAAAGAATTTTAAGGATATA
>NW_006297817.1:187345-188776 GCF_000327345.1 Myotis davidii | reverse complement strand
AATGAATGAAAACTTCCCGCAAATGCCTTTTTCTGGCACGAAATTCAACATTTTTAAGCGTAAAAATATCTATGATGTTAACACCTTCAGAAAATTTGATATATGAAATTTTAAAGCTTGTTGCCAATACAACAAAATAGCATATATATCAACATATGTGTAATTCCATCTATTAAAAAAAATCCACATTATTAACCGGTACACCAGTTAATATGTAAAATACAGATTGCCAGATTGAATTAAGACAATGAAATCTAGTTACATGCTATCTGCCAGAGGCATACCTAAAACACAAAGGCACAGAAAGATGGAAAAAAAGGGCAAAAGAGATATGTTGGGGGAGAGGACAGAAAAACCTGATGTCAGTATACAGTATCATACAAAACAGAGGTAACAACCATCATCAGGGAAAAAACATAACTACATAAAAATATCATAATTCTAAATTTATATGCCCTTATGGATATACATGCAGAATAAATAAAGCAGAAATTGAAAGAATCTATACACATAAAAACCTAAGCGACCATCCAACCGGTAGCTATGAGGTGCAATGACCACCAGGGGGCAGACGCTCCGACCGGTAGCTATGATGCACACTGACCAACAGGGGCCAGAAACTCAATGAAGGAGCTGCCAAGCTGAGGTGACTTGGCAATTGAGATTCTCGGGTGACGCACCCGGAATCAGGGAGGAGAGAACCCGATTCCAAGGTGCATCACCCAAGAACTGCCCTCTCACAGTCTGGGACCCCCCCGGGGGATGACAGAGAGCCAGTTTCGGCCTGATTCCTGTAGGCAAGGCCGAGGGACCCCACCAGTGCATGAATCCATGCACCAGGTCTCTAGTTATAAAATAAAAATAAGAATTCCACAATCAGTAAAGGAGATTTTAATATACAACTCCATAATTAATAGATCAGACAACAGAAATTCTGAACAAAATTAACAAGTTTGATCCAAAATGAGAACCCCCACACTCAGGATGGATAGGACTCCACCAGGGTACTGCAGACCCCCCTATAGAGGATAAGCAGGGTAAGAAGGTGGATAGTACAGAACTTAGATTGAGAAGATGTGCCATACTGAGTCCAAAGAAAGAAGACTCTGTATTGATTCTTAGATTGACAAGATGTGCCATACTGAGGCCAAAGAAAGAAGGCTCTATTGATCTTTAGATTAAGAAGATGTGCCATACTGAGGCTAAAGATAAAAGACTCTGTATTGATCTTTTAACACATATGCTTGCTAGCAGAGGAGTTAAGGTTACTCCCAGTCAGACAAAATGTTTTATACAAGAAGTATGTCCATGCTTTTCTGAGAAAGGAAAGGTAAATGTAGAGGCATGGGAGAAGGTAGGACCAAGGAGCCTTACCCTTAACCCCACTGCAGCCTTTCCACCCCGGGAAAGTGCAGGATTGGGCAGCTCTCC
>NW_006297817.1:184627-187075 GCF_000327345.1 Myotis davidii | reverse complement strand
GGGGTTGTTCTTTTTAATGCCTGCTTTGGATTGAGTAAATACATTACGTGCGTCACCACAATGGACCCAGAGAAGCTCCTTGTCCCATCGTTCCAAAGACTTAGAGTTGAAAAAAGCAGAAAAAAGAAGAAAATAAAGGCTATGCAAGGGACTGAGGTGCCAACACGGGGTCAGCTGAAGAAGTTGACAACTGAGGCCCAACAGATGGTAGAAAAGCAAGAAGTGGAAGCTACTCTCTCAGCCAAGTCTGAGGACTCTGAGTAAATCAGCAAAAGAAACTTTCATTTAGCAGAAACTCACTTATTTTGTCAAATGGAAAGACTTACTTACAGGAGCCTGGAAGGGACCTGATATACTTTTAACCTGGAGAGAGGAGATGCATGTATATTTCCACAGGATGCAGACTCACCTGTATGGATTCCAGACCGTCTAATCCGACCTTATGTCACACCACCCTCCGTCTCCTCCTCATCCTCCACCTCCCCGGTATTATCCATATCGGCCGACCCAGAGGGCACAGCTGACTCCTCCCCAGACACCGACACCACCATCAAGCACAGCCCTGATGGACCCATGATCCAGTCCTACAACGCACTGATGCTCCGGGAAGCCCGTTGCCAATGACCGGTAGCCAGATCAACAAGAACAACCAAACCCCCGACATGAGGACAGCTGAAATCCCTTGACTGAAGAGGCCAGCAACCTTCTACAGGAACAAGGCTTCTTGTGCACTCCATCCACTATGTTTATAGCTATGCTCGTTATCATTGCTTGTCAGTCTTCCTCCGAGTCTTAAACTGCCCAATCTGAGAGGTGGCCACTGATTTACATGCGCTATCATTTAAAAATAAAAAAGGGGGAATTTGCCGGGAGCCAGTCCATCCTTGCTGCTTGACACAGTCGCTGCAGGGAAGAAACATATGCACAGCATATGTTTCAAGGGACCTGGCATATATGGCATACTGTTCTTGATGTGTTTGCTCACCTTCTTGGCGCTATGTGTTTTAACCAAGGTCACCTCTCCAAGAAAGGTTGTTTCCCCAGGTAGGGATTTTCCCCTGAAGTTAGGGAGGGAATAAAACCCTTAACTGAGTGCCAGGCAGGTAGTTAATCACTTTAACTATGAACAATCACGATTAAGCTACATAATCTTTACTCCCTGGAACAGAGATAAGAAACACCCTAACCTTTGGAATAGAGATTGATAGGATTGGAATCAACTGGTATAAATACAGATGTAACAAGACAACAGGACACAGCACCTGGACACAGAACCTAGAGACAGAACCTAGCAAAGAGAACCTGGCTGAAGATCCTAGAGACAGAACCTGGCTACAGAACCTGGATAGAACATGGCAAGAGAACCTGACTAGAACCTGGTGACTGAACCTGGCTGGAGAACCTAGTGAGGGAACATGGCTACAGAACCTGGCTGGAGAACCTGGAGAACCTGGCTGGAGAACCTAGCAAGAGAACATGGACACAGAACTTGGCTGGAGATTGTGGCTAGAGATCCTGGCAAGGCTGCTGATCAACTGAAAAAAAGGAAAATAGACTAAAGACATGACATTTTAGCAAAGTGAATATACAAATAGCAAATAAGCACATGAAAAATGTTCATCATTAGACATTAGGGAAGTATGAATTAAAATCACAATGAGACATCCCTACACACCAATCAGAATCCCACCCACCCAAATAGTGACAATACTGAATGCTGGAAAAGATGAAGAAAAACTTATCACTTGTACACTGCTAGTCTACTTATATAAAAAACATGGGTGTTCATCATGTCCAGAATAACCGCCAGGACCAAGCGGAAGGAAGTCAGTCCTGCAGGGGTTGTCTTGGCATCGGATGCGCCCTCCCCCAAGCTGTTTCCCTGAGCTGTTTCCTGTAAGGCAGGGTTTGAGGCAGATCTTTCTAAAGTCTGCCGCGCACCAGCACGGCCAGGGGTGAACCTGAGTGGGGGTGGCTGAAAGGCTTAGAAAAGACAGGCAAGAGAATGAAAGCCGGGTCTCGGTGGGACACTGCTTCTCTGAGAGACAGCGACCATGCCCACAGCCATGCCTTTATTTTATAGCAGATGCTATGAGGCAAAGTAAGGGTATGACCAAGATGTTTACATCACTCAGGCACATGGGGCCACGAGTTTGGACCATAGGTTCAAGCTTACAACTACAGCTGTTGGCTATAATTGTTCTAGGAGGTCCCTGCCCTCCAAGCTGGGACTTGCATGTGGCAATGAGAGGACTGTGCCCTCTCATCAGTCCAAGGCTTGAACCTGTCCAAACAATGTAGCGGCTCCCCACAATCAAGTTTTAATTCTGTTTCTTTGTTACTAGTGTTGTGGCCCCACCCCATAACAAAGAAACAGAATTTCCGGAGGATGAGGCCCAGAAATCAGGATTTTAAAAAGATTCCCAGGTGATTCTAATGTGCAGCCAA
>NW_006297817.1:176701-183900 GCF_000327345.1 Myotis davidii | reverse complement strand
AGGGTCTGAAGAATTGGAAAGGGGAGTTAATCTACTTATATAAAATCCCTGGGTGGTGTTGATCACAACTGGGCCTGGCGACCAAGCGGAAGGAAGTCAGTCCTGCAGGGGTTGTCTTGGCAATAGCTGCGCCCTCCCCCAAGCTGTTTCCTGGAGCTGTTTCTGGTGGGGGCGGGGTTTGAGGCAAGAACCCGCCCTCCGAGCATAGACCCACTTAATCCTGGGTCGTTTTTTCAAGGTCTGCGCCCTCCCCAGCTATTTCCCGTGTGGCCTGAGGGAAGAACCCACCCTCAGAGCACCAGGAGCGCCCAGCAGCAGTTAGTACTGGGTTGCTGAGGTGGAGGCCATGGTGTGGTAGAACTCTGGGTCTGGCCCAACAGGGGGCATGGCCGACCTTCAAACCAGACCCTGACAGTAGGAAGGAGGGATCCCCATTCCTCACAGAATCTGCTGTTGGATATCTCGCTGTCAGTGGCCTGCTAGCCAGGAACCCATTCTCCTGCACCCCAGACCCGGACAGGAGGGAGGAGGGAGCCCCATTCCTCACTGAATCTGCTCTTGGATAGCTTACTGTCAGCGGCCTGCCAGCCAGACACTGACAGGAGAGAGGAGGGAGCCCCTTTCCTCAAGGAGCAATATTAAAATATCTATGCTAATTAATTCCCTTTTTTAAAAAAATATATTTTATTGATTTTTTACAGAGAGGAAGGGAGAGGGATAGAGATTAAAAAAATCGATGAGAGAGAAACATTGATCAGCTGCCTCCTGCACACTCCCCACTGGGGATGTGCCCACAACCAAGGTACATGCCCTTGACCGGAATTGAATTTCATGCACCAGGCTACTAGTGGGAATATAAAATTATTTAGGCAGTCTAGAATATAGTGTGTATTTTCTTAAAAAACTAAACATGCCATAATCATATGACCCAGCATTTATCCCAGCAAACTAAAAATTTAAGTTCACCACAAATAAACCTATAGATGAATGTTCCCGAAGCAATTTTATTTGTAACTAGAGGCCCGGTGCATGAAATTCGTGCACAGGGGTGGGGGATTCCCTCAGCCCAGCCTGCAACCTCTCCAATCGGGGACCCCTTGGGGGATGCCCAACTGCCGATTTAGGCCTGATCTTACCAGCAGTCAGACATCCCTCTCACAATCTGGGACCACTAGCTCCTAATCGCTACCTGCCTGCCTGCCTGATTGCCCCTAATCCCTCTGCCTGCCTGCCTGGTCACCCCTAACCTCTCTGTGTGCCTGCCTGATCACCTCTAACTGCCTCTGCCTGCCTGATCACCCCTAAACGCTCTGTGTGCCTGCCTGATCACCTCTAACTGCCTCTGCCTGCCTGATCACCCCTAAACGCTCTGTGTGCCTGCCTGATCACCTCTAACTGCCTCTGCCTGCCTGATCACCCCTAAACGCTCTGTGTGCCTGCCTGATCACCTCTAACTGCCTCTGCCTGCCTGATCACCCCTAAACGCTCTGTGTGCCTGCCTGATCACCTCTAACTGCCTCTGCCTGCCTGATCACCCCTAAACGCTCTGTGTGCCTGCCTGATCACCTCTAACTGCCTCTGCCTGCCTGATCATTCCTAACTGCCTTCCTCTGTTGTCCTGATCTTACCGCCAACTGCCCTCCCCTGCCGGCCTGATCTCGCCTCCACAGTTCAGCCAGATTAGGTTCTGATTGGTTGGTTTCTATGCCAGTCAGAGTCAGAAGCTCTGCCTCCTGGACAGCCATTGTCTCCTCTCAGTTCACCCAGATTTGGTTCTGATTGGTCAGTTTCTATGCCAGTCAGTGTCAAAAGTTCCATCTCCTAGGCAGCCATTGGCTCCTCATAGTTCACCCAGATTTGGTCCTGACTGGTCAGTTTCCATCCCAGTCAGCATCTCCAGGCCTATCTTCAGGCCTGATCAGAGAGGCAGGACTGATCAACAGCCACCCCAGGCTGCTGGTGGGCGGGTTGAACTACTGTTTTCTCAGAGTGAGAGGTGTGACTGCTAGAAGTCCAGAGAGAGAGAGAAGCAGGGTCTAATCAGCCCTGCCTCTCTCTCTCCCCGAGATCAGCAGTTCAGCCCACATGCCAGTCCCCACCCATTGGAGCCTCTGCACGCACAGCCTGGCATTCGGTCAAGCCTTCGGTCATTTCGGACGTTACGGACCCTGGGGTTTTATATATTAGGATAGCCAAAAACTGGAATCAGCACAAATGCCCTTCAACAGGTGAATGGTTAAACAAAGATATATAACATAGACTACTTCAGCAATAAAAAGGAACAACCTTGATAAATCTCAAAGGGAACTGCTATGAGTGAAAAATTTCAATGCCAAAAAGCTACCTTCTGTACAGTTCCATTTTCAAATTTACAAAATTACAGAACTAAAACAAATTACTGATTGCTGGGGATAGAAATAGGGGAATCATAGAGGGAGGTATATATGGAATAAAAAGGCAGCATTAGGGATTCTTGGTGTTGGAACTGCTTAGTATCTTATAACTTTTTCTACACTGAATCTAATATACACATAACACAAACTTACATATTTTTCTGCAACTTCTTTCTCTAGACAGCATATTGTAGGACATATAAAAGAAAACAGTAGCTGCTTCCAGAAAATGGGACTGCGGGTAGAAAGAGAGAGTGGGATACAGGCACGGAGATAGCAAATATACACTAGAACTTTTTTATGCTCTCATTTAGATGTTTTTTCACAAGTGTTCGAAATTATGAATTCAATAAGATACTGGAATAAAAATGTATGGAGAAATTTAAAAACATATCTCTAAATAACTAATGGATCAAAGATAAAATCACAATGGCTATTAGAAAATATTTAAAATTCATGGAAGGTAACTAACGCGATTCTAAAAGGGAACCACAATCGTAAGTAATTACATTAAAAAAGAAAACTTAAATATAAAAAATTATGAATTTAAATCAAGAAGTTAGAAAAAGAACAAGAGTGATTTCAAAGAAAGTAGAAGAAAGGACATTAATTAGAAAAGAAAGATTCCCAGAAGGAAAAAACAAAGCAAAAGCTGGTTCTTTGAAAAGACTAGTAATATAGACAAATCTTTGGCAAGAGAGAGATCAAGGTGAAAACAAACCAAAAAAAAGGCACAAGTAATATTAAGAATTTTTAAAGTGCATAGTTAGAGCACTAGCAAAGCACAGTGAACAGGGGAAAGAGGTACACATAATGCAGCTAGAAAGGAGGAAGGAGCCAAATGCTGGGGGAAGTAGTAAAAATGGGCTAATTAGAAGGTTTGGGGAGAAGTTCAATAGTAAGTAATAGTGTAATGAACTGGAAGGAAGAGTGGAGTCAGAAAACTCCTTAGATTTGGGTTATGTTTTGGAAGAAGAGCTGACAGGAGATGCTGAAGGACTGATTATGGGTTTGAGGGAAAGACCTGAGGATATTAAAGATAACTATTAAGGTTAAAACTAATAAACAAAATCCCTACACTTCAGCATACAGACCTAAACAATATGGCTCCAGTATACTTCTAGCTTCAACTCTCATTAATCCAACTCACTTAGCTAATCTTTTTTTTTAAAATATATTTTTATTGATTTTTTACAGAGAGGAAGGGAGGGGGATAGAGAGTTAGAAACATCGATGAGAGAGAAACATCTATCAGCTGCCTCCTGCACACTCCTACTGGGGATGTGCCCACAACCAAGGTACATGCCGTTGACCAGAACTGAACCTGGGACCTTTCAGATCAGAATCGAACCTGGGACCTTTCAGTCCGCAGGCCGACGCTCTATCCACTGAGCCAAACCGGTCAGGGCTTAGCTAATCTTTCAGTCAAACTAAAATTCTCACCATTCACCTACTATGCCATACCCTTTCAATCTGTTGCTTCTTTCTGGAATGCTCTAATTCTTCATTGAAGTCTTACTCATCTTTCAAGACTTATCTGTATGACAATTTTCACTAATCTTCCAGGCATGATTAATCACTCCTGTCTCTAGCTTCACTGTTTATATCTAGCAGCAACAGCAATGACAGTAATATTAGAGTAACAGATGTTAACATTTACTTAGGATTTACTATGATTCAGGTGCTGTTATAAAACTACTAGAGACCTGGTGCATGAATTCGTGCATGGTGGGGTCCCTCAGCCTGTCCAGCAATTGGGGCCATCTCACCTAGAGCTGATCAGGGCCAACCAGGGCCGTCTGGCCGTGGGGAGGGATGGCAGGAGATTGGCCGGGCAAAGGAGGTTGGCTGTGGGAGTGCACTGAGCACCAGGGGGCAGCTCCTTGCTGAGCATCTCCCCACTGGTGGTCAGTGTGCGTCATAGCTACCAGAGTGGTCATTCGGTTGACCAGTCATAAAGATCGCTTAGGCTTTTATATATATAAACCAGTGGCCTGGTGCAAGAAATTCATGCACGGGAAGTGGGGTTCCCTCAGCCCTGCCTGCACCCTCTCTAATTGGGGACCTCTTGGGGGATGTCTGACCACCGGTTTAGGCCTGGAGTGAAAGAGAGTGGCAAGTGCTGATCAACAGCTCCCACAGAGTCTACATATCAGACCCTGCTCTTCTCTCCAGGCCTCTCTCCGGAACCGATTCACAGCCCTCTTGGCAGTCAGTGCTGGGTTGGGGCGCCCACAGCCATGGCAACCCAGCACTAACTTCCACTCTGTCGAGCCTTTGGTCATTGTAGATGTTATTATTAGGATTACATGGATTATTTTATTTAATCCTATAAAGAATCTTATAAAGTAAGCATTGTTATTATGCCCTTTATATCAAGAAACAGAAGTATAAAAAGATTAGATAAATTGTCAAAGGTTACACACCTAGTGGGTGCTGAAAAAATGATTTGAACCAGGGCACTCTGGCTCAAAAACTCATACACAACTTCCCAGTGTAGCCAAAGCTTGAGAAGTTAGTGGGAATGTAAAATGGTACAGCTGCTATATGGAAAATATATGGCAATTCTTCACAAAATTAAAAATAGAATTACCACCTCATCTAGCAATCCGAATTCTGGGTATATATACAGAAGAACTGAAAGCAGGATCTCAAAGATGTACTTGCACATCTATGTTCATAGCAGCATTATTCACTATAGTCATGGGGTAGAAGTAACCCGAATGTTTATGAATGGGTATGGTATATACACACAATGTAATATTATTCAATCTTAAAATGGAAAGAGATTCTGACACATGATAAAAAATGGATGAACCTTGAGGGCATTATGCTGAGTGAAATAAGGCAGCACAAAAAGACAAATATTGTATTATTCCCATTATATGAGGTATCTGAAATAGTCAAATTCATGGAGACAGAAAGTAGAATGGTGGTTGTTAGGGGCTAAGGGGAGGAAGAATGGGAAGTTATTTTTAATGGGTATAGTTTCAGTTTGGCAAGATCAAGAGAGTTCTGGAGATCTGTTGCACAACAATATGAACATACTTAACACTACTGAGCTGTACACTTAAAAATGGTTAAAATGGCAAATTTTATGTTATGTTTCTTACCACGATTTAAATATTTTTTAAAAAAAAATAATAGGAAGGTACGTCTATGAAAGAGATATATGGTACTACTGTACAATGGACATTAGAAATGAAAGGCACTTGGGAAGACAATCTGACTATGAAGAGCCTTAAATGCTAAAATGAATAAAAATGAGAAGATATTTAAACCTGGCCCACAGCAGAAATACACCCTATAAATCAATACCTAGATGGATCTAAACTCTCAAAAGCCACCAAGCCTAAGGATCTAAAGTGGAAGAAAAAAGTTTTCTCATTTTGAAATACTACTTTTATTAAGCTATAAGTTCTTAAGGCAACCATATTATAAAGCCTTTCCAAATGACAGTCTGTTTAACAAAATAAGATATAGCCTCTTAAATTGCTATGCAGAATTTTATTTCTAAATATCACTAAACCCTATGCAATTTCTAAAATATTCTTCATTCTGGGAAGCCGTCAGGTTTTGGAATAAAAAACATAAAATAAATTTGAATTTAGCTCAGGGATAACCCATATGGCAGCATAGGTAAGCACCTGAACTTGCTGCCGCGCACAACCACATTAAAACTACAACTAAAAGACAAAACGAATATCATCCAGGACCACAGGACGGCTGGCTGAGTGGAAATTCTATAACTAGAAGGAAAGAGAAAAGCGCACTGAGTCCAGTAGGAGGTGCAGAGTTGTGGAAGTGCGGAGGTACGGAGGCGCGCGCGAAAGGGACTGGCAGCTGGGGACGCTGTTGTCTTTTTCAATCGGGTGGGAGAAAAAAGCTCCCCACTGCTTTGAACTCCAGTTCCGGGTGAGAATTTGGGGACCCAAACTCATACGGAGAGAAACTGGACTATCTGGCATCAGGCCAGAACGTGAGGGCGGCTTACCCGCAGAGGTACTTGCAGTGTTCATTGTTCTTGCCCGGGCGTGCGACACAGACCCCGGGACGCTCCGAGGCAGAGCAGACTGGCTGCCATTGTGGTTTGCTCCGCCCTGGTAATTCCCTAAGACCCCACCCCACCCAATTTACAGCCCCACACAAGCTGTGCATGGAGGCTTTTGCATAAGGATGGCCACTTTCTCTGCCTAAAAGCCTGTCAAGCTGTAGCTGAGTCAGAGAACCCCAGAGGTTCCAAAGGAAGGCCTAAGGCTCGCCAGCAGCATGCATTACTTCATGCTGCACCTCATCTGGGCATCTCCAAACCCCAATCAAAGAGGAGGAATCTGCAGATCTTGCTGTAGTTCCTGCTCGGTGGCCTCAGGCAGTGGCTGACTTCACACCTCCTTGGAGATCCAAGAGCCAGTCTACCCAGTGGTCAGAGTGAGACCATCCTGATTACAACTCTTCCCATCCATAAGAGACACACTCAGGGGGCAGACTCAGTAAGCGCCAAAGCCCCACTGAAGCAAGTCCTGCCCCATAAGGGTGTCTCCAGCACAGCAGCTCTTCCATTGTAGACACAGCTGGTCCTCACATCCAATTGCCGTGGAGGTCAATTCCTCACAGTGATATCAACAGCAATCAAGGCTTAACTACAATAAGACTGTGCACACAGCCCACAAAGGGGTGCACCAAGAGTGTCCACCTCAGGTAATTAGGGAGGCTGAGCCACTGGGCCCTATAGGACACCTAGCACACAAAGCCACCCTATCAACACAGGGAAACAGCCAAAATGCAGAGACAAAGAAACAGGTCACA
>NW_006297817.1:173594-176651 GCF_000327345.1 Myotis davidii | reverse complement strand
GTTGAAAACCTATTTGAAGGAATCATGACAGAAAACTTCCCCTACCTGATGAAAGAAATAGACTTATAAGTCCAGGGAGTGCAGAGAACCCCAAACAAAAGGAATCCAAAGAGGACCACACCAAGACACATCATAATTAAAATGCCAAGAGCAAAAGACAAAGAGAGAATCTTAAAAGCAGCAAGAGAAAGAAACTCAGTTACATACAAGGGAATACCCATATGACTGTCAGCGGATTTCTCAACAGAAACTTTGCAGGCCAGAAGGGAGTGGCAAGAAATATTCAAAGTGATGAATACCAAGAACCTACAACCAAGTTTACTTTATCCAGCAAAGCTATCATTCAGAATTGAAGGTCAGATAAAGAGCTTCACAGACAAGAAAAACCTAAAGGAGTTCATCACCACCAAACCAGTATTATATGAAATGCTGTAGGGCATTCTTTAAGAAGAGGAAGAAGAAGAAAAAGGTAAAGATAAAAATTATGAACAACACAGTGACAACAAATACATATCTATCAACAAGTGAATCTAAAAATCAAGTGAATAAAAACCTGATGAACAGAACAAACTGGTGAATAGAATAAAATCAGGGAAATAGAAAGGGAGTGGACTGACAATTATCGGGGGGAAGGGGGTGTTGGGGTGCAGAAAGAGATGGGGCAAAAATCGTACACCTATGGATGAGGACAGTGGGGGGCAGGTAAGGGCAGGGGGTCAGGTGGGAACCAGGTGGAGGGAAGCTATAGGGAGAAAAGAACAACTGTAATAATCTGAACAATAAAGATTTATTTTAAAAATTAATTAATTAATTAATTAAATTTGAATGTAAAGTAAGATAAGCACTAGCTAGTTAGAAAAATTACTTAACCTCTTACTTCTCTATGCTTCACACTTCCCCACTTGTTAAATTGAGATAACACCACCAACCTCACTTGGCTGTGATGGGAATTAATTACATAGCATATGTAAAGACTCTGATATGGTGAGTAGTGTAGAGTATGGGCACAGTAAATGACAGTTTAGGAAAACTAAAATTTTTATTTTCAATTTTAGGTTAATTAACATTAACAGAAAAAAACTGAATTTAGATTTTTATTAAACCCTGTAAAGTACATTGTCTCAGTACCTGGGCTTTAAAGGTGGCAGATTTCAAAAAAGACTAAATTGAAACATTAATACAAGCAGTTACGCATACAATAGTGAAAAGAGAATTCCAAGGGCAGGACTTGTTTGAAAATTGAATGTAATTTCACTTAGAAATTTCATCCAATAACTGAAGAGTTAATAGGCTTTCAAAATATATTTATAAAGGCTTAAATGTAAATGAAATAATACCCTTTTTAAAATTCTTACAATGGGGTAATATATCAGAAAGCACTATAAATTATAACAAATCAGGCTATACTTAATATTCTGGCATTATGAAAAACATTATAGTTAATATTAACAGAAATCATAAAGTTATCTTCTGTTTCTTTTTTATTCCTATTTAATGAACAATCAAAATGTCAAGATACAATGTTCAAAAGCACTAAATGGGCAGGTGGAATGTTACGGATTTGTTTTAGGAGGAAGCAGGAAAGAAGAAGAGGTTTAAACTATGCTTTATCTTAAACTTAAATTTTTCATTAACTTCCTTTTAATAATGACATTTAAGGGAAAAAGAAAAAAAACTGTAGATGTTTTTATTAGTTAAGATTTTCTAATACTTTAAAGTTTTATTAAAACCACATACTCTAAATCTATTAGCTGTGTTTTTCAACTATCAAATTTACAGGTCATATATGCCCACACACACGTACAAGAAAAAGGGTACGTGTGAGGTGTCCAAGCCTCTTGGAGAATTATTCATCACTTAAAAACCAAAATCACTCATGTGAAAAATAAAATCATGGTACATTTGGTTTATTCTTAAAGGAAATACACTATTTCACAGAGTATAATAGTAAAACTTGTTCATTATATATTTCACATATTTTTTGTGGAAATTAATTCTAATCATTTCTAACTTGAAAAGTTTATATATGATGTATATGTATATATGTACACACATGTATATTTAATTTTTAAATTTTGTATAAAGATATTTAGGAAGTATTAAATACTATCATTGATAAACTTACGAATCAACGTGCAGAACCCTCTGGCCACTTCTTGAACAGGCAGCCGCAATGATGGATTCAGGCAAACCTATAAAAACACACACTTGCCATAGCTGTATAAAAGTTTAACAAAATAAACTCATCTTTGTATTCTAAACTATAACATGAATATTATTATACCATTAGATGTTTCTTAAACAGACTACTAATGCCGAAAATTTTATTATATGGAAGAGATATTTTTAAAAACTAAGTACTTAAATTATTTTTATCAGCAAATTACCGTAAATGAGCAACTATCATAAACTGTTCATTCATGTAGAACTTTATTATTTAGGAACTATGTTCAAACTCTAGTTCATTTGATTATCCCAAATGAACTGAGAGTGAAGTATCTGCATACTAGAGTGCAAATATGTTAACTTGTTGCCCAATGCTTTAAGAAAATAAAAATGTTCTAGAGATGAAATTTGAACCAAAATCTAACTCCAAAGCCACAGTGCCTGTGATAGGGAATGACATACACTCGTCTAAGCAAAAGGTTACCTAGTTTAAAAAGAGACCATTTACAAGATATAGTATTTTACTTTTCGGTTAATACAACAATTAAAAAAGAACATTACTGTTTTGGAATCATATTAAGCCACACCATAAAATTGGTTATCATAAAAGGAAATATATATTACTATTCTCTATACAAACAAAAATAAAAATTAAAATAATTACCAAAGATAATCCTATCTAATAAAGGGAATATGCAAATTGACTGTCACACTGTCACAAAGCTGGTGGCGCCCACAGCAGAGGCGGGGTTTCTATAACACAAGATGGCTGCACACACAGCAAAGTCCGAGTTCCCGTAACGAGCCTTAAGGGGCAATCAGCAGGGACCTGACTGAGGCTGTGTGGTGCTGGCCTGGGGCAGGCAACCTGAGGCTGTGCCCCACCCCCCG
>NW_006297817.1:166654-173538 GCF_000327345.1 Myotis davidii | reverse complement strand
CTCCCCAACACCCCCCCCCCCCCCCCCCGAGGGGCTTGACAGAACCTCAGGCTGCACCTCCCCTGCCTGGCAGGGCTTGATGGGGGACTCAGGACACGCCGCCATGCCCTGGCACCAGGCCAGGGGACCTGAGGCCGTGCCCCTTGCCCAGTGGGACTTGACAGGGGACCTCAGGCAGCGCCCCCCACCTGGCAGGGCTTGACAGGGGGCATGAGGCTGTGCCCCCCTCAGTGCCAGGCCGGGGGACCTAAGGCTGCACCCTCTGCCCGGTGGGACTTGATGGGGGATCTCAGGCTATGTCCCTCGCTGGGCAGAGCTTGACAGGGGACCTCAAGGTGTGACACCCCCCCAGCAGGGCTTGACGGTGGACTTCAACGTACATCCCAGCCCTGGTGTTGAGCCGGGGGACCTCAGGCCACACCCCTTACCTGGGTGCCGGCGCACCACCCGCCCAGAGGGGCTTGACGGGGGATCTGAGGCTGCGCCCCCTGCCCGGTGTCGGGCCAGGGGACCTGAGGATGTGCGCCCTGCCCAGCGGGGGTTGACGGGGGATCTCAGACTGCAACCCCTGCCTGGTGGGGATTGATGGGGGACCTCAGGCCGTGACCCCCGCCGAGTGGGACTTGACGGGAGATCTCAGGTCGCGACCCCCACCCAGTGGGGCTTGACAGCAGACCTCAGGTTGTGCCCCCACCCTGGCGCTGGGTCAGGTGACCTCAGGTCGCACCCCTCACCCCAGCGCTGGGCCGGGGTACATGAGAGTGTGCTGGGGGGGCCTGAGGCTGTACCCCCTGCCCGGTGTGCACTGGGGGAGCTGAGGCTGTGCCTCCTGCCTGGTGGGGCTTGACAGGGGACCTGAGGCTGCACCCTCTGCCTGACAGGGCTTGACAAGGGTGGGGCCAGCAGGTCTGGATCTTGCCCAATGGGAATGGGGCCAGCTGGGTCTAGGTCTTGCACGATTTTGAGGCACCACGGGTGAGCAAATACTTGACTCCGGGTCCCACGGCGAGCCCCTGACTCTGACAAGAGGAAGATTTTCATATACATTTTACTAATTTTCTTTCATCTCTGGTACTTCTATTACAAAGGGCAAATAGCAGTATTAAAATATATCCTCTAATTAATCTGCTTTTAATGTGCACGAATTTTGTGCACTGGGCCACTAGTGATTTTATAATTAAAAAAATCAGATGTTCAGCTACATTGACTGCTTAATACCCTATGTTAGAAGTTCAAGACTCTTCCATAACTTTTTATCATAAGATCTACCATTTCAACAGGGGATATTAAATCATTTCTGTCAGAAGAACAAAGCATATTCTGAAAGTTTAGTGCAATTCTATAGTGCTACCACTGACTGTCACAACAGTGAGAACACCCTGACTGTCACCATCCTTTCAGCAAGTATTTAAACTACACACTATGCATCAAGAATTTCAAGAAACTGGAATAGTTATCTTCTTTACGTAAAAGCAATATGCATATGTAAGCAATTGACACAGTCAATCTCTAGATAAAAACCACGTTAAAGACAAGCTCCAGCGGCTTTCACCAAAAAACTAGTTTTTCCGTGGTGAACACCTTGGGCTATATAAGACTTGGTTCAAAAAAGAAGTTCTGATCAAATGTATTGTATACAGCCATTAAACATCAACTATTAGAAATAAGCCATCATAAATTTTCAACTTTGGATGTAATTCAAAGGAAAAAAAGAGGGAGAATTTGTGGTACACAAGGAAGTGGGAGAAAGAAAGGAGAGTTTTAAATAGTTAAGCATACTTCTTCAAACAGTTAAAATTATATGGTTCTAATGTTTTTTATCTTGACTATCTCAACTTTTTACACCTAAAGAAATAACTATTTTTATTAATGAAATACAGTCACTATAGTAGTTTAAAAGATGCTATGCAGCTTAGTAAAAATGACACCAGCAAAGAAATATTCAGGAAGCAGAATTAGTATGTTAAAGTATGTAATAATGACAGCATTAAAAATACATTACTAAATATTAATTAGCATAGGGCTTTTATTGTTCACAATGTATTTTTGCACATTGTCTCATTTATTCCTCATTATAATCCTGGGAAGCAAGCAGTATTATCCATGTGAGAATTGGGATGAGAAAGGTTAAATAACTTGCCAAAGATCAAGTAATTCATTATCTCGAATTCAAATTGCCATGGTAAATTCACTCTCTCCAACTCAGATATGAGTTTAAGGATGAGGATGTAAATGCAGGACAGCAAGGCAATGAAATGGGAATGGTCTCAGTCAGACACACTTGGACTTGAATCTTAGCTTTGCTGCTTAACTAGCTGTGTGACTTCAGACAAGTCACTTGACTTCTCTGAGCCTTTGTTTCTTCATCAGTAGGAATACTACCATTTATCTCATAGAATGACTCAGTTATTAGCAGAGGGTACTTGCTCTATAAACACTGTCAACTTTTATTATTCTTCAGAAAGATAGTTTAAAAATACTACATTTTCATCAAGATACTACTCCAAACATACACCTATTTTTACCAGATGCCCACTCCAATGAAAAATAATAATAAAATGACACTCCTCTATTTGGCTCAAATTAGCTGTTACTTTGTATAGGCAAAAGCACATGTGGCTAGCATGTGGTTATTTCCACAGCTGTGATCAACACTGTCAGAAGTCATGTCTCTGCTGACAAAGCAAAGCCAAGATCGGATTTCAATATGAACATGATGTGAGTCCAAATTACATAAGACCAAAATTACTATCATTTGTGTTTTCCCTTAATACTTCGATCCAGGCATCCCACAAGTTTGTGAGATTGACAGGCTGTTCCTATGTTAAAAGGGCCTATCAACTTCATGCTTAGAATGAATAAAATAAGTCTAATAATACAGTTAGTAATATCTTCATAGCCAGGATTTCAACTTTCTTCCCATCCATTTAATAAATCCCAAGTTCTTGAACAGAGGAGGAACATGGTAGTTTCTCAGTAAATACTTTTTTGAAGGAAAGAAAAGAAGAAAATGGGAAAAGGGGAGAGGGAGAGAGGGATGGAGTAGATTGTGATAGGTAGTGTGTGGGGGGGGAGGGGGGGTGCTAAGATTAAGGCAATTCCTAGCCTAAAATAGCTCAGAGCATAAAGAATACAAATTTAAATGGATTAAAAGTAATTAAAACTGTTATATGAACACATTGGAAAGAAACATTCCGTCTGTACAAGGAAGTCATGGAAAGCTCCAAAGAGCAGGAGACACTACCGGGGTGTTTCAAGATCTGTAACAGCTCAACTGAAGAGTATAAAAGAAGAAAAAATGTGAAGGGAAAAAGGAAAGTGGAAGGGAATAGTTCTGGTAAAGGGTGAAGGACGAGAGAACCAAAAGGTGATGCTCAAAAAGAGTGGTTGGAGCCCAACTGTGGAGTCTGACTTTGACCCTCTAAGCAACAATGAGTCTTGAAAGGATTTTAGCCAGAACAGCATGGTCAAATTGGTATTTCAGCAAAACAATTCTATTCACAGGATGAAGGATGAACGTGTATTAAATTTGAACTTGAAGTATCAGGGTATTTTTAAATTTTTGTTTATGAATAAAGTTAACTTTAAAATTTGTGCTCTTATGTATAAGCTAAGAAAATAAGTGAAATAACTGTTTTGTTTAAATTGGTATTGATAAGACAATATAATAGCATTTAAACTGATTGCAAATTAGTTTTTAATAATTTAATACCATTTGACTGATTTCAATAAAACTATTTTTTAACACTTGACACAATAATAAGTGAACAACTTCCAAATCATTACATAAATTCACACACAATTCTTGTGAGGGCATGTATATGAAATATATATAGGCTTATAATGAATTATACAACCTCTCCCACTAGGAAAAGCCATATATGAGTTAGAAGCAGATAACCTAGGTCACGGTCAAATTACACAGTATTATAGTGAAAACACATTGTAAAATACGTGAGTAAAGATAAACAAGTACAATGTTTCAGCTGAAATATGGAGCTAATAATCTCATAAGGGTATAGGGAGGAATCGGTACAAAATGACATAAAACACCTTACACAGTGCCTCCTAGCATGTCACTGACATTCAATAAATATTGGTTCGCTTCCTACTCCAATAAGATTAGTTATTTGAAGGAAAAAAAAAACTATCATTTGTTTACTATTTACTTAAGTTATCTTTAAAGATCTAACAACGTAAAAGTTTTGTTTTAAAAGAAGTCTAATAACCTTCTTATATGTATACTAGAGACCTTTTCTATATGTACACTATAGAAGCTCATCAAAAACTTAATATCATTTACATACTTCACATTATTAAATGATTATTAAATTCATAAGTGAAGCTGTATCAAATAAAAATGCCAAAGGACTATAGAAAAAATGTAGAATTCTAATGCATGACCAATAATTTTTACTGGCAAGTCATTTTTATCAAATACAGTTTTAAAGTAGCATTTCATAAGAGTTTGTACTGGTGGAAATTGAGGTGTTACATCCTGCCCTTCTCACATGAGATTCTGCTATAAACTTGGCAGCTAAAAGAAATATATTAGAAGCTTACAGAATGTTATATGATCATATAACAAACAACACATATAGTCCCAACTTTCTGCAATTTTCCAAAATCTGTCTAAATAAAACAGAGTTGTAAAATGAGGAACAAAAATGTATAAAATTAACATTTTCAAGGATGTTATCTAAAACATTTTATAAGAATGAAAACATTCATTTTTTTTTCAAAATCCCATTTTAATCCTAAATTTTAATGTTAAACCTCATCATATATAACTATACCTTTTAGGACAGTTCTCTATGGCATATTCTTAAAACTGTATAAGTATCTGGGATTGATTTTTCCAACACTATACTTACATAAGATAAACATAAAATAAAGTACTTACACCACTCCCAACATATCGAACAATAAATAATAGATTCCCCTGACAGGACTTTGATGACCTGGCAAAGCCCGAGTGCTTTCAGCCCAAATCATATGAAGCCATAAATCATTCTTTATTTTATAGACCATTTCAAAATGGATTCCTGCTTTCTACCTTGAAAGTCATTTCATGTGTTATTTATAACTAGTGAAGACCAGAATGGAAAGAAAATTACAGAGAACCAGAAAATTTACTGTGACTGGTTTATTTTATAAAGAATAACTTCTTTCTTTAGGAAAAAAAAAAATAGAATTACTGGAAAGGAAAAACTTCTGAGTACAACAAGCTCTATAGAGCCACACCCTTTACTACTTAACCTATGTACAGACCTTCAGCACCATTCTAAACGATGAAAAATATTAGGTGAAGAACTGACTAGAATGAGCAATGCAAAGGTAAAACTGCACATTTAGCTCACGTCACAGCTATTAAAAAGAAATCAAATCAGAAAATTAGGCAGAAACTTAATTTCAACCCAGATTCAAGTATTTTATTTATTCCTATTAAACTCTAAATTAAAAGTTTAAATCTCTTTTTTAATTATGTTTTTATTGATTTGAGAGAGAGAGGAGAAGGGAGAGGAATAGAGAGAAAGAAAAATCGATGAGAGAGACACATCCATCAGCTGCCTCACCAGCCAGGCAAAAGTTTAGATAGGAGTCCTCAAACTACGGCCCGCGGGCCACATGCAAATACAAATATTGTATTTGTTCCCATTTTGTTTTTTTACTTCAAAATAAGATATGTGCAGTGTGCATAGGAATTTGTTCATAGTTTTTTTTTTTTTAAACTATAGTCCGGCCCTCCAACATTCTGAGGGACAGTGAACTGGCCCCCTGTTTAAAAAGTTTGAGGACCCCTGGTTTAGATCTTATATATACTTTTTAGTGAATACCTTAAAAAGAAAAAAAAAAACTGCCAGTGGAGCAGCCTAGGGTTACCAAGACATACAGATAAAAATATTGCTTTTAAATTCACAATTATTTTAATTCACTTTAACAAACAAAAATACCAAACATATTAATAAATGTAGTACTTTAATATCTATGGATTTCTTCCTCATAGAAAGTAGTTATTAATATTTATATAATTTTTAGAACATTAGAAAAATATACTACCATTAAAATATTCACTTGCAAAATTCATGATAATTTTAAAAAAATTATATATTGAGGTTGAGACGGCCCCGGTGAGCTTGCAACGACCCCAGTGCAGTTGAAACGGCCCCTGTGAGGTTGAGGCAGACCCTGTGAGGCTGGGACGGCCGGGGTGGGGGAAGCCGGGGGAATATCAAGGGGGGGGGAAAAAGGAGACATGTGTAATAAGAAATTTAAAAAAAAATAAAAATAAAAAGCCAAGCCACAAAAAATTAAAAAAAATTATATAGTGTTAGCTTTTAGGGGTGTCTAATAACAAGAACACTGTTTTAATATTCAGGGTACTAAACTAAGTGTCAGGAAAACTAGATTCTTATTTTATACTAGAGGCCCGGTACACGAAAAAGCGTGCACTCAGCGGGGGATTGGGGGGCGGGGTCCCTCAGCCCGTCCTGTCCTGTGCCCTCTCACAGTCCAGGACCCCTCGAGGGATGTCCATCTGCCAGCTTAAGCCGGCTCCAGGCAGTGACCTGCAGTAAGAAGGGATATCCTGGGTGCACCAGCTAAGCAGCGGAGACTGCGCCACCTTGGGCGATTGTTGCCGGCATCCAGAGACCAGCTACTAACCTGGAAACAAGGGATCTTAAGCAGCGTGACTGCGTGAACTCAGAGGAGCACTGCTTCGTCTTACCGAAAGCGCAGCATTTCCCTAAAGGTGCGGTTTGCACTTCGGGTTGGAAAGAGGACTGAGCTGGCTCCGCACACACGCGCGTGAACACGTTTGCGCTCGCAGGGCAAAATCTGCGCCCCACAGAGTCCACAACCGTTGGGACCAGCGTGACCCG
>NW_006297817.1:153540-162577 GCF_000327345.1 Myotis davidii | reverse complement strand
GGTGGGTAGTAAGAGATCAACCAAAGCATGACCAATGGACACAGACAGTAGGAGGACGAGGGCCTGTGCTGGGAATTGGGAGCGGGTGGGGAGAGGTCAATGGGGGGAAAAGGAGACATATGTAATACTTAAGGAAAAAAAAGATTAAAAAAGAAAGAAAGAAAAAAAATAAAATAAAATAAAATAAAATAAAAAAAAGAAGGGATATCCTTGTGGAGTCCAAGCACAAATTCCTCCACTCTGAGACACAGTAAAGTAACAGCAGTATAAATGGCAACTAGACTATATTAGTATGCAAAAGAAATCCATTTACTAACCCCAAGGGTCTGCCAAACAGCAGGGACTACCGATCTCTCTCTGATATTGGAGGTACCTGCAAGCGCCATTTTTTTTTTACATTTTCCCTCCACCTTAAGGGTGTAGGTAGGAGCAGGGTCCAGGCAATTTAGCAGGCCTGCAAAGGACACTGCAGCATGGCCCCCAGGCCCTTGGCCCACACCAACTCTAGCCATCACCCAAAAGTAGCTCTAATGCAGAGTATCCAAGGCCTCTCCCCCATGGCTCTTGCCAGCTCCAGCCATAATGTCAAGCCAAACCAAACACAGGCCTCTGGGAAAGCAGCAGCCTGAGTCCAGTACAGCCACCCCACCACTTCAGCTCTGGCACAACACACCCCAAGACCTCCCTGGCCTACACCACCTCCAGCATCAGCCAGCCCAACAAAACACTGACCCTCTCCCACTCCAGTACCAGACATCCTGCCAAAGAGGCCCCAGAGCAGCATACACCAGGATCCCTTTGGCTTTTGCCTAATCCAATGTGAGAATAAATAAGTAACCTTTTCAGTCAAAGAAGGGAGTTTAGGCAACTGCTATTTTGGCCCACATAACTTGACTGTCTCCATTTTGGCTCATGTGACTTGCAGCTCCCCTGTAGGTTGCCATTTTGAAATGGCAAAGGTGAACCTTCCCTTTTTCCTTTAAATTAGCCAATTGTGCATGACTGTGAGCCTAAGCTCTGACCAATCGTTAGGGACAGATGACATGCATTAGGCATAAAACCCTGAGCCGACCACCAGCTCAGTGAGTGTGCTGCCAGACCTTGCATTGGCATGCACCCTTCTGCAGAAGTAAAGTTATTTGCCTTGCTGTCTGGCTCCCGAGTATGCTTTGTGTTCTACCAGGATCCCTGGTTTGGGGGCATGCCTTATTGCTATCAATTTGGGGGGCTCATCCGATATTCCATTGGTTGCTACAGTGGGCCACTGGACCCTCTCCTGAGTAGGCGCATCCTGCTGCCAAGTTACGGTGGCCTCGGTGAGAAGGGACAACCACTACACCCCTCCTTGGCCGACTACAAGCTCAGGATCCAGAGTCAGCCAGCAACGCAGGAAAGGCCCAAGCAAGCAGGAACCGTGGAAATCAGGTAACCTCATGCATGAGCCAAGGTAGGAAATTGTACTAAGTACTACCTTAGTGGTTGGGTATCCTCAGAGGTCAGGTACATGTGATTAGGATGTGCCTTGGACATAAAGAGAGTGTTGAGTTCTTATCTGCGGTTCCATCCTCCCGTGAGGGAAGTGGCCACAGAGGGACAAAGCAGATCTTGGTGAGTGAAAGAAATATCCAATATGAGGGATTGAGCACATAGTCACAAGGGACTTTCCAAGGATGGGAAACAAAAATTCTAGGCCAAAGGAATATATCCTCCTGGAGAGTCCATTAGGGAGAATGCTAAGGTTTGCGGCCGGGGTGTGGAGGGAGACTTTCCCTGAACCAGGGAGAGGAGACATTAGTCTGCTTCAGTGTGTTGTTTTTTCTATGCCAGGAATTCTGTGGTGTTTCGGGTGTGCGCTCCTGTAAATATTGAATATATGAGTGTTTCTGTTGATGTTTTGTATCTCTTTGTTGTTTGGTTTAATTGATGGGGCACGTCCTGCTTTGGGGGAGCGTAGCTATTTGTGGCAAGGCTAAACACGTGGCAGAGATTGCAGGAACTTCAAAGCAGCCGCTGAGAATTCATAACCTTGGGGACTCTTCCTGCTTTCCCTCTCAAGGCATCAGCCACCAGAAACGTAGCTAACGAGATTTCTTGTCTGTGTGTCTGTAACGTAATTTTGGTTACTGATTTACTTTGCTTGCTTTTTATATTGTGGGGCCTTAGTTTGATATGGGGAAGTAGCAATTACAGGCAGGTGGAAGTGGGCAGTGCAGGCTGGGGTAGGACTCCATTGTTTAGGTAACAATGTTAATGTTTCCATGATTGTGGGCAGTTCTTAAATTAGAATCCAAGGTTGACTCCCAGTTCTGGAGGCGTACAATTCCCAGATTTTTGCCCCTAGCACTGGGAGGAGCAGATTTGCAGACATACCCTCCAGTAAATTGCAGAAATAGCAGTTGTGGGGGCAGGGGAGGGGAGGCCACTCTTGTTTTTATAAAGAAAAAGCAAACAGTACATTCGCATTAAAGCCATTGAAGAGAGGTGAGTTATCTCTGTTACAAAATTACTAATAAGATTCCTTTGGTAATAATGATTAGCTTTAAAATTTCAAAGTTGTTATAACTTAAAACTTTGAGTTTGCTGGGTTAAATGGTAAAAATTATTAAATATTTTGGTATTTTGAAATAACAGAATACTTAAATATTAATCTGAGTTTGCCTCCTATGGAGAATATAGAGGATGGATTTGAGCCTGTTCATGGATAAGTCTTGTATTTTATTTAAAACTAGAGCCCTGGTGCACAAAATTCATGCATGGGGGCGGGTGTCCCTCAGCCCAGCCTGCACCCTCTTCAATCTGGGACACCTCAAGGGATGTCCGACTGCCCATTTAGGCCCGATCCCTCTCATAATCCAGGACTGCTGGCTCCCAACTGCTCGCCTGCCCGCCTGATCACCCCCTAACCACTCTGCCTGCCAGCCTGATCGACCCCTAACTGCCCTCCCCTGCCAGCCTGGTCACCCATAACTGCCCTCACTTGCCAGTCTGGTTGCCCGCAACTGTTCTCCCCTGTAGGCCTGGTTGCCCCCAACTTACCTGCCTTGCTGGCCCGGTTACCCCTAACTTCCCTACCTTGCCAGCCTGGTCACCCCTAACTGCTTTCCCTTACCAGCCCAACTGCCTCTAACTGCCCTCCCTGCAGGCCTAGTCCCACTCAACTGCCCTCCCCTGCAGGCCTGATCCCCCCCAACTGCCCTCCCCTTCAGGCCTGGTCCCCCCCAACTGCCCTCCCCTGCTGGCCTGATCACCCACAACTGCCCTCCCTGCTGGCCATCTTGTGGCACCCATCTTGTGTCCACATGGGGGCTGCCATCTTGTGTGTTAGAGTGATGGTCAATTTGCATATTACCTCTTCATTAGATAGGATATCTCTTAAACGTGTCAATGTATTGCTAAACTGAGGAATGTTAATTTTAACTAATTGGATAAGTAGAACAGGGAAACTGAGATGGTTAAGCAGCAATCTGGAGCTAACTAGTAAATCCTATCTTCCCTAAACCAAGGATACTTAAGAGTAAATGATTTGCATTTTGCCTCCCTAACCAGAGGGCAAGTACTCAGGGAGACAGATATCAGAAATCCAATTAGTGTCATTTATTGACCACACCCAAGGATAAATGGAGTTAAACTTTTTCTTTAACTAGAATTGCCTTTAAGTGATTCCAATAGGCCTTGGAATCGTCTTATAACGGAGACTAGGGACCAATTTCTTAAAAACTATGTACTGGGTATCTCTTCTACTTTAATGTCTCTCAGATTAGAAGACCTCCTGTCCCATCACCATCAACCAGGAGACTAAGTACATTCTAATCAAGACTTGTAGGAAAAACAAGTTGGAACCGCTTGGGAAGGGCCCTACCTTGTCTTGCTTACCACTAAGACCACTGTTCAGACTGTGGAATGAGGTTGGACCCATTATACCTGTGTTAGGGTAGACCACCAGCTTCTCCAGGTGGAGAAACCTCAACTTGCAATGCCATACCAGGACATATACCCTTGAAATTAACACTAAAGAAACTGGAAGCTCTCTATTTGCTTTAGGGCTCTGGCAAATTGCAGAGGCTTACAATGTGTACAATCCAGGTCATGCTTACCCAGTTAAGTTATTGATTACAGATAACTTGAATGACTTGGACATTTCATCATTTAGGCCAAAAGATTGGCTAGGATTAGGTTTAGGAGTAGATGTCACAGGACAAGATCCCCTAGGAAGGTTTGCTCTGAGACTGGTAGCCCCACCCAAAGACATTGCCACTGCCACCTCCATGCAAATAGAAGTAGAATATAAAGAAACAGATGCCTGGGTGGAATGGATTAAATATTCTGTACTCACCCTAAATAAAAGCGACTGTTATGCTTGCATGGCAAGAAGGCTAGAGGCTCAAGTGCTCCCATTTCCATTTGTATGGACCTCAGATAGTAACAGGATGGAATATGTGCTTGCCCTGTATCAGAAGGAAACCACCTGGGGAAACACTTCCTGTGAGATTCTCTCCCTATTGTTCCCATCCAACAAAGGTAAAGAGCAAGGATCCCCCAAAATGATCTGGCCCCAGTCCTCTGACGTAAACTATACCTCCTGCCTCTCAAATGGGGGGGGGGAGGGAGACAGTACTCAGAGTTTATGAGAAATTTTTCTGGATGCATAAATGGCGGAGTATCCTCAGAAGCCCGTCATGCTGCACTGTTGATACCCCGTGCTAATGTCTGGTGTCATGCGGGACCCTGACTTGTGGCCTTGCCCAGCAAATGGAGTGGAACTTGTGCTCTGATACAATTGGCTATCCCTTCTTATTTGGCATATCGTAAACCCTTTTTCAATGGACAGACTGGGAAGAGGAGAGAGAGTCCAGGTGGTTCCTTTGATCCCCATATATACACAGATCCCAATGAGGTTCTGGGAGAGCTGCCAAGGAGTTTAAGGCTAGAAATCAGATTGCTGCATGATTTGAATCTGTCCTGTTCTGGTAGCCCACTGTGAACAGCAATGGGGAAGGAGGAGACTGGATTAATCATATTTACTACAACCATCAAAGGCTTGTTAACTATACTCAAGATGTAGTTAAAGGGATAGCTAAACAGCTAGATGCCAGCAGCAGGATGACCTAGGAGAACAGGTTGGCCTTGGATATGATTCTGGTAGGAAAAGGAGGAATATGTGTAATGTTGGGGGCCAGTGCTGTACATTCATCCCTGACAAATCAGCACATGAACCATTAAGGAGGCCCTAAGGCAGTGGTTCTCAACCTGTGGGTCACGACCCCTCTGGGGGTCAAACGACCCTTTCACAGGGGTCACCTAAGGCCATCAGAAAACACATATATAATTACATATTCTTTTTGTCATTAATCACTATGCTTTGATTATGTTCAATTTGTAACAATGAAATTGGGGGTCACCACAACATGAGGAACTGTATTAAAGGGTCGTGGCATTAGGAAGGTTGAGAACCACTGCCCTAAGGCATTGGCAGCTTTAGTGATGAGTGAGCTGGAAGCTGGGATCAAGGGTCCTTTCTCTGGTGCACTAGAGCAATGGTGTCCACATCCACCCCTTTGATTAGGAGCTATAGTAATGGGATGTCACATCATCCCATGTATGGGGGCGGGGAGGGGGGGGTCGTCTTATTCCAAGGCTAATTGAAACTGCATTGACCAAACAGCAAGTTGGTCTTCTCCTAGACACTGTAGAGCATGAAAGTCAATGAATTTCGGCCAAGTCTGAAGAAAAGAATTTAAATAAAGAAAAGGGAAGAACTATGAGAATAAATAAATCATCTTTTCTGTCAAAGAACAGTTTAGACAGCCTTCATTTTGGACTACGTGACTTGGCAGCTGCCATGTTGGCTGCATGGCTTGCAGTTCTCCTGGGGGACGCCATCTTGAAACAGCAAAAGCCAATCCCTTCCTTTGAATTAGCCAATCGCAAAAGACTGTGCACCTGAGCTCCAATCAAGAGCAAGGGACAGGTCGCATGCATCAGGGATTATAAGGTCGAGCAGACTGCCTGTTCATTGTGCGCATGCTTCCAGACCATGTGTGTGCACCCTTCTATGTAGTAGTAAAGATATCTGCCTTGCTGCCTGGCTCCCAAGTATATTTTGTGTTCTACCAGGACCCTTGACTTGGGGGGCTCACTTTGTTTCTAACAATTTGGTGGCACGTCCGGGATACCGTTTGTTGCCACAGAGAAATTGGACTCTTCACCTGAGGAGGTGCGCCCCGCTGCCAAGTTGTGGCAACCTCAGTGAGGAGGGACAGCCATTACCCCTTGGCCGACTATGAGCTCGGGACCAAGAGTCAGTCAGCAATGCAGGAAGGGCCCAAGCAAGACCCACGGCAATCAGATAACCTCATGCATGAGCCAAGGTGGGAAATTGGACTGGGTACTACATTGGTGATTGGGTATCCTCAGAGGTCAGGCATATGTGACTGGGATGTGTCTTGGACATAAAGCAAGTGCGGAGTTCTGATTTGCGGTTCCATCCTCCTGCAAGGGAAGCGGTCAGAGAGGGATGAAGCAGATCTTGGGGAGTATGAGAAACCTCCAACATGGAGGGTTGAGTACATGGTCACAAGGGACCTGCTGAGGATGGGAAACAGAAATTCTATGCCTAGGGAATACATTGCCCTGAAATAGTCCACTGGGAGAATGGTGAGGTTCTGGGGAGGCAAGTTCCTGAGCCAGGGACAGAGACATTGCTCTAGGCGTAAACTTTTAGTGTTGTGCGCACCTGTATGAGAGTGTTTGTTGATGTTTTATGTCTCTTTGTTTTTTGTTTAATTTGTTTAAAGATGGGGCAAATCCCACTTTGGGGGAAGCCCAGTTGTGTGTGGTGATGCTGAACCTGTGACAGAGATTGCAAGAAAGTCCCAGCAACTGCCAAGAATCCTTATTCTTGGGGATTCATCCTGCTCTCCTTGGCAGGGTAGTGGATCGCCAGAAACTCTTAGCTAGTAAGATTTCTGTCTTTATGTCT
The DNA here is from genome assembly GCF_000327345.1 of Myotis davidii. Lineage (NCBI taxonomy): Eukaryota > Metazoa > Chordata > Mammalia > Chiroptera > Vespertilionidae > Myotis > Myotis davidii. The sequence continues at coordinate 155,598 of NW_006297817.1, read as the reverse complement.
GTAAAGTAGGGACTTTAATTTGCTCTTCCCTAATTTATGATTTTCTGTGCTGGGTTAAAATTTTAAGGTTCTAAGATTTCTTAAAAGTGTAAAATTTGTAAAGGTTACAACCCAGGGAAGTTTAAAATAAAGGCCAGCTAAATCCAAGCCTAACAAACCATTATCTTCGCCACCTGAGGCAAAGCGGGAGAGAAAAGGAAAAAAGCCCAAGATTTCCAAGTGGCAGAATGGGAGGCAGTACTTGGGTATTGGCCAAACTTGGGAGGGTGGAGAAATTTGCAAAACCCCACCTGGCATCATGTCCATTACACATCCAGTTGTCAGCATTGGTATTAACCGGGACAGGGCCAGAATGGGACCAGGACGGGACCAGAATGGGATCAGAACAGGATCGGGATGGAACCGGGTGGCCTGTGCCTGCTTGTGACGTCACAAACCCGTGCAGGCCAGCCAAGGCAGAACTAAGACTGGCCTTGGGGGCATGGCAGCAAGAGAATAGGTGGTTATTGAATGAGGATGGACCACATTCCAAGGCTGGTCCTGGAGGCATACAACTCCCAGACAGATTAGCGTGTCCTTTCTTTGAACAGAAAGGGCAATCATAGTTAACAGCATAATTCAAATAAAATGGTACTTTCACATTGAGTTATCCCTGTTATAAAATTAGTCAAGAAAATGCTTTAGGTAATAACTGGCTTTAAAAATCTCAAAGTTGTTAAGATATAATAAATAGATGTAACTAAAATGAAGAATTTAGATAAACCTTTTCAGTAATAATTATAAATATGTTAGTAATGAAAGTCCAGTCACTCAAGAGGAGACTGACTGTGCTCTCTGTTGGAGGAAGGGGTCAGTCCTCTTTCTCCCTATAAAGGCAGAGAAGCCTAAAAGAGAACAAAGGCAGACAGGAATGAGACCCTTGTCCTGCCTTCCCCTCCCTATGCAACCCAGGGACGATCTGAGGGAACAGCCAAGATGACGATTTACAATCCCAGCCTCCCCCTCAGGAGAGCTATCTTGATAAGGCTCCAACTGCCATGAGGCCATTGTGCCATCAGAAACCAGCTTTTCTAGGCTGTGAAAGGAGGTGGAGCAGAAAAAAAGGAGAGTCAAACCTCTGCTGGAAGACCCACATTGCTTAGCTGACTTGGGGCCCACGAGAGAGAGAGAGAGAGAGAGTTAAAACCTCTGTTGGAAGACTCAGCTGACCAGCTAGACTCAAAGAAGGGGGAGTGATTTGAAAGTCAGCTATGGCTATCTGGGAAAGGGAGCACCTGGCTAGCTCTAGTGTGCTTCCAGCAGATGTAAGACTTCCAAACCCAGGAGCCCCAGTGAGACTCAGAACCTAAATAAGGCCTTCAATATTCAGCAAAACAATGAAGGGCCTTACGAATTTTACCAGGAGTAAAAGATCAAATGAGAAAGTACTCTGGACCAGACCCTGAGGACCTGTTGGGCCAAGAAATATTCAAAATTACATTTGTTGCCACTAGTTGGCCTGAAATTTTAAGAAAACTGCAAAGGTAGAGAACTGGAAGAATAGAAGTGCAGAAAAGCTGTTAAAAGATGCTCAGAAAATCTATGTACATATAAGTAAGGAAGGCAAAAACAAAACTAACATGATGTTCACAATTGTAGAACAAGCAACCTAGGGCTGGCCTGGAGGGTCAGAAACAGAAGCTGCAGCAGTAACCTTAGATATTATCTCTAAGGAAGAATGTAGCAGTTTAAATCCAAGCCTACTCCTATAATCAAGCTGTTAAAAGATGCTCAGAAAATCTATGTACATATAAGTAAGGAAGGCAAAAACAAAACTAACATGATGTTCACAATTGTAGAACAAGCAACCTAGGGCTGGCCTGGAGGGTCAGAAACAGAAGCTGCAGCAGTAACCTTAGATATTATCTCTAAGGAAGAATGTAGCAGTTTAAATCCAAGCCTACTCCTATAATCATTTTCTTAATTAACTTAAAGGCTTTGGAGCATTGCTGGGTTAAATGGTAAACACCTAAATATTAAAAAAAAAACAAAAAAAAAAAAACTGAGGAATAAAAAGCT
>NW_006297817.1:143598-152483 GCF_000327345.1 Myotis davidii | reverse complement strand
GCGGAGGGTGGGGCGGGAACTGGGACGAGGGGAGTTATGGGGGGGAAAAAGAGGAACAAATGTAACAATCTGAACAATAAAGATTTAATAAAAAAAAACTTAAACATTAACTGCTATACAAATTTTAATTTGCCTGCTCTTAGTTTTTATTACAGAAGGTCTCTTGTACTTTGTTGAAGGTATATTTTCTTGAAAGTAAAAGTGCATTTAAAGTATGTTCATAAATGTTAATCTAAGAAATGCTGTTTTAAAAAATTAAAGTTTCTAAAAGTGAAGAATTATATTTAATGGAAGGTCTAAGACATGGTTATACATTTTTGAAGGACATAGAAAGAAGGTTTGAAAGCTAATTTGGAAGTGTGAAATTTGTGAAGGTTGTGTATGTGATAAGAAGGAAAAGAGAAATATTAAAAGGAAATTAATTAAATGATACAGGCCAGTAAGCTAGAACAAGCAGAACAGGGAAACTGAGATATGTAAACAGCAGTTTGCAACCATCTAGAAAACTCTATCTTCCCTAAACCAGGACTCTTAAGAGTAAATGATTTGTATTTTGCCTCCCTAAACAGAGGGTGAATAGCTTATGTCAAAGTACTCAAGGAGACTGATAGCAGAAATCCAATTAGTTATATATAATCTTTTGTAAAATCAAGTTTGACACCTTCCTAGGGTTTGAATTTTAATAAAAGTTTGTGTTTGTTGTTTTGTGTTTTTTTTTTACCTAGAGTTCGCTGTAGGTGATTGCAATAGGCCCTGGAATGCCTCAAGATCTACCTACAATGGAAACTAGGGACCAATTTCTTAAGAACTATGTACTGGGTGTCTCTTTTTACTTTAACTCTCTCAGGTTAGAAGCCCCCCTGACCCAAGGCCTTCTGGAGTTTCCGGTTCATCACCATCAACTACATTTGTTCTAATGAAGACTTGGAAGGGAAGCAAGTTGGAACTCTCCTGGGAAGGACCTTCCCTGTCTTGCTTACCACAGAGACTGTGTTCGGACTGCAGAGTGAGGTTGGACCCATCACACACAGGTTAAGGGTGGACACACCTCAACTGGAACAGCCATACCAGGACATATCTATCCCCTTGAAAATGATGCTAAAAACTGTGAGCTGTCTTAATAACCAGCATGTACTGGGCTCTATTTGCTTTAGGGATCTGGAAAATTGCAGGGGGTTACAACGTGGACTGGAAAAATGTCGATCATGCTTACCCAGTTAAGTTATTGATTATAGGTAACTTGAATGACTTAGATATTTCAACCTTTAGGTCAAAAGATTGGCTAGTACTAAATTTAAGAGTAGATGCCACAGGACAATATCCCCTCCAGTGGTCAGCAAACTCATTAGTCAACAGAGACAAATATCAACAGTGCAACAATTGAAATTTTTTTTGAGAGCCAAATTTTTTAAACTTAAACTATATAGGTAGGTACATTGTTATTAACTTAATTAGGGTACTCCTAAGGCTTAGGAAGAGCCACACTCAAGGGGCCAAAGAGCCGCATGTGGCTCGCGAGCCGCAGTTTGCTGACCACAGCCCTAGGCCACTGCCACTACCATGCAAACAGAAGTAGGATATAAGGGAACGAATGCCTGGGTGGAATGGATTAAATATTCTGTATGCGCCCTAAATAAAAGCGACTCTTAACGCTTGCACGGCAGGAAGGCTAGAGTCCCAAGTGGTCCCATTCCCATTTGGATGGACCTCGGACAGTATCAGGATGGAATATGTGCTTGCCTTGTACCAGGTGGAAACCACCTGGGGAAACGCTTTCTGTAAGACTCTCGCAAGGACCCCCAACATGATCCGGCCCAGTCCTCCGACATAAACTATACCTCCTGCCTCTCAAGGTGGGGTGGTGGGGGGACAGTGCTTGGAGTTTATGAGAAATTCATCTGGATGAGTAAATGGGGGAGTATCCTCAGAAGCCAAACATGCTGCATTGTCGATACACCATGCTGATGTCTGGTAATGTCATGGGGGACCCTGACTTGTGAACTTGCCCAGCAAATGGAGTGGAACTTGTGTTTTGATACAATTGGCTATCCCTTTTTCTTTGGCATATCATAAACCTTTTTCAATGGACAGACAGACTAGGAAAAGGAAAGAGAGAGTCTGCGGGGCTCCTTTGATCCCCGTATACACACAGATCCCATTGGGGTTTCAGGAGGGGTGCCAAGGAGTTTAAAGCTAGAAATCAGATTGCCACAGGGTTTGAGTCTGTCCTGTGCTGATGGCCCACTGTGAACAAGAATGTGGTGGATTAATTACATTTTCTAGAACCAGCAAAGGCTTGTTAACTACACTTGAGACGCAGTTAGAGGTATAGTGAACAGCTAGATGCCAGCAGCAGGATGACCTGGGAGAAGAGGTTGGCCTTGGATATGATTCTGGCAGAAAATGGAAGAGTTTGTGTAATGTTTGGGGGGCCAATGTTGTACATTCATCCCTGACAACACAGCTCCAGATGGAACCATTACTAAGGCCCTACAGGGATAAACAACTCTAGCTAATGAGTTAGCTGAGAATCCTAGAATTGAAGAGCCTTTTTCTGATTTACTAGAGCAATGGTTCAGAAAATGGAAGGGAATGATGGTATCTATATTCACCTCTTTGATAGGAGTTAAGTAATGGGATGTTATATCATCCCACGTATGAAAGGTCTTATCCAAAGGTTAATTGAAACCACATTGACCAAACAGCAAAATAATCTTCTCCAAGACACTGCAGAATATGAAAGTCAGCTAATGCTGACCAAGTTTGAAGAAAGGAGTAATCTCCTTCTCCTAGACACTGCAGAACATGAAAGTCAACTATTGTTAGCTGAGTTTGAAGAGTTAAATAAGAAAAGGGGGGAATTGTGAGAGTAAATAAGTAATCTTTTCCATTAAAGAAGGGAATTTAGGCAGCTGCCATTTTTACCCATGTGACCTGGCAGCCACCATTTTGGCTAGCATGACTTGGTAGCAGCCATTTCTGCTAGCATGACTTGCAGCTCCCCTGCAGGCTGCCATTTTGAAATGGCAAAGGTCAACCCCTCTCTTTTTCCTTTAAATTAGCCAATCCTGCAAGACTGTGAGCCTAAGCTCTGACCAATCAAGAGTGAGGGACAGATGATATGCAAAAGGCATAAAACCCTGAGTGGACCCCCTGCTCAATGTACGTGCTGCCAGACCCTACATTGGTATGCACCCTTCTGCAGAAGTAAAGATATTTGCCTTGCTGTCTGGCTCCCAAGTATCCTATGTGTTTTACCAGGATCCCTGGTTTTGAGGCTCACCTTATTTCTAACACCAGCCACCCACCAAAGCGGCCCAGGCATCCTGCTAAGGCAGCCCCCACACCACATTGCCCCTAGCTCCAGACCCCCCAGACTGCACCAGATTCAGCCTTTGCACAAAGGCGGCCTGGTTTAGCATACCCTGGAGCACCTTGGCCCATGTTTGCTCTTGCTCCAGCATTTTGGCCAAGGCAGCTCTGAGACACCCCAACACATGCCTGCTCCAGCCCCAGCAAACCCACCAACATGATTCCTGCTCAGTGCATGCTGAATATCACCCCCCACCACCACCACCACATCTGCACCATCTCCAGCTGGCCTGCCAAGTCAGTCCAAAGGAGACCTGCACATGAAACCCTGGGCTGTGCCTGTCTCAACTCCAGGCCAAGCATAACACCATGGAACCTCCTTGCGATGCCCACTAAAGCCATGGAAGCAAGAAAAAGAAATAAAAGGCATGTAAATTAGAAAGGAATAAGTAAAACTGTCACTAATAATAGATGATTTTAGTATATGCAGAAAACCCCAAGGACTCAAAAAAAAATCCCACAAAACTATTAGAATAAATGAATTCAGTAAAGTCACAAGATACAAAATTAACAAACAGAAATTAGTGTGTTTCTATACATTAATAACAAGCTACCAAAAGTGAAAACTAAGAAAACAATCCTATTTACAATTGCATCAGAAAGAATAAAATACGTAGGAATAAATTTAATCAAGGAGGTGGAAGACCTGTACTCCGAATAAGGCACTGATGATAAAAACTGAAGACAACACAAATAAATGGAAAGATATACCTACCAAATTCATGGACTGGAAAAAATAATATTGCTATATATCCACACTACCCAAAGCAATCTACAGATTCAATGCAATTCCCATCAAAATACCAATGGCATTTTTTAAAGAACTAGAACAAAGAATCCTACATTTGTGTGGAACCACTAAAGACTTCAAATAACCAAAGAAATATATAGGAAGAACAAAGTGGGAGGTATCAAACTCCTGGATTTAAAACTATATTACAAAGCTATAGTAATCAAAACAGTATGGTACTGGTACAAAAAGAGACAGATATATCAATGAAATAGAGCATAGAAATAAATCCACATATATATAGAAAAGTAATGTATGTCAAAGGAGACATGATTATACAATGGGGAAAAAACAGATTCTTCAATAAATGGTGTTGAGAAAACTGGAGAACTACAAACAAAATAATGAAACTGGACCACTATATTATACCATATACATAAATAAACTCAAAATGGATTACAGACTTTAATGTAAGACCTAAAACCATAAACCTTTTACAAGAAAACATCAGCCGTAAGCTCTTTAATCTTGGTCTTATATATTTTTTGAAAGTCTCCTCAGACAAGGGCAACAAAAGCAAAAATAAGTTGAACTACATCGAATTAAAAAACTTGTGCACAGTGAAGGAAACTATCAACAAAATGAAAAGGCAACCTACTGCCAAAACCGGTTTGGCTCAGTGGATAGAGCGTCAGCCTGCGGACTGAGAGGTCCCGGGTTCGATTCCGGTCAAGGGCATGTACCTGGGTTGCGCGCACATCCCCGCTGGGGGATGTGCAGGAGGCGGCTGATGGATGTTTCTCTCTCATCGATGTTTCTAACTCTCTCTCTCTCTCTCCCTTCCCCTCTGTGAAAAATCAATAAAATATATTTAAAAAAAAAAAAAGAAAGAAAAGGCAACCTACTAAATTGGAAAAGGTATTTGTAAATCATACATCCAATAAGAGGTTAATATCCAAAATATATATTAAAAAAACAATTAAAAAATAGTCTCAACATCACTAATCATCAGAGAAATGCAAATCAACATCATAATGAGATATCACCTCAAAAAGACAAACAAATAACAAGTGTTGATGAAGGTGGAGAGAAAGGGAACCCTCATGCACTGTTGGTGGAAATGTATATTAGTGCAGCATCTATGGAGGTTCCTCAAAAATTAAAAATAGAACTATTATATGATTTATCAATTCTACTTTGGGGTATTTATACAAAGAAAACAAAGACATTAATCTGAAGAGATATATGCACCCCTATGTACATTGCACCATTATTTATAACTAGTGACCCGGTGCACGGATTCATGCACATTGAAAGGAAATTAATTAGAAGGTGGCCGGCGTGGTGGGACTGGCGAGATGGGCCAGACACACCCTGGATCCAACCTCCTTAGGTCCCTCCCCAGCATCTGTGGAGTGAGTGGGGTTCCTCCGGCAGGTGGGGTCCCTCAGCCTGGCCTGTAGGGATCGAGCCGAAAACAGCTCTTCAACATCCCCCAAGGGGTTCCAGAGTGCGAGAGGGCACTCTGCAAAGTTGCTGTCGTACAGAGTGTGGAATGTAAACGCAAGCGTGCAGTAAACCAGATCCAGGGCTGATAGTGCCCCAGCAATAACATAACCCATGACCAAAGGTGGAATCATGTGGCCCCACCAGGAATCGAACTCCCTCCTCTCTGGTTTCAGGGTGCATCACCCGAGAACCACCACTGCCAAGTCACTGCAGCTGGGCAGCTCCTGCGCTGAGCATCTGCCCCCTGGTAGTCAGTGCACATCATAGCAACCGGTCTGATAGGCAGAGGGACCCTTAGCATATTAGCCTTTTACATATGTAGATAGTCAAACTATAGAAGCAACCTAAGTATCTATCAATAGATGAATGGATAATGAAGAGGTAGCATAGAGTATATACAATGGAATAGTAGCCATAAAACAATAAAATCTTGCCATTTTCAACAACATGGATGGACATGCAGAATACTACGCTAAGTGAAATTAAGTCAGAGAAAAAGAAATATCATGTGATTTCACTTACATGTGGAGTTTAAAATACAGAACAAACAAAATTGCAAAACTGACTCATAGATACAGGAAACAAACTGGTGGTTACTAGACAGGGAAGCAGTTAGGGAGGCTTATAAAATAGGTGAAGGGGATTAAGACATACAATCTCCCAGTATAAAAGACGTACGTCATGGGGATATAAAGTACAGCATAAGGAATATAGTCAATGATATTGCAAGAACTTCGTATGGTGACATGGTAATGATACTAATCATGGGGATCATTTCTCTATCAATATAAATATTGAACCACTATGATATAAACCTGAAATGAATAGGATAGTGTATGTCAATTATATTTCAATACAAATAAACTGAAAAATAAATAAATTGAAGTAGCATAGAAATGTGAAAAAAATTAAGATTAAAACAGGAAGGAATGATATATCTGGGATTTGCTTACAAAATCCAGGGTTAGATGTGAAATGAGAAAGTAGAGGGTATAAAGAAAACATGATAAGCCATAAATTGATAACTGGGATACCAGTACATGGGGGGCTATTATTAATCTCTCCATTTTGAAATGTTTGAAATTTCCCATAACAAAAAGTTTAAAAAATGAAATGTAATACCAAATTTTAGATAACTAATGAAAGATTGGACCTACCAATAAAATAATCCCTTGGAAAGCAGAGATTTATTATTCTAGTTTTTACCTAGATCGAGAAAACTATCAATTCAATTGTCTTAATGAAAGTTTTATTCTATAAATATTGATGTTTAAATCTCTCTCTCCCTCTCCCTTCCTCTCCCTGAAATCAATAAAAATATATTAAAAAACAACAAGGGAGCCCTGACTGGTTTGGCTCAGTGGATAAAGCGTCGGCCTGCAGACTGAAGGGTCCCAGGTTCGATTCCAGTCAAAGGCATGTACCTTGGTTGCGGGCACATCCCCAGTAGGGAATGTGCAGGAGGCAGCTGATCGATGTTTCTCTCTCATCGATGTTTCTAACTCTATCCCTCTCCTTTCCTCTCTGTAAAAAATCAATAAAATGTATTAAAAAAAAACAACAACAACAAGGGAACAATTAATACAATTTACCATAATGGTTACATCTGTGGGAAAAGAAGGGGAGCTTCTTAAGGTTCTGGTAATATTCTTTTTCTTTAGCTGGGTCATACATACATGCCATTCACTTTACTTTATTATTGTTCGCTGAAATAAATAAAAACATATATGTACACACACATATACTTCATTTGCATGTAAGATATGTATAATAAAAAAGAAATCTGTGGACAAGATCCTGGGGCCACACTGTAAGACTGCCTACTTCACCAGTTATCCAGCCTTCTTTGAGATGTTGGTGTTCTTTAATATATAGCACTTATATTATTTTCAAATTTTACTATGGCAAGCAACTTTAGAATAGATGTCATCCTTGTAGCTTTTCACCTGTGTTGAAAGATTTTCTCAGAATAAATTCTCAGATCTATAGTCTAAGGGAATGAACATATTTACAATTCTGAGTACTATACAAACTGTCATATTATGTTGCCAAAGTGTTGTTTATACATATCGACTGAATACAATTTCATCAACAATTAGCTATTGCTCTTTTAATTTAATGATTTTTAATTATTAGTTTATTTTGCATTTGATTCTTCATAAGAAAATATATTTTCCCAACAGTTCATTGACTATTTGAATCTTCACTTGCCTGTTTAAATTATCTACCTAGTTATCTATAGAGATACTGATATTATTCATATAAAATTTAAAAGTACTCTTTTTATGTAATTAGTCGTGTTATGAGTTGCAAATACTCCCACTCCATTTTCCTTTTTTCCTCAGTTTGCTATTTTAAATAGTAGGTGCTATAACTTTTTTATATATTACCTTTTGTTTGAGATTTCAACAGGGAAAGTTATCTAGTCAATCTCATTTATGATCTGAAAATGCAAGTTCAAACAAGGAAATATTCTTTTGGCTATCAAGTTGACAGTAATTAAGAATAAGACGCCGAAACCGGTTTGGCTCAGTGGATAGAGCGTCGGCCTGCGGACTGAAGGGTCCCGGGTTCGATTCCGGTCAAGGGCATGTACCTGGGTTGCGGGCACATCCCCAGCGGGAGATGTGCAGGAGGCAGCTGGTCGATGTTTCTCTCTCATCGATGTTTCTGACTCTCTATCTCTCTCCCTTCCTCTCTGTGAAAAATCAATAAAATATATTTAAAAAAAAAAAGAATAAGACACTCATAGCCAATGTTGAAGGACTATGGGGAAATAAGCATTTCCATACTCTGCTGGTGAGAATATAGATTGGCAAACTTTCCTTAAGGCAATTCATCTATAAAAATCAGAAGTGTTACTGAACCATCCTCTAAAAATTCAAAGCCACAATTACAGTTCTAGTATTTATCCTGAGGAAATAATTAAATATGTACAAAAGATTTAGATACAACATGTTCATCAAAGCATTCGCTTATAAAAGTGAAAAACTGAAAACCTTAATTGTCAAAAAAAAGTCACTTGTTAAAATAAATGTCAGGACATTTATAGAAAATATTTTCTAAGCATCTATTTAAAATGGCACTTAATAATGTTTTTAAATTACCGTATTTGCCGGCGTATAAGACGATTTTTTGGCCCTGAAAAATATGCCTCCAAGTGGGGGGTCGTCTTATACGCCAGGTACACTTCAGATAGACTGCCCATAGTGCTTGCCCCGTGCCATAGTGGCCTCCCGATGCCCGCCCACTTCATTCCACATACCGTTCAGGC
>NW_006297817.1:126024-143264 GCF_000327345.1 Myotis davidii | reverse complement strand
TTGCTAGGGACTTGCCCGGCACTTGCTCTCTCCCTCTATTTGTTATCTTACTTCTATCATTGACAGTCCCTCTAGGTTGTGGGCTGCTTGCCTGTGTTCCTGAGAAGCATCTACGGTACCAGTCTATAGAGTGTGTTTTCTTTAGTGAATTACCGGTATGTTTACCGGTAATAAACTTGCACTGTTTTATGTATATGTTTGATTACATACAGCCTTGTGACAGTTTTCCTGCATGTCATAAGCATTTGAATATAAATTAAAATGTTAAAATCAAATCTGATATTGTTTTACCTTTTATTTGGTGTGTGGAAGGTGTGCAGAAGAGGGGGTAGTCTTATACGGCGAGTATATAACAAACTCTGTATTTTGAGTGGAAATGTTAGGGGGTCGTCTTATACGCCCAGTCGTCTTATACGCCGGCAAATACGGTACATAATCGTAGAGATAGAGAACAGATTAGAGGTTGCCAGGGCTTAGAGATGGGGAAGGAGGAAGGTGTCTGTGACTATAAAAAGGTACCATGAGAGAGAGATTCCTATAATGAAACTTTTCTGTATCTGAATGTGGTGGTGTTCACATCAATCTACATTATGTGATAAAATTGCACAGAACTACACATACACACAATCAATGTAAAACTGAAATTCTGAATAAGGTCATTGGGTAACGTAAATTTCCTGGTTATGCTATAGTTATGCAAGATATTTCTTTTTTTTTAAAAAATATATTTTATTGACTTTCCACAGAGAGGAAGGGAGAGAGATAGAGAGCCAGAAACATCGATGAGAGAGGAACATCGATCAGCTGCCTCCTGCACATCTCCCACTGGGGATGTGCCCGCAACCCAGGTACATGCCCTTGACTGGAATCGAACCTGGGACCCTTCAGTCCCCAAGCCGACACTCTATCCACTGAGCCAAACCGGTTTCGGCAAGATATTTCTTAACAATGGGGGAAACTGGGTGAAGCATATAAAGGATCTTCCTATATTGTTTCTTACAACTGAATGTGAGTCTACAGTTATCTCCAAATAAAAAAGTCTTTAAAAGAAACACTGATGAATAATATTTGTTTTACACGGAATAATATTCATGACATAGTATGAAGTGAAAAATGGAAAGTTTCAAAACAGTACCTATAATATGCTACATTTTTATAAATATAGAAAAGTATACATACATCTATACACATAAAATGAGAAAGAGTCTGGAAATATATACATAAAAGTTTTATTGTTATTATTTGTTAATGACAGGACACTTTAAGGAAAAAGATATTACCATACCCACTCTGTCAATTAAGATGCATGCATTGTAAGTGCTGACAATTGTTGAAAATTGTAGGAACCAAAATAATAGTCAACCAAAAAAAAAAAAGCTTCATAAACAGTTCCATACTTGATCTTGAAATTTTAATGTACAGTAAAGAAAATTAAAAACATAAATTGGCAAACCCTACCACAGACAGACTATAGGTCATTTTTAAGAATGATTTTATTTCAGTGGGAAATTATGTATGTTGGAATCAATGAATAATTTCTAGGGAAACAGATTATCACTTGATATATTACTACATTCTCTGATCCAATTTCTTGCCATTATTTTAGTGGCTGTATTTTGTTGTTGTTGTTTTCCAGTTTTTTTATTTTTTATTGATTTTTTTCAGATAGGAAGGGAGAGGGATAGAGAGTTAGAAACATTGATGAGAGAGAAACATCGATCAGCTGCCTCCTGCACACTCCCTACTGGGGATGTGCCCGCAACCAAGGTACATGCCCTTGGCCGGAATCGAACCTGGGACCCTTGAGTCCGCAGGCTGACACTCTATCCCCTAGCCAAACTGGTTAGGGCTGTTTTCCAGTTTTAAAGGATACACAACCAGGTCATTCTGTTCACCTTCATCAAAAGGTTTCTAAGCTGACACAGATGTCATGATGTTATCAATAAGGAGTTAATACCACAAGACTTTGTTGGCATCAGGCTTTGATGTCAACAAAAGTAATTCCCAAAAATAAAGCAACTGCCAACTCCTAAGCTAGGGCACACTAATCTAATATTGATAGTATACGGTATTTTTTTTTAACCTTGAAGAATCCAACAAGCTCAATCTAATGCCTCAGCTTTAGTCAAAGGAACTTCAGTCTTAACAGTTTGACCTAGGTCAAACTTAACTAAGCCTTAGGTTCCACATTTGTAAAATGGAGATAATCAGACCTACCACAAACAAGGTTATCTTGACAATCAGATGTGATAATGCATTTAAAGAGATTAACACAGTATTTGGCATATAATAAGCACTAGGAAATATTTTTCATATGTTTAACAGTGAATTATAGGTACTGAAATTAATAACTGTCATGTATTTGGCTTAGATAGCTCATGCCAAAGTAACACCATTCCTAGAAAAATGAAGATTAGAACTCACAACTCACAACTTCCTGATATGCCTGATACCTATATATAAGATCTTATTTCTCTATATTTTAGCTTGTGTAAACTTCTCCATGATAATTATTTTAAATCCTATATATAAAAGTAGTTTTAACAAATGTGCAAATTTCAATGACAAATATATGATCCAAAACAATATAAAATGATGAAAAATGCTAATAACTAAGGCCATCCTAACAACATGAACTTTGGGGTGGACAAATAAAGATATGTAAGAACAGTACTCAGAAGAAAAAGGCAGATGTTGGTACTTTTCTAAATGTGATATAAAACAAGCCAGTCAAGTAGTATGGCATTACCCACTTAAGCTCTTGGTAAAATCCAGTATGAAACACTTACGCTAAGCACCAAACTGGCCAAGTTGTCCCTGGTCCCTTCCCCTGTCTATTTGCAAACTATTTTTTAAATAGTCTCAATATGAAAACAAGAGAGTTCTCATAATCATGATGCTTTGAGAAATCAGTATGTGTGGTAAATTCTCTCTTTTTACATTGCCCTTTAGTAAGATTAGAAAAGCAAAAAGACAATAAATGAATCTTTCAAAGTATCTCTACTTTCTTGGCCATAAATATATATATATATATATACATACACATACACACACACACACACACACACATATACATATATATATACACACACATATATATATAGTTTTGTAATATATACATAAAGTGGAAACTGATGGTGACTTTTAGTCTATTTTACTTCTAAAAACATTTACATACAAAGTAAACACAGCTTAACTTTTCAGTTAAAAGACTGCACTGAAACTGAATAGGAGATAATTTAGTATGAGTAACAGGTCAATCATATGAAATTATAATTGTGTCTGTGCACTGGGATTTTATGTTAAACATGAGAATGTGATGGTGAGCAGCCATATTTTATTTTAATTGCTATAGCCTGAGTTATCCAAAACATCATGAGAACACTGGAGAAAATGACATGAGGCATGTAAGTGAAAATGATGCTGCAAAGGGAACTCTGATAACAGATGTGGCTGTATCTGGGGAATTGGTTCAAACTTATGATTTACAGGGAAGGGAAAGCCTCTCCCACAGATTCTTGTCCAGAATCAGATAACTCCCTTCACTTTTCTAGGTTTAACAGCAGAAAATAAAATATTCCTCCATCAATAAATACCTGAGGAATTGCAAAGAATTTTTTCATAACACCAAAGTCTGTAGGATTTCATTAGCTCCTTCTGCATTCTCACATTAATAAGTAAGAGTTTCATGCTATACTCCAAATAAGACAAATTTGTTCAAAACATTTAGGCAAAACAAATGACGCAAGCTGGTGAACAAAACAGAATAAAGGAAAAAAATAGAAAACCTGTAAACCATCAAACAAAAAAGAATAGAAATAATGGTAATAGACACAAAAGTCTTTCCACTAAGCGGCCAAAGGGAAGAGGAAGAAGATGACTCAAACACCTGAATCTTCCCAGGGCTCTCCATGGAAAGCATGAGCTCTTTCTGGAAAGTACTTCTATATAGTATTATGGGCTATAAAAATCAACTACATTTTCTGAGCACCCACTAAGCATTTTACAGGAATTCTTTCATTGAATCATTATTTACAAATTTTAAAAAAAATTAAACTTGGACATTAAAGAACACAAGAGGCATTGCTCATTCAATCCCAGGCTGTACGATGTTGGAGCCACGATATCAATCACTACATATATTGCTGAAATGAGATGCATACATATCAAAATGAACAAAATATACGGATGGTATAGCATTTGTAAAACTAAAGGACTTTTGAAATACCATTTTCATTCCCAGACTTTAAGACATTTTGCCCCTGGCAACCCCTCCTCCCCCAAAATGTGTAGATAGACAGATTAACAGTGATGGCGAACCTTTTGAGCTCGGCATGTCAGCATTTTGAAAAACCCTAACTTAACTCTGGTGCCGTGTCACATATAGAAATTTTTTGATATTTGCAACCATAGTAAAACAAAGACTTATATTTTTGATATTTATTT
Organism: Myotis davidii; assembly: GCF_000327345.1. NCBI lineage: Eukaryota > Metazoa > Chordata > Mammalia > Chiroptera > Vespertilionidae > Myotis > Myotis davidii. The sequence goes on along the minus strand of NW_006297817.1, from coordinate 138,818 downwards.
TATATATTTAAATGCCACTTAACAAAGAAAAATCAACCAAAAAAATGAGTTTGCGTGTCACCTCTGACACGCGTATAATAGGTTCGCCATCACTGGATTAGATAGATAGAGATAGATAGATAGATAGATAGATAGATAGATGATTGATGATAGATAGATAGATAGATAGATAGATATACATACATATAGGAAGAGGGACTGTATGCTACAGAGGAAAATTCCTGTCCTATGACCTACATGCAGATCCCAATCCTCAGATAATATCTCATTAAATCTTTTAAAAATTTCTTTATTAAGTTATTACATATGTGTCCTTAAATCTTAACCACAGCCATGTGACTCATCTCTTTTTTTTTTGCTATTCTTATCTCTGTTTTACATTTGAGGAAACTTGGTAAGGTGAAATAATAAGGTGCCCAAGTTTACAGAATAGAAAGTGGCAAAGCCAGAACTCGTCTGTGTCTAACACCTGGTTCAGTGTTCTGTCCACCATTTTTTCACAGCCAAACTCCTAAGACCTGGTGCATCACTCAGGCAAACTCACAGTTTTCAGAATGCTGGTTGAAAGCCTAAGGAGCAGGAGCCTTGCCCTCCTCTGCTCTGTTTCTTTCTCTTCCCATAATCTCTCCTTCTTCTTAGAAACCATACTAAGGCAATCTAAACATTTGCAATTCAAGGGGAAGGTTTACTCAAAGCTTAAAAACTACCCAGATCATCCCACAGAAGGCTGGAAATCTGCCTCCCATCCTTTGTATGAGTTTGTGCTGCACTCCGGCAGCATGGTGTGGTGGGTAGTTTAGAGAAAGTTTTTTCTCTATCAGTATAATCCTGTAAGGTAGTTGTGAAGGTTAGAAATGATAAATATTCAAGGGCAGTAGGTAGAGCCTTATTAATTAATGGCAGTTACTTATCCTGGCAGCAGGGTCTAATAGAAAACATATTGAGAGTCAGGAGTCCTAAATCTATTATGGGCTCTCTTATTATGTGATCATGGTCTCTAGATACACTGGGTGATCTCTAAGGGCTCCTTTCATTTTTAATATCTGTGCTTTTAGAAATTAACGTAACAAATGCTTGTTTTAAAAAAATCAAGCTGGACAGAATAAAATTATGTAAAAATGAAAGACCCTACCCTAGCCAGTTTGCTCAGTGGTCAGAGCGTCAGCCTGGAGACTGAAGGGATGCGTGTTCGACTCCAGTCAGAGGCACATACTTCAGTTGCAGGCTGAATCCCCAGCCCTAGTTGGGGCATGTGCAGGAGGCAACCAATCCATGTGTCTCTCTCACATGTTTTTCTCTCTGTTGTTCCCCCTCCCTTCCACTCTCTCTAAGAATCAATACGGGAAAATATATCTTCAGGTGAGGCTTAACAAGAAAAAGTGAAAGACCCTATCTTGCTCTGTTCAATACATTCCCAAGGTAACACTTGTTACCACTTTCGTTATTTTATCTGTATTCTAAATATATACAGGTATATGTAAATATATGTATATACACGGTGGGGCAAAAGTAGGTTTACAGTTGTTCCTATGAAAAATAATATAATTAATAAATAATAATAGGAGAACTCTGTTTCGCCTACAACTGCAAACATACTTTTTGCCCCACCCTGTATATATAGATACGTGTATTTTACACAGTGATCTACTACACACATATGAAATGTTTCATAAAACTATACACGTGCTTACTACATGCAATATATTCTGATCTATTCTACATCTTTTTTAAATACTGACATTGATTTCATGACCCGAAAATAGTTGGCATCTTTCAATTAAAAAGAAAAAAAAAACACCCTAGCCAGCTTGGCTCAGTGAATAAGAGCATAGGCCTGGGGACCGAAGGGTTCCAGGTTCAATTCCAGTCCAGGGCATGTACCTGGGCTGCAGTCTCTTCCTTGGGCTCCTCCCCCAGCCTGGACCCTGGTTGGGGCTTGTGCAGGAGGCAAACAATCAATGTGTTTCTCCCACATCGATATTTCTCTCTGACTTTCCCTCTCTCTTCCACTCTCTCTAAAAATTAATGGAAAAATATACTCAGGTGAGGATTAAAAAATAAATATTTTTTAAAGAGAAAAAAAAACTCTGCTCTGGGGCCCATGGATGTTTGGAAATACAAGCAGAAGAAGTATAGACATCCTGTGATGTTAGAACAAACCACATATAGACTTCCTGGAAGAAGATTAAATGAGATACATATAAGGGAAATCACTCGGCAGAATCTGGCACAAATAGGTATTTGATAAATATCAGTTTCTATGATATCTCCTGCAGTATTGCTATCCCCCAATGTTTCAAGAAGTGTAGGTACCTACAACCAACATAAGCATTATAGTCAATGGGTTGCCAGCCAAAGGCTAACTACCTTAATATTTTTGATTCTCCACTAACATCAAGGAATGAAGCTGTGCTGCCTACATGATAAAAGCAGCTTATCATTTTCAAGAAAATGTTTTTTATGAGCCATTTGGATAGAAAATTTTGTAAAGTGTATTAAACACTGACTTGACTTCTTACAAGGACTATATGGAATCTAGCCTTTTCTCAAGGACCCAGAGTCATAATTATGTACACATAATGGTAAGTTTTAAAGCTGGTAGATGCCTACCTTAGAGGTCACCTAATCAAATCTCTCACTTTGCAGATGAACAAAATGATGTCCCAAGATATTTTGCAATTTGCCAAAAGTCACTCAGTAGGAAGGTCAAGTGATTCCCATTATGCCATATCTATTATTGTACTACTAGAGGCCCAGTGCATGAAATTCATGCACAGGTAGGGTCCCTAGGCCTGGCTGGTGATCAGGGCTGATGGGGGCCTTCCGGCTGCTGGCCAGGGCCTTCCTTCTGGCTGCGGCCGAGGCCTTCCTTGCCCAGCTGCCAGCTGCCAGCCGGGGCCATCCTTCGTTCTGTGCCACTTCCTGATGGTCAGCACACGTCATAGCGAGCGATCAAATTCCCGGTCTCCCAGTCAAACTCCAGAGGGGACACTTTGCATATTAGCCTTCTGGATAGATAGATAGAAGATAGATGCTGAGTTCTATCTAGCAAGGTAGTCAGGATATAGGAGAAATGCCACTCGTAATTTCCATGTTTGTTATTTTGGTTACCTCATCTCTTTTCTTATAATCTTTAGCAATAAAACTTTTAAAAAGGATGCATGTGTTTATCCTCCACAAAAAAATTATTAAGCTAGCCTATTCCACAACCCATCTTAGGGGAAGAAGGCCAAAATATTACTTCTGTAGTGTACTTGAGGAATGAAAGGGATGCAGATTGAATCACTATGTGGCCTTCAGAAAGCAAGAAGTATGCAATGATAAGCTCACATTGGCTTATGAAGAGCTCTGAGGATGTAACTATCAGGAACCACAAATAGTTCCTTAGAATAGGTAAATTGCACAAGGGCAGGGGCTATGTTTTTAATAAATGTGGATTGAAAACACTGACAAATGAATATGTGTCGCTACACTAAATGGTCCCAGGTCATTGTACTGTTTGATGTAAGTTTGCATTTTAGGTATTAGACACTTACTTTGACATAAAGATATGAACTGTTGCTTATGTCTAATGGCACCGCATCCCCGAACACAGCTTTTATAAAAGCTAATAACACTCCCTCTATCTTCTAATAGGATGCTTCTAATATACTCTGAGAAAGTTAGAACCACTTCTTTTTTTTTTTTAAATATATTTTATTGATTTTTCACAGAGAAGAAGGGAGAGGGGTAGAGAGTTAGAAACATCGATGAGAGAGAAACATCAATCAGCTGCCTCCTGCACACTCCCCACTGGGGATGTGCCCACAATCAAGGTACATGCCCTTGGCCGGAATCAAACCCGGGACCTTCCAGTCCACAGGCCGACGCTCTATCCACTGAGCCAAACCGGTTAGGGCACTAGAACCATTTCTAAAGAAAGAATTAAAATGCCCTAAGTGAGAGCCTGCAGGATTCCCCTATATAAGAAGAATGTCATATTACCACATAGCTCTTGCAACTTCCATTTTGCCTGCTCTACCGTTGAGTCATTGACTCTGCTGCAGATTGAAGGTTACAGAGGTTGCCAGATAAGTCACCTCCAGTTAGGTGTTATGTTACTGGGACTATTTTTAACGTGAAACCAATGATACTTCTCTACAACCCACAAAATTAACATTCAAATGTTTTTTTAAATTGCAAAATGTCTTGAAAATGACAATTGTGTACCCAAACTACTGGTAAAGGCCAATTTCTAGTCTAGACACTTATCACATATCTATTTTTGTCCTCTTCCTTAAGACTTCAGTTGGTTCTCCTTCCTTATTCCATTTTGTCTATATTTTCCATGGTTCAAGTACTTTATCTTATTTCTCTGTCTTTAGGTGTTTCAGAGATATTTCCTGCATTTTGTAATCAAAAGGAAATGGATTTAACTAAGAAAATACATACAAAACCTTATTTTCCCAAAATCTCTTCAAAACATGATCTTAAGAAAACTTTTGTACTATGAAAAATGGGAAAAAAAATAATCAAGGTTATTAACTTAAAATATTTTCCAGAGCTTTTACTTGATGAATCAATTAGCTGTTAATGATTTTTTAACTAGAACTAAATCTGCTAAAAGAAAAATTACAGCCCAGCTGGAGTGGCTCAGTGGTTGAGTATAGACCTGTGAACCAGGAAGTTAGGGCACATGCCCAGGTTGTGGGCTGGAACCCCAGTAGGAGGTGTGCAGGAGGCAGCTGATCAATGATTCTCTCTCATCATTGATGTTTCTGTCCCTCTCTCTCCCTCTCCCTACCTCTCTGAAATAAATAAAAATATATTTAAAAAGAGAAAAATTACATTTCAAAGAGCATTCATGTCTCTGATACATGCATGATTAATTCTGCTTTTGTTAGTAAAACTGAAGCTATGAAACTGCTTTTCCTGATTTACTCAAGCTAGTACATTTAGTAAAGCAGAGTGTAAAGGCTACTTTCAGCAAACTATTTCAGAAATAAAATATTCCAAATATATTAAAAATAATTCCAATTAACTAATGATTGAGTTTATTAGAATCATTTATTGGGGAAATAACTTTTATCCATTTTTTTCACTTCAACATATCTAAATAATACTTCATATCATAAATTCAAGCAATGTGCTTGATAAGCTCAGAATATGTTCACCATTAAGTGACCATAAAAACATAATTTTTTAATATTAACTTCAAATAAGTTCGTCCTGCCCTAACTGGTTTGGCTCAGTGGATAGAATGTCGGCCTGCGCACTGAAGGGTCCCAGATTCGATTCCAGTCAAGGGCATGTACCTTGGTTGTGGGCACATCCCCAGTAGGGGGTGTGCAGGAGGCAGCTGATCAATGTTTCTCTCTCATCGATGTTTCTAACTCTCTATCTCTCTCCCCTCCTCTCTGTAAAAAATCAATAAAATATATTTTTAAAAAATTCTTCCCATACTAAGAGTAATAGCATTACTCTCACTAAAATAAGTCTAACATGAATCTTTTCCCAGATACCAGATGCCTCATGATGCAATTTTCTGGATCACTCACAGTATCTTCCTACCTATATCTTTTTTCTTTAAATATATTTTATTGATTTTTTACAGAGAGGAAGAGAGAGAGATAGAGAGTTAGAAACATTGATGAGAGAGAGACATCGATCAGCTGCCTCCTGCACATCTCCTACTAGGGATGTGCCCGCAACCCAGGTACCTGCCCTTGACCGGAATCGAACCTGGGACCTTTCAGTCCGCAGACCGACGCTCTATCCACTGAGCCAAACCGGTTTCGGCATCCTACCTATATCTTAACATACTCCAACACAATGGATATAGTCCATATTATAAACTGAATCACATGGCAGAATATCCTATATAATAAAAGCCTAATATGCAAATTGTCCCCTCAGACAGTCATTCCATTGGGAGTTTGACTGCTTGCTATGATGTGCGCTGACCACTAGGGGGAAGTGCAGAACATGGTTGGCATCAGTGACACACTGCGACCTCTCCCCAGCTACCTGGGAGTGGGGGTGATGGGGACGAAGGTGCAGTGAGAATGCAGGGTGTCCACTGAGCTCGCTCTCACTCCTCCTGCTACCCTCCCCTGGGACACCAGGGCTTGCATGCTGAAGAAGCCCCCAGGCTCAGGTGCCAGGTGCCACAAGGAGCCCACCCCGCACCCATGCAGCCTCTTCCGGGTGAATAGGGACCCTGCTGCCAGGAGCTGGTCCACAAGGCTGACGGGGAGAGAGCGTGCTGCTCCCCCACCCTCGCCCCCGGCCGTGGCTTCCGTGCAGCACTACTGGGCAGCCCAGAGGTCCTGTACCTCAGCCCGTGGCATCCGGCTGCGCTCACTGCATCTCCATGTGGGACTCAGGTGCTGTTACTCAGGAGGAGCGGGGCGTGCAGGGGGCCTGAGGAGCCAGGTGCTGCCCAGGGCCCAGAGGTCAGCTGGGACCTGCCCTTCCACAACAGATGCTCGTGCTTCAATCGCCAGCCAGGCCTAGGGACCACACCCGTGCACGACTTTAATGCACCAGGCCTCTAGTTTATTATAAGAATTAATGGCATTTAATAATGAGAATTAGCAATCAACAATTAATTTTTAATCCAGATAAGGAAAAAAATCAATGATTCTTAAAAAAATTTTAAACACCTCAAGTTCCTAGGTAACAAAAAGGAAAGACAATTATATAGAACTCAAGTATGGTACAACAACTACTCTAAAATGGATGTTGTTCTCAGTTTTAGGATAGACTGGAGAAAATAACTGAATAGTCTATTGGCTTCTTCCAATATTTATAGCAATTACAGATATTGGAAGCAATATCATAGCAATTACAGACTAGTTCTTTGCAGTCATGCAGTTTTCAGGATGGGAGTCAACATATCTTTACTGTGCTGAGAATAATTACCCAGGTGCAACTAGAATAAGAGACTTTTGGGTTAGGCAGCACCTAAAAGACTATCTAGTTTACCCTCCCTGTATTCAAAAACAAGGAAACTGAGGCTCAGAGAAATTAAGTACCTAGCCCTCGCAATTCACACAGACAGTTAATAGCTAATGAAGGTAGAACCAAGTTTTCCCAATTATTTCTACTAATATGAGTTAACGCTGAGAGTCAGAACCATTGATTTTCCTTCTGGGATAAGATGGGCCTTTGGAAATTTAACAGCTGTGTGATCTTGAGCAAACTGCAACCTCTCCAAAGCCCCTTCCCTCTTAAGTGTAGAAAATACATACTCTAATAAGGCTGTTGTTATGATTTCATACAGCTTGTGAAGTGCTTAGCACCTCAATTAGCAAATAATAAGCTTTGGAAAACAGGTAGCTATTATTACTCCTGACCTGGAAACATGGCTGCTCCTACTGTTTGAGAAGGCAAGAAATTGAATTCAATAACACAATGGACAAGGTCTCATCCACCAGAGCTTCTCCAGCCTAACACATTCTGCAGACAGGAGAAAACCCCACCCAACAATCTATTTCACCCCATCTAAAACCCATCCTTTACACTGTTAAGAAAAACAAAATACCAACTGCTGCCAAATGTCTTCTGCCATGTGTTGTACATATAATTTGTTAACTAGAAATTGCAGAGGGGTTTCTGGCTCCACCCAAAACATGGAAAATAAAATGGTGGGACAACAAGGGGAAGATAAGATCATACATCTGAACTGGAACTTGCAGAAGCTTGTTCTCAGCTCATTTAGTTGTGGGCAGGTAGGTGGGTTGAGAAAACAAAATTATTTCTTTCTGCATCATAGAGCAGAAATAATGGCTACCTCAAAAAACACAATTACCTACACTTCTCAACACAATAGAAAAGAATCCGTTTCCTAGCCCTGGTAAATTAAAACGCACACGGGTAACAACTGAGCATCTTTTTCGGAAAACTGAGGTTTCAGCTGTATCCAAGCTGCACTGAACCCTAGGATTATGAAAAATTCCTATGAAATGGCGAGACAAAATGATGGGAAATATCACCTTGAAATCAGCAAGGAATCATGTCATGCCAAACGTGTCTCCATTGATAAAATCCCGACCCTCCAGTCTCATGACACTGCAAACCCACCTCCAAGGAAATTACAGGAATCACCCACAGCAACCAACCTCAGCATTCGGCATCGAGCGGATCGACCCCTACTCAAATGTCGCTAAGCACCAGGGGTCCCAAGCCCCTCCCTGGAGCTGCAAGTCCCGCGCTGTATCCCGACTACCTCACTTCCTTTCCGTCCTCCCTCCCATGCTCAACACCTGGCATTTCTCGCCAACCCTCGCCACTGAGAGAGTTGGTAGGAACAGACTTCCTATACTTTGTCAGGGAAGTACCAGAGCCACAACATACCCGTCCCTATTACGATCACATCAAACTCCGAAGGGAGATCATCCGCCATCTTGACAGGAAACATGTCATGTGACTATTGCTTGTGAAAATGAGATCAAGTTAGGCATTCCCTTGGTAGAAAGAGGAAGAGAAAACAGTGCATTCTGGGTATTGTAGTTCTTGAGTGGCGGATCCGAGTAGCTAAGCATTCTATTTGAAACGTTTGCGCGAATGTTAAAAGCTCCATTCATTTTCCAGGCCGAGTGCAATAATGTGTTTAGCCTGGGAGGTTTGGAACAGAAAAGAGATGTCTATTTTACTACGATGGCTAGGATGAATGTGAGGAGACCTGTGTACTCCTTGACAATGATGAATCAAAAATTGTTAGGAGACACCGAGGACAGAGAGAAATTGAAAAGGGATTGCTTTGTGAACAAAGGACATTTTCATTCCAGCCTGGTGTGTGTATCTGTACTTTCGTTTTGACCCCCGAAGCATGATTTTTCACACCAATACTTTCAAACTATATGCTGTATCTTTTTCGCCTCTATGTCTTTTCAATGAAAGCCCACGAAAAACCTCTGGCTCTAGTTTCGCCAGAATGGAACCCTCATCGCCTCTTTACTTGTTCTGGTTAGTCCAAACAACCACCCTGACAATATGTATTTTCAAAATTAGCCTTGCTTAACAGGGGGGAAGAAAGATAAAAGCATGTTAGTTGCTTGATAAGCGTTTATTGATTCAGAATCTGGTATTCTATACATAGACAAGATTCTCCCCCATAAACTACTGCACAAATGATCAAGTAAAATAGCCTTTACAGTAAAGTGATTAAAGTAACTGTATTTGATGGTGGGGTTTGGGTAGTCTATGCCAAGCAGCTAATATAGCTCTCAAGTATTTTCAAGGTCAGCTTCCTCCCACCCTAGCCCCACCAAACCAAAGAAGAGGGTGTTCATGGGAGTGAAGAAAGGTACATTTTGTATCTGCCTTATAAATATAAAATTGTAGTTACATTACAAGAGTTCCAAAATAATTCAGAGAAAGTGCAGTAGTGGACTGTTCCTTACATCATCTGTCCTGGAGTTGTTTCTGGTTCCCCAGTCACCCTGTTGTTCCTTCAGCATGGAATGGTATTCACATCCTCTAGCTAACATTGATCCCCAAGATTCAGCGTGGCTTTTACCATCTCCTCCTTTCACTTCCTCCCTATATTGGATTAAATTTTCCTGTATAGTGCTACCACTCTGTCATAACCTCTCATATTGCACTGAAAGTATTTGCATTTATCAGTATACAGTACACATATCCCCATACATACTCACAAAAATACCCACATATGCAACAGCCAAAATTATAAGCCCCTGTAAGACAAGGACCATGCTTTATTTATCTTTTTCTTCCTATATCTTTCATAAGCCTGGCACAATAGGAATTTAATAAATGTTTGCTGAACTGAGCTTAGTTCTGACTCCCCTAATATATGGTAGGTACTACGGAGACAGGGACTGTCTTCACCTTTATATTTGCAACCACTATGATGTTTCATTTTTTGAAGATGCTCAATACCTTTGTTACTTTGCTAAGGTTCCATAGAAAATCTCTAAACTTGTATTTTGCCCTAATCATTAGCAGCATTGTACATGAGTATTATCAGAAGTGAAATAGACCTTATCTGTGTGATCTGTAAGATTCCTGATACCACCAATGGAAAAGGAAATTAATAGTTTCCCAGGGTAAACACAGGAAACTTTCCAAAATCTCTTCTAACAGTGATAAACCATAGATGGGTGGTTAAAAACATAATAAATAAAAGTATTCTATCTTACTTTAGATATACTAGTATATATATACATATATATATATATCCTTTTCACTATGAGTATAACTAATTTTCAGTTTTCCTTAAATATTCATTCAGTACCTATTTTGTGCAAGTCATCAATTAATATGCTACAATTACAGCAATAAACAAAACAGACAACAAAAAAGTCTGACATCATGAAATTTATATCTAATGGGATAAAGCAAAATAAACAAATATCTGTAGTGCTGATTTTCCAATATGTTTTGCCTCAAATTTCAAATCCCTTTTTTTTACAGAGACTAGAAAGCATGATCCTCAGAAATATATAATTGCCAGCATATATTTATCTGTTGTTTCTCTGAAGCTATCACACCTTCTCTGGGCATGAAAAAAATTAGAAAAATGTAAAGCTTTTGCATGGAGAAAAATTTCAAAATACCTTTTCTTTCAAATGTATTTATGTAAATTTTTTGCAAAGTAAAGATGAATATAAGAGCTGACAATTTCAGTAAATAGCATAAAGTAAAGCCATTTAATTGCCATCCCTTCTATTATTTTAAGGACATCTATTTTTGAGAACTGAAATATCTTAGTTGGCTAAAGTGATAATAAAATGAGGTGATGGATACCTATGAATTGATTACCCTATTAAATCACTGCAACACTGATTTTGTACTGAGAGGTTTCTATGAGTTGAAAAACCATGATTACCTAAACATTTACCTTTATTCAGAAGTTTCTTCAACTGTGAGATGTGATGTACCATCTTTTTACAAACCAGTAATTTAATAGTCCCTATTTCTGGTCTTTCCTTTGAGCTCCAGATCAATATATCCAACCCCTTACTCAACATCTCTTCTAAACATGTTCAGTACTTAACTCTTGAACATTTCAACCACATTTCAAAATCCAATTCCCCAGTGTTCCCTACCTTAGAAATGGAACCACTTTCTAATCAATTACTCAAGTGAAAAACTTAAGAATCGCACCTGATATAATTCGCTTTCACCCCTAAACCAATGCATCAGCAACTCTTGGCAGGTTTATCTCAAAGATATATTGTAAATATATACACCTTTCATTATGGACTTCCCCCATAATCTCTTGCCTAGACAATTACAATAGGCCCCAGCTAGACCCCTCATTTACACTTGCTTCTCTCCAGTCCACTCTCCACACTGCAGGTAAACTTTTAAAAATGTATACGTGATCATGTCTTCCTTTACCTAAATCTTTCATGATTTCCCATTGCTCTTAAAATACATTCACAAATTTTAAACATTGTATAAAAGGCCTTGCTAAACTCTCCAGTCTCATACCTTTTATCCTTTTCTCTCTAAGCTCCAGTTACATTGGCTTGCCTTCGTTTCCTCTAATACCCCATGCTCCTTTCTTCTTCAGGGCCTTCACACATGCTGTTCCATGTGCCTGACGTGCATTTTTATCCTTCTCCCTTTCTCATTTTTCAGTTCATTCAAAACTTCACATACTCTGGCAAGTCTTCATTGAGACCACAGTCTAGCTTAGGTCTGCTAAGGGGATAGGTCACCCTATCCCCCTCCTTTGTTGAACTTTTCATGATTAGAAATATCAAATATTGTTTCATATCTGCTATTTTTATAGACGGTAAGTTCCACAAAGGCAAGGACTGTGCCTATATTATCTATCATTATATTCCCAATACATAATTCAGTGCCTGCCTACCATATAATAGGCACTCAAAAATATCTGCTAAACTCTCACTTCTGGGAATATATCCAAAGCAAATAAAATCACTATCTTGAAGAGATAGCTGCACTCCCATATTCATTGCAGTCTTATTCACAGTGTTCATTGACATATGAATGAATAAAGAAAATGTAGCATATATATATAATGGAATATTATTCAGCCTTAAAAGAAGTAAACCCTGTAATTTGCAACAACATGGATGAATCTGGAGAACGTTATGCTAAGTGAAATAAGCCAGACACAGAAATACAAATATCACATGATGTAACTTTCACCTGGAATCTAAAATAATATTAAGTTGAATTCATAATAACAGAGTGTTGAATGGCGCTTACCAGAGGCTGGGGTATGGAAAAGGGAAGATATTAATCAAAGGGGACAAAATTAAATTATAAGATCCGGGGACCTAATAGACAGCATGGTGACTATGGTCAATAATATTACATACTTGAAATTTACCAAGACTGTAGATATCAAGTGTTCTAACCACACACATACAAAAGGGTAACTATGGGAGGTGGTGGATATATTAATTAGATTGTGATAATCACTTTACACTGTATAAATATATCAAAACATCGTGTTGTATACCTTACACTTATAAACTGTTAATTTGTCAAAAATAAATAAAATTTCAATCTGCTGAATTGAATAATAAAGTATAGGAAGTCTTTAAGAAACAACATGAGTACTGTTTTAAATGGGAATAAAATAATTGATCACTCAGTAAACTTCTTTAATCAACTGGTTTTGTGTTTACAATTGTACAAGTAATGCACATGTGGTTAATTAAAAACTCCAATCAGCCCAAAAGGTCATGCAAAGACTATTACGACTAATAAGTCTCTGTGCTCTCCCTATCCCACAGCTGTCCTCTCCAGAGATAAGCACTGTTTTTTTATTTCTTGTGAATCCTGGTAGAAACTGTGTGTGTGTGTGT
>NW_006297817.1:125025-126014 GCF_000327345.1 Myotis davidii | reverse complement strand
TGTGTGTGTGTGTGTGTGTGTGTGTTGTGCGTATGTGTATATGTGTATGTAGTAGTAATCCCACTCTTTTTAGACACAAAAGGCAGAATGCTGTAAACATTATTCTTCACCTTACATCTTTATTTTTCACTTAATATATTTTGGAGATCCTGTGTTCTCAGTACATATATAGATGCCTCATTTTTAATGGTTTCCTATAATTCCATTTTATGGATATGCCATGTTTTATTTAATATTCCTCTATTAATGGATATTTGGTTGTGGTTTTTTTCTTAGTCTTTGCTACTACAAATGGATAATGGTTATGAATTCAGACTCTTGACCAGACTTCCTAGGTTTGAGTCCCAGTTCCATTATTTACCAAATGAATGGTCTTAGGTAAGTTATTTAACCTTTCAGAACCTCTGGTTCCTCATCTGTAAAATGGCAACAATGATGTTACTTACCTCCCAAGGTGGTTATGAGGGGAAAATAAAGTACTTAGACTACATTTGACTGATAGTAAGCAGTCAACATATTCTTTTGGTAGTAGTAGTAGTAGTAGTAGTAGTAGTAGCAGAAGCAGCAACAACAGTAGTAATCATTGTGAGGATATGGGAGATAACGACTGTCACCAATCTGATTGACAAAAGTAAAAATATTTGCTAACACACAGTATTGGTAAAGGTATGAGGAAGCAGGCATATGTGTACATTGTTAATGCAAGTGGGAATTGATACAATTCATTTAGAAGATGGTTTGTCAATATCTGTCAGTGAGGCCCACAGCCAGCATCATACTCAATGGACAAAAACTAACACCATTCCCCCTAAGAACAGGAACAAGACAGGGGTGCCCCCTCTCACCACTCCTGTTCAACATAGTACTGGAAGTGTTAGCCATTGCAATTAGGCAAGAAGAAGAAATAAAAGGCATCCAAATTGGAAAAGAGGAAGTAAAACTGTCCTTATTTGCAGACGACATGATATTATACATACAAAACCCTAGAG
>NW_006297817.1:122177-123451 GCF_000327345.1 Myotis davidii | reverse complement strand
TCCACTGCAGTGGACATGGCTGTCACCAGTCAGCACAGTGCTGTGGAAGCACAGCGGGGACCTCGGGCCCAGACCAGGGGAAAGGCAGGCTTTGAGGGGTCCTGGCTGTCCTTGTAATGGATGTGTCTGGCCCCAATGAATTCAGTTTTCTTTTCTTTTTTAAATATATTTTTATTGATTTCAGAGAAGAAGGGGGAGAGAGAGATAGAAACATCAATGATGAGAATCATTAATCAGCTGCCTCCTGCACACCCCTTACTGGGGATCGGGCCACAACCCAGACATGTGCCCTTGAGCAGAATCAAACCCAGGACCCTTCAGTCCTCAGGCCGACACTCTATCCACTGAGCCAAACCAGCTAGGGCATGTCAGTGAGTTAAATGCATATATTTGATGCTTTAGCATTTTCTCACTTGGAATTTATCTTAAAGACTGGTGAGTGTTTAAATTCTCATTTGCAATGATATAACACCATAATGATAATTTTTTCTGACTATTGGGTTTTATTTTTTATTTGTTGATTGATTGAGAGAGAGAGAGAGAGAGAGAGAGAGAGAGAGAGAGAGATTGGCTGCTCCATTTACTTATGCATTCATTGGTTGCCTCCTGTATATGCTCTGAATGAGGATCAAACCCACAATCTTGGTATATCAGGATGACACTCTAACCAACTGAGCTACCCAGCCAGTACCTGATGTCTGGATTTTAAATTCATGTCACAAAAAGTAACTTTTCATGGTAATAAATAGTTATTTTGACTTAATGGTACTGCTATGCAGTAACATAGGATAGATCATCTGTTCTTAAATAAAATATAAATACTTTTCCTCATATAAACATAGTTAGGAAAAGCTTATATAAATTCAAGGATCATAAAAGTTAGTGATGGGAGGATAGAAATCTTTGTTCACTGAACTATGCCAAGCATCTAGAGCAGTGATGGCAAACCAATGACACGCGTGTCAGAGGTAACACGTGAACTCATTTTTTTGGTTGATTTTTCTTTGTTACATGGCATTTAAATATATAAAATAAGTATGAGAAATATAAATCTTTGTTTTACTATGGTTGCAAATATCAAAAAAATTCTATATGTGACATGGCACCAGAGTTAAGTTAGGTTTTTTCAAAATGCTGACACGCCGAGCTCAAAAGGTTTGCCATCACTGATCTAGAGAAATGCCTATAATTGAATAGGAACTTAATAAAATATTTATTGAATGCTGAAGGGGTGTGATCTGTAATATTCACCTGTGACACCCAATCAATGCCAT
>NW_006297817.1:119972-122094 GCF_000327345.1 Myotis davidii | reverse complement strand
AGGATAGTAATAGGAGTTTCATGATAAAATACATTCAAGGAGCAATTAGTTAGAGGGTTTCTTTACTGGAGGACTGTTCAAAACTTTTATAATAAATATACATGTGAACTATAAGGATTTCATACTTTTGGAAACACTAGGCTGGACTATTGATCTGACACAGAATTATATTTCTTATATTATCTTATCAGTAGGACACAGCAAAAATTTTCTAGGAGTGGTAATGGGCCATATGGATCAGAACTATTATATACTCTTCCCGGATGCCAGTGTTATTATTATTGTTTATGATCCAGCAGTCACATAATTTTACACCACACACACACACACACACACACACACACACACACACACACACACAAATTGAATCTACTACCTTGGGATCTCATCTTACCATATTGTATACAACCAAACTAACCAGACACTGACTTTTTAGCATAAACTAAAGTAAGAGTGACAGATAAACTATGGATACTCTGAGTTCTTTAAGGTTAAGAGATCTTCTTAGAAAATAATAATGTCTGTGTGAATGTATATATCTTAACATCATGAAAAGTAAGCAATAACAGTTCAGGAAGTAGACTAATAACACCTTATTATAAATTCCAGACTTACAAAGGAAAATTTTTAAATGTAGAACTGGTATTAGAGCTTGCTTTGAATTAAAATATTTTTCTATCACTAAGCTTATGCTCATAGTGGAAATAAAAATTTATGAGCACAAGTACTCTGGACAGTAAAACATAGTTAAAAATGTAGAAAGCCCAGTCTGCTGAAGAATAACCTAGAATTACTTGAAGTAGTACATTTATGAGCATAATGCATGTTTAAGAATTTTACAATATACCCAGGTGAAGTCAATGTAGACTTACATTTCAAATATGTACAAATATTACTCTATCATACCATTTTCTGTTGTATAAAATTCAGGTTCTTTGAATTCATGTTCATTTCCATCTCTAAAAGATAATCAGTGTTATGACAGCAATCATTTCCACTACATCAGAAATCTGTTTTAAGTGCTAGTTTTAGAAACAAAATGACTATTTGTACTAGCTATTGTATTTGTAAGCTTCTTCAATACAGAAATATTTAGAACAAATTTGTATTTTTCATAATCCTTGCAAAACAAAACAATATACTATGAACAATTTTGTGGGAATTTCATGAACCGTTACAGAAAGTCTTGCTGTTTTTGTTTCAGCTGTTTAATTGTAATGTCATAGTAACAGAAAGCAGCATACCCAATTCTGCATGGATGGATAAGCACATTAAATAAGGAAGATTTAACAAAGTAAATCAGACACTGGATTAAACATTTTCTGCATAACAGACCACAAAATATGCTTTCATTTTACCAATGGATCCTTGGCATTAGAAGCAAAAGAAGTGCATACCAACATAATTAAACTGAATATTCAGTGGCCTGATTGCAAAACTTCCCTATATTTTATCAAACTAACATCCAGTTAATTATAATTGTCTAAATATATTCAAGTACACAGATTGAAAAATAGTATAAACACTATTCATTTGCATTTTATCATTCAATACTTTTTCTTCTGTTTTAATTTTCCCAAAGTTTGAAGACAGTAAATTTTCTGTATGGTTGCATAAAATAAAAAGTTCAGACAAACACTTGGAAATCTGCAATATGGGATGTTTTCACATTTAACGAATTTTATTTTTAATTTTTGATAAGAAAAAAATCTTAAAGAGATATTTAAGCTAAGTGAAATAAGCCAAAGACAAATACCATATGATTATACTTATATGTGGAATCTAAAATCAAAATAAATGAACAAACAAAAAAAAGACAAACTTATAGACAAAGAGAAAATTTTTTTAATTAAATCTTTATTGTTCAGATTATTACATTTGTTCCTCTTTTTTCCCCCCATAACTCCCCTCCTCTCAGTTCCCGCCCCACTCTCCGCCCTCTCTCCCCACCCATTGTCCTCATCCATAGGTGCACGATTTTTGTCCAGTCTCTTCCCGCATCTCTCACACCTCTTTCCCCCCCAAGAATAGTCAGTCCATTCCCTTTCTATGCCCCTGATTCTATTATAATCACCAGTTCATTCTGTTCATCAGATTATTCATTCACTTGATTCTTATATTC
>NW_006297817.1:114374-119026 GCF_000327345.1 Myotis davidii | reverse complement strand
CTCTGAGTCTGGGTATGATATTCTCTTTCCTCCTAGTTGTAGAATTTCCACTCAGCCAGCCTTCCTGTGGTTCTGGGTGATGTCTGTCCCGTCTTTTAGGTGTAATTTGAATTTGTTGTTCAAGGCAGCAATCTCTGGCGTTAACCTATGCCGCCATCTTGTTTTTTTTCAAAGAGAAAATTTTGATGACAACTGTATGGGAAGAGGACTTGGGGGAATGGGTGAAAAGGGGGAAGGAATTAAGAGGTACAGATTGCAGGTTGCAGAGTAGTCACAGGGATGTAAAATACAGCATCGGGAATATAGTCAATGATATTGCAATAACTATGTATGGTGTCAGCTGGTTACTAGATTTAATGGAGTTATCAATTTTTAAGTTATAGAAATGTCTAATCATCATGTTGTACACTTGAAACTAATATGATATTGTATGTCAGTTTCAATTAAAAATTAAAAAATATTTTTAAAGTAAAATAAAATATTTAATTTCAAAGGGTGCACTATTTCCCCCAAATTTGCTGACAAAACCTTACATCAGAATTTATAACAGGGCAGTTCATAATAAAAAATGTAAATGCTCTATAGTTTGTACTGGTAGTCTCTCCTTGGATTTGTGTTTTATTAGTACAGTTTGTTTTTACTATAGTATATTTGTGTTTTATTTCAATGCAAAAGCATATTTAATTAGTCATAGTCAGGAAATGATTGAATAACCTGAAATTTAGAGCTGTCCATAATCTCTAATCCTCAAGAATAATGGTTTATTAAGTCTATGTGTGACTCAAATTTTTAAGAATAGAAAATCATTTCATGTTTGGACTAACTTTTTGACAAGTTTGTATATAAGGAGGTCATTTGAACTATACTTTATTTTCTATGCAGGTATACAATAAAGGTTTAGAGATAAATACATGACATGCTTACTAGAAAGCAGGAATTGTCTCTGTATTTATATATTACCAATGTCTACCATTACTCCTGTACTTTCACGTGGAAGCTACCCTTCCTTCACCCCTACCCAAAGGCATCAGTTATGTTTTAAATACCACATTACTTCAAGTTTCTAACCACAGTAGATTGGAGGACAAAAAAAAAAGCTGACCCAAGACAATCCTGGCTGTACAACTAAAACTAATACCATCATGTATGTCAACTATAATGAAAAAACAAGCTTCTTGAAAGATGAGAAATCTTGGCTTGCAAATATTTATGCCTAGACTTGATCACTGTTTTTGTTTTTCGTTGTTTTGTTGTTGTTGTTGTTGTTTTGTAGTTGCTCAAATATTTTTAAAAATCTTTATTTTTGAGAGTATTACAGATATTCCATTTACCCACCCCCACCCCCATTGCCCTCCTCCACCCGGCTTCCGCACTGCCCTAGGTCTTCAACACCCTACTGTTTGTGTCCATAAGTAATGCATATATGTATATAAGTTCTTTATTTAATCCTTTCCTGACCCCTCCCCACTTGCCTGTGAAATTCTTCTGTCTGTTCCACGTTTCCATGCCTGTGGTTCTATTATATTCATCAATTTATTTTGCTCATTAGATACCTTGTTTGTTTATTTTGATTGTTAGATTAAATTTTTGATAGATATATATTTATTGTCATTTTATTGTTCATATGTTTCTTCTTCTTCTTCTTCTTCTTCTTCTTCTTCTTCTTCTCCTTCTTCTTCTTCTGGAATACACTTCAACCCTGGCTGGTGTTGCTCAGTGGCTGAGCATTGACCCCTGAACCAAGTGGTCACTGGTTCAATTCCCAGCCAGGGCACATGCCTAGGTTCTGGGCTTGATCCCCAGTAGGAGGGGTGGGGAGAGGAGGCAGCTGATCCATGTTTCTCTCTTATTGATGTTTCTATCTCTCTCTCTCACCCTTCCCTTTCTCTCTCTCTAAAATCAATAAAAACATTTAAAAAAAAGAATAACCTTCAACATTTCATGTAATACTGCTTTGGTGGTGATGAACTCCTTTAGCTTTTTCTTATCTATGAAGCTCTTTATCTGACCTTCCATTCTAAGTGATAGCCTCGCTGGATAGAGTAATCTTGGTTGAAGGTCCTTGCTATTCATCACTTTGAATATTTCTTGCCACTCCTGGACTGCAAATTTCTGTTGAGAAAACAGCTAATAGCCATATAGGTGCTCCCATTTAGGAAACTAACTACTTTATTCTTTCTGTTTGCAAGATTCTCTCTTTGTCTTTAACCATTGGCACTTTAATTATGTAGTGTCTTGGTGTGTGCCTCTTTAGGTTCCTGTTGTTTGGGCCTCTCTGTGCTTTCTGGACTTGTAAATCTATTCTGATTTAGGTGTTTTTTTGCTTCCTCATATTCCAAATTGCTGATTTAATTATCAGAATCCTTTACTCAACTGTTGAATGCTGTAAATTATTCTTTATTTCAGTTAGTTTATGCTTAATTTCTGATTGGTCCTTTTTCATGTCTTTGAAATTCTCACTTAAAGTCCTTGAAAGTCTCACTAAGTCCCTTGAAGCCCTCATTAAGATCCTCAAACATCCTTGTAACCTCTGTTTTGAACTCTGTATCTAATAGTTTGCTTGCTTCCATTTCATTTAGTCCTTTTTCTGGAGATTTCTTCTGTTCTTTCATTTGAAACATGTTTATCTCCACATGTTGGCTGCTTCCCTGTGTGTGTTTCTATGTATTAGGTAGAGCTTCTATGTCTCCTGGAATTGGTAGAGTGGCCTTGTGTAGTAGTTGTCCTGTATATCCCAGTGGCTCAGCCTCCTCAGTCATCTGAGCTCGGCACTATAGTGTGCCCCTGTGTAATCTGTGTGTACTCTTGTTGTAGTTGAGCCTTGAGTGCTGTTGGTGTCACTGGGAGCACTTGACCTCCAGACCAATTGACAGTGAGGACCAGCAGAAGGGCTGTTGTGCAGGAGACACCCTTACGGATCAGTACTTGCTTCAATTGAACTTTGGTGCTCAGTGAGTCTGACCCTTGAGTGTGTCACTCATGGATGTGTGGAGTTGTAATCTAGTGTGGTCTGAAACTGTTCACTGGGTAAACTGGCTCTGGGCACCCCCTAGAAATCAAAGTCAGCTACTGCCTGTGCCCTGCCTAGGGCCACCCATCAGGAGTTACAAAGGGATTCGCAGATGGATACTACTTGTGTTGGGCTTAGAAGTGCCCAGGAGAGTCTAAGCTATGAAGCACAGCAGGCTACTGCTAGTGCAAGCCTGGGGCCTCTTATTGAGTGGTGTGGGGCACAATGACACCAGATGCTGCTTGTTTGAGAGATGTTAAGAGAGTCTGAAGCCTGAGCTAAGACCGGCCATTCATATGGAAAAGCTGCTGCAAACAGCTTTGGTGGGGTTGCAAACTCAGTGGGGTCTCAGGGAATCACCAGAGGGGCAGGTGCCATATCTGATAAAGACTCAGAAATGACACCTGATACTGAGCTCTGTGATGGTGGAGGGGGGCGGGGTCAGCATAGAAGCAATGACTGCTGTGAGCACCCTTGTCTGAGAGAATGCTGCCCTCAAGTTCTTGCTCTGATGACAGATAATCGAATTCCTCCCTGTATGCCCCAAGATTCCCCCAAGCCACTGCCCCAGCACTGGATCTCAGTGGTAGAAAGTCCCAGTAAGTCTGAGTGCCGATCCTTTAAGAGGAACTGTCTGGGACTCCAGCAGCCTCCAGGACACTCAGCCACAATCCCCACTGGTTTTATAGCCCAAAGTTACTGGGCTTCTCTTCACAGCTCAGGAACCCTGGGCTGGGGGTCTGGTGTGGGGCTGGAACCCTTTGCTCCTTACGGGAGGCCTCTGCAGCCAAGATATTCCTCCCAATTTAAAAAAAAATGCCACATTTGGGTGTTGGACCAGCCCTTTCTCTATCTCTGTCCCTCCTACCAGTCTCAATGTGCTCTCTTCTTTAATTCTCTATTTGCAGGACTTCCATTCAGCCAGATTTCAGGTGATTCTGATTGATGGTTATTCTCTATTCTAGTTGCAATTATGATGTGGCTGTGGCAGGCGGCAAATACTGTGTTTACCTATGCCACCATCTTGGTTCTTCTTCTTGAGCCCTGTTTTAAAAAGATTATCTGGGCCAATCAGATTCCCTTTACAGGAAATTCTTTAAAAATGACAGAAGAGAGGAGAAACCAAGATGGCAGCATAGGTAAACACCTGAAATTGCTGTCTCGCACAACCATTTCAAAAATACAACTAAAAGACAAAACGGACATCATCAAGAACCACAGGAAGGCTGGCTGAGTGGAAATTTACAACTAGAAGGAAAGAGAAAAGCACACTGAAACTCAGAGGAGGTGTGGAAGTAAAGTGCAGAGGTATGGAGGCGTGCACGGAAAGGGCTGGCAACTGAGGATGCAGTTGTCTTTTACAATCGGGAGGAAGACACAAGCTCCCAAATGCTCTGAATTACAGTTCTGGGCAAGTCTCTGGGTACCCAGACTCATAGGGGGAGAAACTGGACTGTATGGCATCTGGCGGAACTCAAGGGCGGCTTTCTCTCAGAGATGCTTGCAGCAATTACTGAAGGACACTGAGACCTGGGACCTCTTAGGGCAGGGCTGAGGATCAACCTTAGGTGTTGGCTCCACCCTGTTGATTCCCTGAGACCTCGCCCTACCCCACCCACGCTGTGTGCAGAGTCTTTTGTAT
>NW_006297817.1:111755-112995 GCF_000327345.1 Myotis davidii | reverse complement strand
CAGATAAAGAAAAGCGAAAGGAGTTCATCCCCAACAAACCAGTATTATATGAAATGCTGGAAGGTATCCTTTAAGAAGAGGAAGAAAAAGAAAAAGGTAAAGATACAAATTATGAACAACAAATACATATCTATCAATAAGTGAATCTAAAAATCAAGTGAATAATCTGATGAACAGAATAAACTGGTGAATATAATAGAATCAGGGGCATAGAAAGGGAATGGACTGACTATTCTCGGGGGAGAAAGTGGTGTAGGGGGTTCATGAAGAGACTGGACAAAAATCGTACACCTATGGATGAGGACAGTGGGGGCGATAAGGGCAGAGGGTGGGGTGGGAACCGGGAGGAGGGGAGCTATGGGGGGAAAAAGAGGAACAACTATAATAATCTGAACAATAAAGATTTAATTTTAAAAAAAGTAAAAATGACAGAAGATAAGTACCCTTATAACCATTGTTTTAAACTCTGAATATGGTAGAAAATGACAGAAAATAGAAGGTACATTATAACAGAAGATGAAAGAAAGTATTGAAAATTGTCTTGAGGTAAAGTGGACTGGAGTAGCCTTTAAGTGAGGCATTAATCTTGTATCTATATATATAAAAAGCTAAGTGATCGACCGTCTGTCCATCTGACCATCCAACCAACTGACTGGCCGGTACATATGATGCGCACTGGCAATTTAAACATAAACGTTGACTCACGCATGTGCGCTACATATGAAGCTCTCGCTAGTGCAAATCGCACGTGTGTGTTTCAATCTGTCATTGTCAATTGTCAATTTGGTTGTTTTTGTTGACATTCTGAAGTTGAAAGAAAGTGGCGTTGTCAACAGAATATGCCCAAACAACTACGACAACTTTTTGCATATATAGGTGTGTTTGGATGTCTTTTTGAAGCAGACAAATTATGGGATGAGAATAAATTCTCATTTTATTGAATTTTTTTTTGGAAATTACACTGCAGAGAAGGTACCTGTGTGAACTGTGAAATGCATGCCCTTAACAAAATTCACGAAGTATTCACATTGCATGGAATGAAATGTTCCGAATTCAAACTTCCGGACTATCCTTTATTAATGAATACAAATACATGTGATGAATCATATGAGCAACAACAGAAAGAGGTTTTGATCAATTCTCTGAATGATGAATAGTTGGCAGCCTTTCAGACTATAACTTCAGCCATTGAAGATCAAACTGTACACCCAAAATGCTTTTTCTAGGATGGTCCAGGCGG
>NW_006297817.1:97454-111549 GCF_000327345.1 Myotis davidii | reverse complement strand
TCAGCTATAGTAAATATGATTTTAAAGTACTGTAGTGTCTGGGGATGTTTCAGAAAGTTGTCTCTTAAAACAAATATGATATCAAAGGATTCTGCTTATAGTGAATGGTTAGTAAAACTTGGAGATGGCAAACTTGATAACAGTTTTCATTTAGGAGTAGATATTATTGAAATCTCCTATGAAATGATTTGTAATGGATCTGTTATTGAAACTACCCTTGGAAATAGTATATCTATAGATATATTAAAAATATACCTAAAAGTGCGATTCTTTGTCCAAAAAATGAGCACATTCATAAATTAAATGAAGACATTTTGGATATACTCGATGGAAATTTTCACACCTATTTGAGTGATGCTTCCATCGATTCAACAGATATGCCAAAAAGGAAAGTTTTTCCATCGAATTTCTTAATAGTATTACTCCTTCAGGAATGTCGTGTCATAAATTAAAATTGATAGTAGGTGCAATCATCAAGCTACTGAGAAATCTTAATAGTAAATGGGGTCTTTGTAATGGTACTAGATTTATCATCAAAACATTGGGATCTAACATAATTGAAGCTGAAATATTAACAGAATCTGCAGAAGGAGAGGTTGTTCTGATTCCAAGAACTGATTTGTCTCCATCTGACACTGGACTCCCATTTAAATTAATTCAAAGACAGTTTCCTGTGATGCCAGCATTTACAATGACTATTAATAAATCACAAGGACAAACTCTAGACAGAGTAGGCCTATTCTTACCTGAATCCGTTTTCAGACATGTTCAGTTCTATGTTGCTTTCTCTCGAATTTGAAGAGCGTGTGACGTTAAAATTGTAAATACTTCAGCACAGGATTAGGGAAATTAGTCAAGCACTCTGAAAGTATTTTTACTCTTAATATGGTATACAGGGAAATATTAGAATAAGTTTAATCAATTTATTAGTCATTGCTTTTATCAATGTTTTTTTATATCATGTTTCTGTTGTTTTTATATCATGTCTTTGTTGTTAAATCATGTTATTTTTTATGTATTAATAAATGTATATATTATTTTCATATACATTTTACCAATTTTCTTTAATCTCTGACACTTCTGTTATAGAGAAAAGGTGAATAGCGATATTAAAATATTTCTTCTAATTAATTTCCTTTCAATGTGCATGAATCCGTGCACCGGGCCACCAGTATGACCATAATCAAGTAGCTGAATAAGTCAACTGGTAGAGAGAGAGGAGAGGAGACCTTTAGAGAGAAGTACAGATATCATGAGAGCAAAAGCAAGTTCCTGCTTTTATGAGAGAAGAGTGATCTTTATACAAATAAGATTTACTGTGTTTTGCTTTTTATCCTCAACCTGGGAAATCCTGAATCCCTGTATCCCTACAATAATATCTCCTTTTTCTGCAGGTAGCCTGTGTGATTACTGGGACCACAAAGTTTTGATTAAAGAATTTAAAACATTCATGTAGCCAAGAACAAATTCCCAAACACACTCTACAAAATTAGAGACAATAACAGATGGGTCTCTGCAAACTATTTTTACACCTAAAAATTACAGCTGTGATTTTTATTATCCCTCTTCAAATACTAGAAATATTAATTCAAATCTAAATAGTGATCAAGAAATCTTAGGATAAGAACAGATCTTAAGAGATGATCTTTCTATCCTTTGCCTTTAGCCCAGTTCATACCAAAATTATTCCAGGCAGCTGGAAAAACTATTCTATTTTGAATACCTCTGCAGAAGTGTATTTTATTATTTTTTGCCCATTTCTTCACTGTTAGGAAATCCTAAAATTGCAATGCTGTTTTCTATTATTTATTGATTTTTAAATCTTTATTGTTGAAGGTATTACATATGTCCCCCTTTTTCCTCAACCAACCTCCTCCAGCCCACCCTACGCCCCCAACCCAGGCCCGCACCACCCCACTGTCTATGTCCATGGGTTATGCATATATGCATACAAGATCTTTGTTAATGAACTCCCACCCACCCTCACTCCCCAGCTTTCCCAGTCAGCATTCCCACCAGCAGTGTACTAGGGTTCCCTTTTCTCCATATCCTCACCAACACTTGTCATTTGTTGATTTGTTGATGGTAGCCATTCTGACAGGTGTAAGGTGATATCTTGTTGTCATTTTAATTTGCACTTCTCTGATGTTCACTGACTTTGAGAATTTTTTTTATATGTCTCTTGGATATCTGTACATCCACTTTAGAGAAGTGTCTATTTAGGCCCTTTGCCCATTTTCCAATTGGATAAGTTGTGTGAATTCCTTATATATTTTGGATATTAACCCTTTCTTTATTAGATATATCATTGACAAATATGTTCTCCCATACAGTGGGCTCCTTTTTCATTTTGTTGATGGTTTTGTTTGCTGTGTAGAAGCTTTTTAGTTTGATGTAGTTCCCATTTCTTTATTTTCTCTTTAGTTTCCTTTGCCCTAGCAGATATATCCATATTGCTACATGTTAGATGTAAACATATTGCTAGGAGATGTCTGAGATTTTGCTGCTTATGGTTTCTTCTAGGATTTTTGTTTGTTTGTTTCCTGGCTTACATTTAAGTATTTTATCCATTTTGAGCTTATTCTTATGTATGGTGTAAGTTGGTGGTCTAGTTTTATTTTTTTTGCATGTATCTCTCCAATTATCCCAACACCATTTATTGAAGAGACTATCTTGACTCCACTGTATGCTCTTGCTCCTTTGTCAAATATTAATTGAGTGTAATGGCATGGGTTGATTTCTGGGGTCTCTGTTCTGTGCCACTGATCTATTTGCCTATTCTTATGACAGTATCAGGCTGTTTTAATTATGTTGTATTTGTAGTATAACTTGATATTGTAGTATTGTGATTTCTCCAACTTTGTTCTACTTTCTCAGGATTGTGGCAGTTATTCAGGGTCTTTTTTTGGTTCCCTATGAATTTTTGGAGTATTTTTTAGATCGGTGAAATATGCTATTGGTATTTTAATAGGGATTGCACTGAATCTGTAGATTGCCTTGCACAGTATGGACATTTTAATAATGTTGATTCTATCAATCCATTAGCACATAATATTCTTCCATTTGTTTATATCTTCTATCTCTTTTTTCAATGTTCTGTAGTTTTCCAAGTACAAGTCTTTTACCTGCTTGGTGAAGTTTATTCCTAATTACCTTAATTTTTTTGTTGTTGTTGCAATGGTAAATGGGATTGTTTTTTTTTTAGTTTCTCTTTCTGAGAATTCATTATTAGTGTATAAAAAAGCCATAAATTTTGGGGTGCTGATTTTGTATCCTGCTACACTGCCAAATTCATTTTTTAAATCTAGTAGGTGTTTTTTTTTTTGGTGTGCGTGTAATCTTTAGTGTTTTCTATGTACAATATCATGTCATCTGAGAATAATGGGAGTTTTACTTCATCCTTTCCAATGAGATGCCTTTTATTCTTTTTCTTGTTTGATTTCTGTGGCAGGACTTTCAGTACTATCCTATATAATAAAGAGGTGATATGCAAATTGACCATCATGCCCTCACACAATATGGCCGTCCCCATGTGGTCAAAGATGGCTCCCCCTATGTGGCCACAAGATGACCACCACAAGATGGTCAGCAGGGGAGGGCAGTAGTGGGTAACCAGTCCAGCAGGGGAGGGCAGTTAGGGGTTAGTGGGCAGGCAGGTTAGTGTTTAGGAGCCAGCAGTCCCAGATTGCGAGAGGGATGTCCACGGGCGGAGGGAGGAGGGCAGTTGGGGGCAACCAGGCCTGCAAAGTAAGGAGGGCAGTTAGGCGTGGCCAGGCCTGCAGGGGAAGGCAGTTGGGGGTGACCAGGCCTGCAGGGCAGGGCAGTTGGGGGCGACTGGGTCAGCAGGGGAGGGATGTTGGGGGAAATCAGGCTGGCAGGGGAGCAGTTAAGCATTGATCAGGCTGGCAGGGGAGTGGTTAGGGGGTTATCAGGCTGGCAGGCAGAAGTGGTGAGGGGCAATCAGGCAGGCAGGCAGGTGAGCAGTTGGGAGCCAGCAGTCCCGGATTGTGAGAGGGATGTCTGACTGCCAGTTTAGGCCCGATCCCGAGGGGTCCCTGATTGGAAAGGGTGTAGGCTGGGCTGAGGAACACCCCCCTCCCAGTGCACAAATTTCATTCACTGGGCCTCTAGTGTTGAATAAGGGTGGTGAAAGCAGACATCCCTGTCTTGTTCCTGTTCTTAGTAGAAATGGTTTTATTTTTTGCCTATTGAATATAATGTTTGCTGTAGATTTGTCATACATGGCCTTTATCATGTTGAGATATGCTCCCTCTATTCCCACTTTGCTGAAAGTTTTTATCAAAAATGAGTGTTGGATTTTGTCAAATGCTTTTTCTGTGTCTATTGATACGATCATGTGATTTTTGTCTTTCAATTTGTTTATGTGATGTAACACATTTATTGATTTGTGTATATTGTACCAGCCTTGCATACCTGGAATAAATCTCACCTGGTCATGGTGTATGATCTTCTTAATATAATGCTGGATCTGATTTGCTAATATTTTTTTAGGGTTTCTCTTGCTGCCTTTAAGAATTTCTGTTTGTATTTAATTTTTGGCACTTTAATTATGATGTGTTTGGGTGTGCACCTGTTTGGGTTTTTCTTGTTTGGGACTCTCAGTGCCTTTGAATTTGTGTGACTTTTTCCTTTACCAGGTTAGGAAAATGTTCTGCCATTATTTCTTCAAATATGTTCTCTGCCCTCTTTTCCCTTTCTGTCTCTACTGGTATACCTACTATTCGAATTTTTTTACATTTCTTGTTGTCCCAAAGCTCCCTTAAGCTGTCCTTCTGTTTTTTAATTTTTTTTTTCTTTTTGGTTCTCTGATTGAGTGATTTTTTCAACCCTCTCTTCTAATGTGCTGATTCAATCCTCAGCTTTCCCTAATCTGCTGTGTATTCCTTCCAATGTGTTCTTTTTATGCTATGTCATTCTTTATTTCTGTTTTCATAGTTACCATATCTTTTCTCATGCTGTTCTGCATCTTGACCATCATTATTCTGAACTCTATATCAGATAATTTTCTTATCTCTATTTCATTTATCTCTTCTTCTGGAGCATTCTGTTGTTCTTTCATTTGTGGGTTGTTTCTTTGTCTCCTCATTTTGGCTGCCTGTTTGTGTTCATGACAATGTATTAAGTAGATCTGTTATGCCTCTGTATCTCTAGTGAAGGACAAAGTCAAATGCTATTTCTGACTACTTATATCAGGCAAAGCTTCAAAGCCTCCATAGAGTATCTCTCTCTACAGACTGATAGGATTCCACCTTGAATAGCCCTCAGGCAATCATCCACAGGTGTGGTGAGCAGTTTTTTCAACAGGGCAGGACAATTGCTTCTGACTGGAGGCTAATTGTTATTCTCAGTCTCTTTCTTAATGGGCCTCAGAAACTGTGCACCATGGGGCAAGGCATTTTCCAACAGGGTAGGTTAAGTGCCCCCCACCCCCCGCCACCCCGGGCAAAGCTGTCTGTATAGCAAATGTCTGTGTGAGAAAGATGACCCCCTCAGTATGAGGGAATGACTTAGCACAGGAAACCTGAGCTCTAACCCTAGAGCCCCCATCCTGACTTCTGCTCACACAGCTACAGTCCACTTTGTTCTCCCTCTGCTGGAGTACAAGGTTAGTGGCTCCACAGGGAATTTTGTGCATTGGCTCTTTAAGAGGGTGCCTGCGTTTCCAGCTGTCTCTCCCTGGCAGACAGCAACCCAGCTGCTTTTCATAGCCAGATGTTATATAGGTACCCTTCTCAGTTCTGGTGCTCTCTGTGGGAGTGTCCAGCTTTGGGATTAGACCCCAGAGTTCTCAGTGGCCACCCCCCACAGCTGAGATATTTCTAAGGAACTTCAGTTGCAGTTTGCGCCTCAGCCCCTCCTGCTAGTCTCTATTTGGTCTCCACTTTCCGTCCTCGGTATCAGGGTTCTCTCCAGTGAGTCTTCAATTGATTATTCAGAAAGTTTTTCTGCATTTTAATTGTAATTTCAGTTTGTTCCTGGGAGAGTGTCTGTGTAGCATCCATTTACTCTGCTGCCATTTTTAATCTCCTATTATTTTTAATACTAAGTGTGAAGTTCTAAGTTATGTGTTAATAACATATTAATATCACTTCATGACATTATTGCAAATAAGACAACTAATGCCAATTCAGCCTAGCATTCAAAACCTTCCATATGTCTTCCAGTCAAGATGGTAGCATATGCCGAAACCGGTTTGGCTCAGTGGATAGAGCATCGGCCTGCGGACTGAAAGGTCCCAGGTTCGATTCCGGTCAAGGGCATGTACCTGGGTTGCGGGCCCATCCCCAGTAGGAGATGTGCAGGAGGCAGCTGATCGATGTTTCTCTCTCATCGATGTTTCTAGCTCTCTATCTCTCTCCCTTCCTCTCTGTAATAAATCAATAAAATACATTTAAAAAAAAAGATGGTAGCATAGGTAAATGCAGTACTTGGAACTTTCCACAACTATATTAAAGTTATTACTGAGCTTCAGAATGACCATCATTCAGAACTGCCTGATGTCTGTTAACTGAAGATATAAAGAAGAAGCCACATAGAGACTTATGGGGGGGGGGGGAGTAAGATGAAGACCAGGCTGATCCCACATCCACATGTGGCAGCCAAAATTACAGAGAAATTTCTCAGCTATGGAGATCTCTCTTGAGAAGCAAAGTCATCCCAACCCCATAACAGGTTCCTCAACCCAGGGTTTCAATGCCAGGAAGAGAATTCCCCATAACTTCTGGCTTTAAAACCACTGGGATTGTGGCTGAGTGAGATAGAGGGTTGCTGGAGTAAAGGGCCCTCATGGACTTACTCAGATAGCAGCTCAACAGGCTCTGGGGACATATTGGGAGGAATGGAATTGTTTGGCATCAGGATTTAAGGTGGGGGCTACTTTGCTGGCAGAGACCACTGTTCCTTTGTTGAGCCCTTCCCCGACAGAGCCAGCAGACTAGCACCATGTCTGAGTCTCCATCAACCTGGTTAAGGCTGTTAGCCCTGTCCTGGTGATTACCTGAGAATCTGACCCACCCAACTTGCAGGCCCACTTGAACCGTTCCAGTGTCTTTTCCATATAAATGTCCAGCTTGCCTTAACTCATGCTACTGTGGATGAAAGGGGCCACATGCTAAACTAATAAGCTCAGGGAAGGTCTGCATGGCATTCTTGCAAACTCAGAGACCTAAAATAACCACAAAGGATGGTCTGAAATTAAACTTTAACTAAAAGCAGTTATCGTGGGTAGTTACAGCCTAGGCTGGTATCGTCACTGACATGGTCAACCTTTACCTTAACTGAGCCTATCTGTCTTTTTGCATCTATAATAACATACCCTTGAAATGTCTGGGTAACTTGTAACTTCTACTTTTCTGGACCCCTTGGGGCACAACCTAATGTTCCTGGATGCCAGGACAAATAACACAAATTCCTTCATCGTTATCATGTCAATTGTTCCTGCACCCACCTAAGTAGGTGTTTATCATTTTACTTTTTATCTAATCCCAGGGGTTTCC
This sequence comes from Myotis davidii, assembly GCF_000327345.1. Classification (NCBI taxonomy): domain Eukaryota; kingdom Metazoa; phylum Chordata; class Mammalia; order Chiroptera; family Vespertilionidae; genus Myotis; species Myotis davidii. The sequence goes on along the minus strand of NW_006297817.1, from coordinate 104,032 downwards.
CTGCTTTGCTTTCTCCAGCCGCTCTAGTCTATCACCAATTGATTTCATGTAACCCACCTATGTTCCTTCCTTTGATTGCAATGTATAAATATAGATGTAACCCACCATTCTCCAGAGCATTATTTCAATTGATTGGGGTTCTGCTTCCTGGCATTTGTTGACAGTTTGGCTCAAAGAAACTCACAAAAATTCTTTACAGGTTTGAATGTTTCTATGTTAACACTGGTGACTTTCTTAAATCTCTCACGTAAGCAGCATCTGGCCTCTGAGTACCCAGTACCCCTTACTAAGTAGCCCCATGACTGACACTAGCAGCAACTGAGCTTGGTTCACAAGTTGGCTACTCCCAGTCACTTCCAAGCCCAGCCAAAGTAGCACCCTTCTGCATATCAATTTATAGGGTATTCCAGGTGGCCCCAGCAGGCCACAGGTGATGGCTGACCTTGGCCTGCACCTCCCAGAAGGCCACAGAGCCAGCAAACCTAGTGGACAGTTTCAGACCATGTTGAAGCACCACCCAAACACCTCCATAAGAAACATATTCAAGGGGTGGATTTGATGGGTACCTGAGCCCCTCTGAAGTGAGTTCTGCTCCATAGAGTCGATCCCTGAACAGCATATCCTCCAAGGTGGTCATGACCAGTCCTCTCAATTGATTGGCCTGGGCATAAATCCCTCCCATTGACATGCCAATATCAATCAAGGCTCAACTACAACAGGAGGTATACACTGTTTAATAATTACAATAAGACTATGCACAGAGCCCACAAAGGGGTGCACTTAGAGTGACCATCTCAAGTGACTGGGGAGGCTGTGACACTGGGCCCTATAGGATACCTACTACATACGGCCACTCTACCAAGATTGAGAGACAAAGCAGCTCTACCTAATACATAGAAATAAACACAGGGAAGCAGCCAAAATGAGGAGACAAAGAAGCATGTCCCAAATGAAAGCATAGAACAAAACTCCAGAAACAGAAAAAGTTAATTGAAGACAAGAATTCTACTATATGCAGAGTTCAAAAGAATGGTTATAAGGATGATCAATGAATTTAAAGGAGGAGTACATAAACTTAGTGACAACTTCAACAAAGAGATAGGAAATGTAAAAATGTAGATAGATTACAACAACAAAACAAGAAAAAGCAACCCAGAAATAAATGAAGAATACACTACATCAAAGCAATAGTAGTCAATAAAGCAGAGAATGAAGTCAGTGATTAGGAAGATACACAAGCAGAAAACAATCAGAACAGCAAAAGAAAAATGAATTTAGAAATTTAAGATAGGATAAGGATCATCTGGAACACCTTCAAGTGTACCAACATTGACATCAAGGAATGCCAGAAGGAAAAGACAGAGAGTAAGGAACTGAAATCCTATTTTTAAAAATAATGATAGAAAACTTCCCTAATATGGTGATAGAATTAGCCACACATATTTAAGAAGCACAGAGTCCCAAAGAAAACAAACCAAAAGAGGTCCACACAACAATACATCATAATTAAAATAGCAACAGTTGAAGATAAAGAATGACGGTTAAGAATATTAAGAGATAGGCAGTTATTTACCAAAAAGGGAGCTACCACAAGGCTATCAGTTTATTTCTCAAGAGAAACACTTCTGGCCAGAATAATATCAAATAAACAATCTAACTTCACAACTAAAGGAACTAGAAGAAGAACATCAAACAAAATAAAAGTAGAAAAAAGTTAATAATAAAGATTAGAGTAGAAATATAAATGATAGTGAGACTAGAAAAAACAATACAATAAGTCAATGAAACCAAAATCTGGAAGATAAACAAGACTGACAAGGCTCTAAACAGACTCATAAAGAAAAAAAGGGAGAGTATCCAAAGAAATAAAATTAGAAATAAAGACAAGAAGTAACAATTAACACCACAAAAATACAAATGATTGTAAGAAAATGCTACAAACATGTGCTAACAGACTAGACAAACTAGGCAAAATGGATAAATTCCTGGATCATAGAATCTTCCAAAACTAAATCAGGAAGAATAAAAAATCTGAATAAACTCTTTACAACTAATAAAATTAAAAACTCCCAGCTAACAAAAGTTCTGGACTGGATGGCTTCACAGGTGAATTTTATGAAACATTTAAAGACCACCTTTCCTTCTCAAACTATTCAAAAAAATTCAGTAGGAGGGAAGACTCCTAAGCTCATTTTATGAGGCCAGCATTATTCTAATTATAGAGTTGTCTCAAAAAATTAAAAATGGAACCGTCCTATGACACAGCGATTCCACTTCTGGGAATTTATCCCAAGAAATCCAAAATGATAATTTGAAATATATATGCACCCCTATGTTCATTGCAACATTATTTACAATAGCCAAGATCTAGAAACAGCCCAAATGCCCATCAGTAGTTGAATGGATAAAAAAGCTGTAGTGGATCTGGCCAGGTTTACTCTGTTGGTTGGAGCATCATTCCATTCACTAAAAGGTTGTGTGTTTGATTCCTGGTCAGGGCACATATCCAGCTTTCAGGTTTGACCCCTGGTCATGGTGTGTGTATGGCAGGTAACCGATTAATGTTTCTCTCTCATATTTCTGTCTCTCTCTATATATCTATATCAATATCTATATCTATATCTATCTATATATATATCAATGAAAACATATCCTCAAGTGAGGATTAAAAAGAAAAACAGCTGTGATACATTTACACAGTGGAATACTACTCGGCCATAAAAAGAACGAAATCTTACTTTTTGCAACAGCATGGATGGACCTAGAGCATATTATACTAAACAAAATAAATCTGTCAGAGAAAAACAAATAGTAAATGATTTCACTTATATGTGGAATTTAATGAACAAAACAAAAGAACAAAATAGAAACAGACTTATAGATACAAAGAAACACTAACAAGTATTGTGGGGGTTAATGGCTGGGTGAAATAGGTGAAGGAATTAAGTAAAAAAACAACAACCCCCATAGACAGGCATCATTATGGTGATTACCAGAAGGAAAGCGGTGTGGGGGCAAGTAAAAGAAGGTAAAGGGGTGACAAATGGTGACAAGAGGAGACAAGACTTTGAGCGGTGAACACACAATACAATATACAGATGATGTATTATAGAATTGTACACCTGAAACTTATATAATTTTATTAACCAATATAACCCCAGTAAACTTAATAAAAGTATTTTAAAAAAGAAATGTTCCATGCGTCAGTGTTATTTCTACTGATAGAACTCTGAAATGTTTAAGTTACAGACACTTGTGTACAAAAAAAGTATTTATTAGTCAACTAGAATAATAACTAATTTTCTTAATTATCCTGGAGGCACACTTTCATTTTAATAAAATATTGATTTGTACAAATTTCATAGAAGTATCATTGTTTGACTTTCCAAAATGTAACATTGGAAGAATTTTGCATATAACCTAACAAACAGTAGTTTAAAATAACCAAAAGAGGACCTCAATCTTTGTAATTAAAATGATTTTTGTCTTTGCTTTGCTTTTGTAAACTGCATGCTCCATTAAACCTATTCTTAGTAAAAGAAATCATGTCGTGGCAGTTGAGGTATGAATAATGTGGGAAATGTTTGTGATCACAATCACATGAATTCTATAATACATCATGAATTACAATTGTGAGAAGATGTACAAACACAGATATTAAATGATCCTAACTTTGAATTTGATACTCTTAAAAGAAAAAAAAGGAAGAACCAAGATGGCGGCATAGGTACACACTTGTACTTGCTGCCTAGCAAAGCCACATCAAAATTAGAACTAAAAGACAAAACTGATATCATTCAGAACCACAGGAAGGCTGGCTGAGTGGAAATTCTACAACTAGAAGGAAAGAGAAAAGCACATTGAAACTGGTAGGAGGTACAGAGGTGCGGAAGTGTGGAGTTACAGAGGCGTGCGCAGAAATGGGCTGGCAACTGGGTATGCTGTTGTCTTTTTCAATAGGGTGGGAGATACAAGCTCCCAATTGCTCTGAACTCCAGTTCTGGGCAAGACTCTGGGGACACAGACTCATATGGGGAGAAACTGGACTGTCTGGCATTGGGCTGGAACGCGAGGGCAGCTTTCTCGCAGAGATGCTTGCAGCCAATTTACAACCCCACCCAAGCTGTGAGCAGAGGCTTTTGCATATGAATGGCCTGTTCTTTTTGCAATCTAAAACCTAACAAACTATAGCTGAGTCAAAGAGTTCCAAAGCTCCCAAAAGAAGGCCTAGATAGCAGCCTGAATTGCTTCACAGCTGGGCCTCATCTGGGCACTTCCAAACCCCAATCAAAGAGGAGGAATCTGCAGATCTCTCTGTAGCTCCTGCTGGGTGGCCTCAGGTAGTGGCTGACTTTGCACATCCTTGGAGATCCAAGAGCCAGTGAACCCAGTGATTAGACGGACACCATACCAGAGTACAACTCTTCATATCCATAAGCGACACACTCAAGGGGCAGACTCAGTGAGCACCAAGGCCCCAGTGAAGCAAGTCCTGCTCCATAAGGGCGTCTCCAGCACAGCAGTTCTCCCATGGTAGACATAGCTGGTCCTCACAGCCAATTGGCCTGGAGGTCAATTCCTCCCAGTGATAACAACAGCAATCAAGACTTAACTACAACAAAACTGTGCACACAGCCCACAAAGGGGTGCACCAAGAGTGTCCACCTCAGGTAGTTAGGGAGGCTGAGGCACTGGACCCTATAGGACACCTAACACACAAAGCCACTCTATCAACACAGGGGAAACAGCCAAAATGCGGAGACAAAGAAAAAAGGTCACAAATGAAAAAAATCGAGGAAAGCAAACTACTGGATATAGAGTTCAAAATTCTTTTTCATCTGCCTCTCATTTTGTCTTTCCCAAATCCTATATGGTGCATTTCTTTTTTCTTCTATTTGCTGAAGATTTTTTAAAAATATTTTTTATTGACTTTTTAGAGAGAAAGGGGAGTGAGAAACATTGATGTGAGAGGGAAACATTGATTAACTGCCTCCTTCATGCCCCACACCAGGGACTGAGCCAGAAACACAGGCATATGCCCTGACCAGGAATCAACCAGCAACCTTTTGATGCACAGGACCACACCCAGCCAACTGAGCCACACCGGCCAGGGCCTGAAGGTTTTTTAAGGACCTATTATATTCAAAGATGAATAAGAGAACCCTGGCTGGATGGCTCAGATGGTTGGAGTGTCATTCCATACACCAATAAGTTTCCATTTTGATTCCCACTCAGGGAACATACCTAGGTTGCAGGTTTGATCCCCGGTTGTGGCTTGTGCAGGAGGCAACTGATTGACATTTCTCTTCTGTCTTTCTCTTGCTCTCTCTCTCTTCCTTTCTCTCTAAAAATCAATAAACATATCCTGAGGTGAGGATTTTTAAAAAATGATGAATAAGAGAGATGAAGGATCTGATGGATAGGATGGAGATGCACATGGATATTTTATAATACCAGCAATACGATGGGTATGATAAAAAAAAGTATAAGTAAAATAGTATGAACCTTAAGAATAAAGATCCAGTCATTCTGATAAGAAGAATGGGCGAAGGCAACCAGAAGATGGTAGCACTTCAGCAAGTCCTTAAGGGAAAGTGCAGAATTTAAGCAGCTGGAAATGAATAAAAGGGAATTGTAAACAAGAGAGACAACATGATCTGAAGTTTGGAGGCAGCAAAGTGCATTATGGGTTTGAGAAATAGAGAATAGGCCTATGTGGATATAATATAGAACATTGGTTAAAAATGAGATTTGTACAGTAGGTTACAGTGATATTGTGAAGGACTTTGAATGGCATCCTAAAATTATGGGTGTTATAGGTAACTAGAAGCCCTGAGATCTTTTGAACAGGGAACAGTATAATTATATCTTTAGAAGAAAATTCTGCTTGTGGTAAGAAAGATATAGTAGAAAGAAAATGGGATGTAGAAAGATAAGTTAGGAGGCTATTACAATAGGAAAATGAGTGGTGAAACTAGAAAACTGGCAGCAAGAATGGAATAAGACTGAATTTGGGAGACTTAACAGTGGAAATGACAGATCAGTCAACATATTGTGGAGTGGGTATGAGAAGTGAGAAGTCATACTTGACCCTAGGTAATTACAGAATGATAATGAAACAAAAGAAGATTTTGTCATGGCTACACGTTGTCCAGTTCTAGGAGGCACTATTTACATTGTGTTCTATGTTCATGGCACCCTCTGGAGGGGTATATGCAGAGCTTGTACAGCTGCACAGCTATAAGCAAGGATCCTGGCTTATTTTCTTCATGTATTAAGAAAGTGCCATTCCCTATTATTGACCAATAGAAATTTTAATGACAATGATTTCGAAGATGACAAATAGCCTATATAATAGAAAAAAGCAAGAGCATAAAATTTAGGGACTGTCAAGGAAACAAGTAAAGTTGAATAATAAATCCTGCAAAGTGACTTAGGGTTGTGTCTTTATTTTTTGGTTTTTAAAATATATTTTATTTATTTATTTTATTATTTTTTAAAAATATATTTTATTGATTTTTTACAGGGAGGAAGGGAGAGTGACAGAGAGCTAGAAACATCGATGAGAGAGAAACACG
>NW_006297817.1:92746-94768 GCF_000327345.1 Myotis davidii | reverse complement strand
TGCAGTTTGACACTCTGTTTGAGGCAGCTCTGCCTCTGTATCTATTATTGTTCAAAAGTTTATAATGGTCTCAATTATCCATGAATAAGTGAGATCATGTGGTATTTTTCTTTCATTGACTGGCTTATTTCACTTAGCATAATGCTCTCCAGTTCCATCCATGCCGTTGCAAATGGTAAGAGTTCCTTCCTTTTTAGAGCAGCATTTTAGTTTATTCACAGAGCTGTGCAAAAATCAACACAATTTTAGAACATTTTCATCACCCCCAAAGGAAATACCATATCTTTTAGCTATCATTCCCTTCAACCTTTTGGTGTCACACCACATCCCACTCCCCAGCCCCTGGCTTCCACTAATCTGCTATCTCTATAGATTTCCCTGTTCTAGACAATTCATATGAATGGTATCATATAATATGTGGTCTTTTGTGACTGGCTTCTTTCACTTAGTACTATATTTTTGAAGTTCATCCATGTCATAGCATGTATCAGTATGTCATTCCATTTTATATCTGAATAATATTCCATTGTGAATATATATGTTTGTTTATCCATACATCAGTTGATGGACATTTGGATTGTTTCCACCTTTTGGCAATTATGAATAATGCTTCCATAAATATTCATGTATCAGTTTTTGAATAGATATATGTTTTCTTTTCTCTTGGGTGAATGGAATTGATGGGTCATGTAATAAGTCCGTATTTAATGGTTTGAGTAACTGTCATACTTTTTCCCAAAGTGACTCCACCATTCAATATTCCTACCAGCATTTTATCAGTGTTCTGATTTCTTCATATCTTCACCAGTACTTATTATCTGACTTTTAATGCCAGCCATCCTAGTGGATGTAAAATAACATCTCATTACAGTTTTTATTTGGATTTCCCTAATTGTTCAGGGCTAATAGCAGTGCTTCAAATTAATATTCTTCCATTTAGGAAAAAGCAAAGATTATTTTAAAACCTTGAGATCAATGTTTAACGACATATTTGTACCATTTATTTGAGTATATAAATGAAGAAAAAAGGAGAAGGAGGAGGTGATAAATTCAAATCCTGCACATTTAAACTAGAGGTGACTAAGTTACATTGATTTGGTAGGGTTTTTTTTTTGCCAGTTGTGAAAATGGGACTCATGAACTAATTTGAATTATAGTAAAGTTATATTGAAAGTTGCCATGTGCATAAGGTTAATCTACAGGCCTTAAAAGCCACAAACTCTGCTTTGTAAGAACTTATCTTCTGAGTAAAAATAAACAATTATAGTTGTTCTAAGACAGCTCCATCCTGCAAGCCATGGAAAGACAAAGCTATCTTTGTTGCTGATTAGTGAAAAGGGATAATGGATACAAGGAAAAGAAGCAGTGGAGATGAAACATCTCACATATGAGCTCACATATGCACCCAATGCAGGAGCACCCAAATACATAAAAAACTCTTGGAAGTTATAAAGGGAGAGATTGAAAACAATACCATCATAGTAGGGGACTTTAATACCCCACTGACATCACTGGATAAATCCTCTAGACAAAAAATGAGCAAAGAAACAGTAATCCTAAATAAATCACTAGATCATGGACTTAATTGACATCTTCAGAACATTTCACCCCAAAGCCATGGAATATATGTTCTTCTCAAGTGCACATGAGATATTTTCAAAGATAGACCACATATTGGGGCACAGGCAAAGTCGCTTCAAATTCAAGAAGATTGAAATCATATCAAGCATCTTCTCAGACCACAATGGCATAATATGAGAAATAGATGACAATAAAAAAAAACCCAAAATTCAAACACTTGGAAGCTGAATAGCATGTTATTAAACAATGATTGGGTTACCAAAGAGATCAAAGAAGAAATTAAAAACATCCTGAAAATGAATAACAATGAAAACACAACAATCCAGAATCTATGGGACACAATGAAAGCAGTCCTGAGAGGGAAGTTTACAGCTCTATGGGCCTACCTCAAAAAACAAGAAAAAAATGGTAGTAAATAATCTAACTTTACAACTCAAAGAA
>NW_006297817.1:90798-92416 GCF_000327345.1 Myotis davidii | reverse complement strand
ACAGTCGAGTTTTACCAAACATTCAAGGAAGAAATAAAAGCTATCCTCCTCAGACTACTGCAAAAAATTCAAGAGGAAGGAACACTTCCAAGCTCATTCTATGAAGCCAACTTCACCCTAATACCAAAACCAGGTAAAGACAACAAAATGAAAGAGAATTACAGGCCAATATCCCCCATAAACATAGATGCCAAAATCTTCAAGAAAATCTTAGCAAATCAGATCCAGGGGTACATCAGAAAGATCATACACCATGACCAAGTAGGATTTGTCCCAGGGATGTAAGGATGGTACAATATCCACAAATCAATAAACATGATACATCACATGAACAAGTTGAGAGATAAAACTCACATAGTCATATCAATTAATACAGAAAAAGCATTTCAGAAAACCAAACACCCTTTCTTGATAAAAAAAAAAACCCTCAGCAAAAGGGGAATAGAGGGATCATACCTCAACATAATAAAAGCCTTATATGACAAACCTACAGCCAACATCATACTCAATGGGAAAAAACTAAAACCATTTCACCTAAGAACAGGAACAAGCCAGGGATGCCCATTTTCACCACTCCTGTTAGACATTGGTCTGGAAGTGCTAGCCATAGCAATTAGACAAGAAGAACAAATAAAGGGCATCAAAATTGTAAAAGAAGATGAAAAACTGTCATTATTCGCAGATGACATGATATTGTACATAGAAAACTCTAAAGACTCCGTCAAAAAATTATTAGACTTAATAAATGAATTCAGCAATGTAGCAGGATACAAAATTAACATCAAGAAATCTCTAAGGTATTTCTATACACCAATAGTGAACTTACAGAAAGAGAGACTAAAAAAACAATCCCATTTACCATCATACCAAAAAAATTAAGATACCTAGGAATAAACTTAACTAAGGAGGTAAAAGACCTATACTCAGAAAACTACAGGACACTGAGAAAAGAGATAGAGGAAGACATAAACAGATGGAAGAACATAACATGCTCATGGATTGTTAGAACCAACATCATTAAAATGCCCATACTACCCAAAGCAATCTATAGATTCAATGCACTCACCATTAAAATACCAATGGCATGTAGAACAAACTCTCCAAAAATTCACCTGAAATTAAAAAAAGACCCCGAATAGCTACAGCAATCCTGAGAAAGAAGAACAAAGTAGGAGGAATCTCAATACCAGATACCAAGCTATATTACAAAGCCACTGTTCTCAAAACTGCCTTTTACTGGCACAAGAACAGACATGTAGATCAATGGAATAGAATAGAGAACCCAGAAATCAACCCAAACCACTATGCTCAATTAATATTTGACAAAGGAGGCAAGACCATACAATGGAGTCAAGACAGTCTCTTCAATAAATGGTGTTAGGAACATTGGACAGATACATGCAAAGAAAGAAAGAAAGAAAGAAACTAGATGACCAACTTACACTATACACAAAAATAAACTCAAAATTGATAAAGGACTTAAACATAAGACTGGAAATCATAAAAATACTAGAGGAATCCAGAGGCAGCAAAATTTCAGACATATGCCAAAGCAATTTCTTTACCAATACAGCTCCTAGGGCAATGGAAACTAAAGAGAAAATAAACAAATGGGACT
>NW_006297817.1:90254-90707 GCF_000327345.1 Myotis davidii | reverse complement strand
ATGCCTATAGGGGTGGGGGGGTGTGGGGTGGGTCGGGGGGGGGGTGGCATTTCACAGAAATGCAGTAAACACAAACACGCACACACAAAACTGTGGTACATCCACACAATGGAATACCATGTTATGGCAAAAAGAAGGAATTCTTACCTACCATTTGCAACAGCATGGATGGAACTGGAGAGCATTATGCTAAGCAAAACAAGCCAGTCAGAGAAAGATAAATATCACATGATCCTATTAATTAATGGAATATAATTAACAGCATAAACTGATAAACAAAAACAGATCCAGAAACAGAGAAGCAATGATCAGACCATCAAACCTCAGATGGAATGTAGGGGAGGGTGGGGGTGAGTGGGAGAGATCAACCAAAGGACTTGTATGCATGCATATAAGCATAACCAATGGACACAGATACCCGGGGTTGAGGGCATGAGTGGCAGGGCAATGGGA
>NW_006297817.1:75743-90138 GCF_000327345.1 Myotis davidii | reverse complement strand
AATTATATATATATAAAAATATTAGCTCACAATATTTCACATACACACTTGCAGGAGCTCAACAAATAAAAGTCCCTTAATTTACTAGTGTATACACTCCCTAAAAAGCAGTGGAAAATTTGAGAAAATAATAATTATTACTGTAATCTAATAACATAACAATAATATATATATTAATTTATCTTTATTGTTAAATATAACAATAATATTGAGACATAACTTGAGTTAATACTCATTTACTGGAGAAAAGGAAGAAAAACTGCATATGTGGAAATATGTACACTTCTATAGGTATCCCTTTGAAACTCTCTGTTTTTGTCAACTTTTATGAACAAATACATGAGAAGCACTACCATAAATTATGTTGCCTTCTGGGTGCTTCTAAGACAGTAAGCTCCATGAGGGCAGATATGTTGTCTGTTTTGTTCACTATTTTTTTCCTTGGTGATTAGAATATGGTCTGGAATATAACAGTAGTAACTCAATAAATATTTCTTGCATGAATGAATGCTGGAATTTAACTTGCTAGCTAATAACCTGGATTTTATTTCGTTTGGCACTCACAGCATTGGCAACAACAACATAATAGTTGTCAATATATAAAAATTGGAGAATTTCGTATGAAAATACAGATTTTGAGGCTTACTTGAAAACTCGGGAGATATGGAAATACTGGATCCATGTTCCCACAGGGCAACTGAATTGAGTACCCTGTTTTCCTTCCAGTTCACCAAATTCCCACTGATCCTTTGTCTCAAATACTTACTTCATTTATATTATCTGCTGAATCTCTATAGATATTTGAGTTTGTGATCCTTTCTTAAAGTTATTAATTCATTTAACACACATATGCACTCAAGTGTGCACACACACTAAATTTATGTTGAGTCATTTACTATTTAACAAAACGAAACAAGTGACCCATCAGGAAATGTACATTTTATCCATTTTTTATTTATTATTTAAAAATTTTTGAGGTATAAAACTTATTTTCAAAAAAGTAAAAATAAGCTTCCTATGTAAGGTTTTAAAATTTCGCAAAATTATTTTCCATTATTTACCAAAGGGACTTCTTAATCATTTGATTTGTTTCCCAATTTGTTAGCTTTCTAAATTCTTCAAGAAAGAGAACAGAATGTGCACTCATCCCTCCCCCCACAATTTTCCTCTGAAGAGTTGTTTTTTACCTGCTCCCATTTTCTTCCAGCTCCTAAATCTGTCAGCTTTATTTGTTCAGCTTGTTCTGTGGAGGCATCTTATGTTGCTCTACATATTTTATTGAGTGCCCTTGAAGTTTTCTGAACTCTTCCTGCAGAACATTATGTGAAGGGGGGAAGGTAAGCTCACAGTTTACTACTCCTCACTGACTTCATGATGCTATACATCTATCAGATACAAAATATAATTCAAACTGCCTTAAATTTGAAGAAATTATTGACTTGTATAACTAAATATCAAGGAGTATGGCTCATACAATGTCACTAAAGCTTCACTTCACTCCGTTTTTAGCTCAATCTTCTGCTGTGTGTCACTTCTTTTTCAGACTATGGTGTTCTTTAGTGACTCTAGACCAGCGGTTCTCAACCTGTGGGTCACAACCCCTTTGGGGGTCGAATGAGCCTTTCACAGGGGTTGCCTAAGACCATTGGAAAACACATATATAATTACATATTGTTTTTGTGATTAATCACTATACTTTAATTGTGTTCAATTTGTAACAATGAAAATACATCCTGCATATCAGATATTTACATTACGATTCATAACAATAGCAAAATTACAGTTATGAAGTAGCAACGAAAATAATTTTATAGTTGGGGGTTACCACAACATGAGGAACTGTCTTAAAGGGTCGTGGAATTAGGACGGTTGAGAACCACTGCTCTAGACTCACCCCTTCCAGTGGCAAGATGACTACAACTTGATCCTCTTAAATAAACATTTGCAATAGGGAAGATCATTTGCTTTTCTTTCAATCAACCTAGTGAAAGTCTCACTAGCTCCAACTAGGTCATGTACCCATCTCTGAACCAATAACTGGAAATGTGAAGTTCTCAATGGCAAGGATTAAGTGACATAGGTGGCTTCCCATAGAGCTTGGGATGAACTCAGCTCCACCCTAAGCACAAAAGCAAAGTAAAAGAGAGACAGCTCCCCAAGGAAAATTATGGTACATTTTGTCACCGACCAAGTAGTAATTGATTCATCTAAAGCAAAAGTAATAGATGTCCACTACTGCATCTTAATAGTGGATTACATTTTCTATGTATTTGTATTGACATTTTAAACTTATATACGATTCAGTTTTTTTAAGACCTGATAATGTCTCTTACATCTCAAAATTCAAGGCTTTTACTCATTTATACTAGAGACCCGGTGCACGAATACGTGCATGGGTGGGGTCCCTCGGTATGGCCTGCAGGGATTGGGCTGAAACTTGCAGTCCAACACCTACTACTCCTGCCTGCTGCTCTCACTCATCCTGGCTCTGCTGCGCCTGCTGCGGGCTCATGGCCAGTCAGCCCTGATCAGGAGAGGTTCATGACACCATAGCAGTGCTCGCCAGCCATAAACCCTGCGTCTGGCACCGGTCCCAAGGGGACTGAAGGTGGCCAAGATGTGATCAGCCCTCTGGGTGGGCAGTAGGATTCCCTTGCTGGCCCAGGATCCGGATCCATCCTGCTGACATTCGTGCCAGTTGTTGGGAGCCACCTGGCGGCTGCTTTTATATCATTTCTTCCTTGTGGAGAGTCTAGGGAGGGGAAGTGGCTGCGGTGCCTGAGGCCAACTTGCAGGAGGCAGGTAGTGCTGTCAGGATCATGCTGACAGCGCCTGTCCATTGGTGCCTGGCCCGTTCTCCGGAGATTGGGCCTGCAGGACTTCTGAGGGAGTAAGTGGCTGCTGCTAGGCTGGTGGGCCACCGGGTCAGGTCCATCAGCTGAGCGGCACTTCTGCTGTGGGAGCGCACTGAGTACCAGGGGGCAGCTCCTGCATTGAGCGTCTGGCCCCTACTGGTCAGCTTACATCATAGTGACCAGTCAACCAGTTATTCGGTCATTCGGTCGCTTAGACTTTCATATACCAGTACATACATTATTGTTTGTAGTTTCTGGTGATTTAAAATATAACATTTACTTTCTATTTTTCTTAGTCCTTTATATTCATACATCCTGTTAGCATATATCCTATACTTCTGTGATAGTCATGGGCAGAATAAAGGAAGAAGCCCCTGAGAACTGCCTTTTCTAGGAAGAAGTCCCAGAAATTAGTGATTAAATAATATGACAACTAATAAGTCATCATTGGAAATATGGCTTAATTATCTTTTAATCTTTCTACAGCTGCCTCAGGGCATACTTTTTAGGCATACATTGTGTTTTAGAGGCTCTCAAAACTAAAATCATACTTCAATCATCTTTTTTAGAGTGTTTGTGAGAAAAGGTAGACAACAACAACAAAATACTATCATGTTTGTCACTTAAGTTTTCCAGATATTTAAGCCTAGAGCCAAAATCTGTGGAGTCTAGGATGGAAGCTTACTAGAAGGCTACTGGAGAAAGTTGCAACTGGGCTAGGAAGACTAACATTGTTTTCTTGGGTATTGGTAACTGGTTCCGTTTGAGATCACATCTGTATCAAATTTTCAAGGGTTCTATTTGTAGTTTAGGCCCTTCAGAAACATAGTAAGACTCATTAAAAGGGGAGAAAGTGAGTCAAACTGACTAAATTTGCATTTGGAAATTACAGAGAGAAAGATTGCTGCTGAGTGGAAATGTAGGTGCCTGTGGATATTGCCTTGAGCCTACTGAATATTGGATTAGGGCAATGATTCTCAAAATTAAATATCAGAATCACCTGGAGGCCTTAAAACACCTATTCCTTCACTCATTCCCAGAGTTTCTGATTGGATAGATAAATCTGGAGTAGGGACTGATAATTTGCTTAAGAATTTTGTAGAAAGTTCCCATGTAATACTGATGCTGCCACCCTTGGGCCTTCATTTTGAAAACTACTGGATTATGGTAACAAGACTAATTATAGACTCCCACCTTCTGATGGAAGTAGAGTTCCTGGTAAAATGCCAGGCTTGGTGAAGATTGTTTTAGGAAGGGAGGATATTAAATCTATAGTTTGAAGTTCTCAGTACCTAAAGCTTGACCAGGCAGAATAAGCTGGGACTGACATCTCCTGGGCAGGGGTGCTGTATTTAAAATCATACTGCTATCTACAAATTATACCGAAAGTTGCCATGTGCATTAGGTTAATTTACAGACCTTAAAACCCACAAACTCTGCTTTTAAGGACTTATCTTCTCAATACAAATAAACAATTATAGTTGTCCCATTAAAATTGTGTGGTATTATTTATTCAACAAGCATTTATTGAACACTTGTTATGTGTAAAGAACTGTGACAGATGCTGGGGCTACAGCAATTAATCAGAAAAACACAGTTCTTACCATCCTGGAGCTTACAAAAATTTTAAAAAAGATCCACAGTAGGGGGCATGCAGGAGGCAGCCAATCAATGATTCTCTTTCATCATTGATGTTTCTCTCTGTCTCTCTCTCTCTCCCTTCTTCTCTGAAATCAATAAAATGTGTTAAAAAAAGAAATAATGGTAATATGAGTGATTTAACTTAATTCTTTTTTAAAGAACTGCTGAAAGTATATTAGCAGAAAAGAACATGAACTGTTGATATAACTCTGAATAATGAAGAAAATTCCTAATAATTATCTTTACAAGCCCTGGAGCATGGTAGAATATTATAATTATGAAATTATTTATATCTGATGATGTTTCTACTTATTTAATATGTTTACTGAAAGTATTTAGTGTAGATATAATAGTCTGTCTGGCTCTCTCTAATACCAAATGTGTTCAAATTTAGAAACTGTGTGGGTACTTGCTGCTTCTTAGGTAAATGTCCCCTCATTTCTAGACAAAGAGTTCATTGGCTTCTCTCTCTCTGAATATTTTTCAAAAAAGAAAACAAAAACAAAAAACTTGTGCCATCTGGGAGAAAACAGAGTTGAAGGAAAAAGGCTTAAAGGTGCTTAAAATGTATGCATTGTTGTTCAAAAAGTAAATACATGTTAATTTCCAGAAGAAAGGTTTTTAAAAAATTTTAACATGGCTTAGTTTTATCAATTCTCCTGGTTTCTCATACATAGAGTGGCTAATTTTAAAGAAGTAATTATTTAAGACATCAGGCATAATAGAGCAATTTATGAAGTAGGTAATGAAGAAGAGGATAGGAATGGGATTTTTAAGGAAGCCCTGACCTGAACATCAATGTTGCCTCCAGGCTATACCCAAGGCACCTCTCTACTTCTATGCTTTGAACTTCTAGAACTTGCCAGGCCCCAACAAGGGTGTGGGAATAAGTACGAGCCTACACTTGTTGGCTGGTGGGTGAGTAAGGACATTAAAATATACCCATTTCAGGATCTCACTACTAATTTTTCAATTGTATGATTCACATTAGTTCCTCATCTAAGAGCTTGTCATTATATGCTAAGACACCTCAAATGGAGGTCCTTTGACCCATCAGTAGCTGTCCCTGAACTCTTACTGGCCTCAGGTAAGTACAGTAATTGAAAGTAAACATTTAGAAACTTTCATAGTAAATGAACAGAGTAATTTTTTATATAATCAATATAATAATAAAAGGTAGTGTTTATACTTTCTTTTTTCTTTTTATTTATTCTAGTAATCACTCTTATTGTATTTTACAAGTTATTAGTCTGCAATTGATTGAAATTTTTTAAGTTACGTCACAACAGCTGCTTTGAAAGTCACTGGTTTAAGAAATTTTTAGGGAATATGCAGTTATTACCTTTAAAATGTTGATAAGATGCTACTTTGGGAGACAGATCTCAATCATGAGCAACCACTTACAATGCTTCTTCTTTAGCTACTTCTCCTTTGGAGCAATAGTAGGATGGTTAAGAGTCTAGAAAAGATGAGAATAGTAATCACTACAAATGCTTGTCATTCTCATGCCATGATTCCCACTACCTGCTGACTGATGCTCTACTTGCTGTACCCTTGGCAAGAGTCAGTTTATGAAAAACCAAGTCAAATGCTTCAGAAGGACTGAATAAAGTTTAGTTGCTTTAAAACATTGGTTGAATTGGGGGAAAACGGCCACAGAATGAGAAAAATCTGAAGAATTCTGCACTTAGATTTATTTCCAAAAGCCTTTATTTTCTTTTTATTTTAAGTAAACGGGTTGAAATAGCAACTGAGCATACAGACATGTTCTCAAAGAAAAAACCATGATGTCTATGTGAAAAGATTGTCAAATTAATGTAAATTTGCATTATTTATGTTTCAACCAAATGTTTAGGATATGTTCACTAATTTTTTAAGTAGTAAACTCCAAAGTATAGTTGGCAATCACATCATTTAAGAGGGCTTCTAGAGTATGAACAAAAAGTACAAAAGATGTTCAGAGAAGGGAGGAATTATTTGTACTGGAATGTGAGGTATTACATTACAGAGAACTTGGAGAAATCTTGAAAGATGGATAGTATCAATAAATATATGAGTTCAAGAAGAACTGAAGGATAAAAGGCATAAAGACAGGAAAGTGTGAGCATATTTATGGAGGTCACAGTGAGATCTGGTCAAACTTGGGTGAAGGTTCATAGACTGTTAGATAAGCTAAGATAAAGCCTATGACCTTAAAACAGCCATTCAAGTTGAATGCTCTCAGCTGTTCTTTGGGCACAGCTGCCTTCAAACATTTTTTTGGCAGCAATACACCATAAGTTTTCTATTCAAACTATATAGAAAAGCTAAGGAGCATCACCAGGAAGAGAAGGGACCAGTAGGAGAGGAGCAAGAATAGTATAATGACAAGGGTCTGGAGGAATTCTTTAATTCTGAAATAATGAGAGAAAACCAGTCAGAGTCAGTCTGGGTATTGATGTCCTATCTAACACCTAAGAGTTTCTACAATCTTTCAGAGCTTTCAAACCCAAATTACTACTTTTTTTTCTGAATAGTAAAATGAAACAATTTATGCACTTCATATTACTTAGGCATATA
This sequence comes from Myotis davidii, assembly GCF_000327345.1. Taxonomy (NCBI): domain Eukaryota; kingdom Metazoa; phylum Chordata; class Mammalia; order Chiroptera; family Vespertilionidae; genus Myotis; species Myotis davidii. Next base: position 83,083 of record NW_006297817.1, on the reverse strand, counting down.
AGCAGATTTGTATTTTTGTAGAAAGAGATTAAGGTTGAGAAAAAAAGAAATAGATTTTACATAGCAGCACAATACATGCATGATGTGATATGTGTACTATGGTCTAAGTGCTCTGATATTTTCTATTCAACTTGATTTCATTAAAAACATGCTGCTTGGTACTCGAAAATTTGATTTCAATACCCAGTAAAGGATGTACCTCTCAGTTTGCAAAGTACCCTTTAGGGAAGTGGTTCTCAAAGGCCAGTGATTTTGTCTCTCTCCGCTCCCCCCTCCCACCCGCCAAGGGAACATTTGACAATGTCTGGAAACACTTGGTTCTCACAATTGGGGGGCTGGTAGCTAAAAGCATTAGTGGGTAGGTAGAGTCCACAGATGTTGTTAAACCTCCTACAGAACACAGGGAAGTCTCTGGCCTTCCTCTTTGTTGGAGCACAGATTCTCCTCTGCTAGGAAATGGACCTTCATGGATGCCGAGTATTAGATGGAGAAGACAGGAGAAGTTGCAGGCATATAAGAGAGTCTTTGTTGTAGACCAAGTAGCCATTGCTAACAAAGAGCCATCAGACAAAACAGTTCTTCAAAGTAGCATTACAAAGGCAGCCACTAACATAGGAGCCCTTGCTAATACCGTAGTAGACACAGGAGCCCTTGCAAACATTGCAGCCATTGCTAACAAAGTAGCCCGACCAAATAGCTTCGCATCAGCTGCTCAACAACACATCTTTACACCAACTTAGACAAAAGAGGCTTCTTGCCAAATAGTGACATCAATATTTGGATTATAGAAAGATACACCTGCACAGTGTATACAGTAAGATGGCTGTGCCCTTGCTCATATTGGCTTTGAACATCCAGCATGCTCTGATTAGGGGTCCTACACTCTCCAATAAAAATTCTCTGGTTGAAAATAGTTACAGGTTGAAAACTTTGTTACCGAGAACCCATTAATGTATGAACATTTGCTACAGAGATTGTACTTTCATTTTCCCTGAGCAATTGAGACTCAGGTGGTTCTTGTGTTGCCATCCTGTAACTTCCAATGAGTAGATCTGTATGAGAATTCATTATTTCCTTTTTCATTGCTAGGTACCATTAGCTCCTATTCATAGCACAATTATACAGCAATAAGAAGTCAAAATACCTGGGGCAATTACTTCAAGTACCACTTACTTTATTATACTGAGAAATGTATCCTAAGATAGTTAGGATGTCACCACCCAAATTCTAATTTCATAAATTGATCATATAATTGGTAGTTTAGATGCAGGTTACAGTTTTTAATTTTACTTTGTTCTATTTAGACAGCTTTGCGCATGCCTGTGTGTCATTCCTGAGGCCATGAGTAACAGTAATATGTTGACTCTACTATAAATTTGTTTGACACTATAGAAACATTAACAGTGGAGGATAGAACAGGGGACAGGTGTCATAAAGGAAAATGCATGGTTTCTATTGAAGAATTTACAATATGGAAAGACAGAAATTTGGAAAGTCTAAATACAGTCAAATGGAAGAATTTATTCACAGTACAGCATATGGAGAAGTGCCCAGAGACCCTCCCCAACCCCCTTCTCTGCCCTTGCTCTTGAGTAAGCAGACTAACATATTATGAATATCTCACAGAGGGGCTCATGTGGCAAGGGACCAATGTCTCTGGCCAACAGCCAGTGAGGACCAAACACCTGCCAACAGCCACATGAGTGAACTTTGAAGTAGATCTTCTGAGGCCTTTTAGCCGTCATGAGAGTGAGTTTAGAAGTGCATCCACCCGCTTTGAGATACCTGCAGTCTCGACTAACACCTTGACTCCAACCTTGTGAGAGTCCCACAGAAGGGTTTCTTAACCCACAGAAACTGTGAAATAGATGTTTGTTGCTTTAAGCCAATAAGTTTTAAGGTAATTTGTTATATAGCAATAGATAACTAATACAGACTATTAAATTTCCAACTAGGGTTGTGGAATGATCTATTTTGCCATTTACTTTTGTCACTTATTGCCTCATGAAGTTCTCTCATGGGACACATGCATTTATAATTGTTACAGCTTTCTGATGAACTGACCTTTTAACACTATGAAATGTCCTTCTTTATCTCTCATAATATATTTCATCCTGAAATCTATTTCATCTGATCAATGTGGCCATTCTGATCTTCTTAGGTTTACTATTTGTAAAATATATCCTTTTACATCCATTTACTTTCAACCTATGTCTATTTATTGAAAGTATATCTCTTTTAGACAAAATACAGTTGGGTCTTGTTATTTTTTTGTCCATTTTTACCATGTCTACCTTTACTTAGAGTATTTAATTCAGTAATTTTTAATGTAACTATTGACATGTGTTTGATTTTACCATTGTCTTTTGTTTTACTTTCAACTTTCCTTCTTTGTTTTTCATTTATTTTCCCCTCCTTTCTGGCCTTTAATTTAATTTTTAGAATTAAATTATTATTTCCTGATAAATGCTTACCTATAATTCTTTGCACTTTTTTATTCATGATTTCCTTAGTGTTTACATTATTAAATCCTTAAATTCTACAGTTCATTTACAGTTAATAATGTCCTTTCTGCCAAGTTGGTACATGTATTATATCTATACATTCAGAGACCCTCAAGACAATGATATAATTTTTGCATTAAACAATTACATGGTTTATAAAGCAATTGAGAAGAAAAAGGCCAAAAAAGTAGACCTTACATTTACCCAGATACTTGTCATTTCTGATGCTCTTTATTTTTCTGTAATGGTCTCATTTTTCTATCTGGTATTATTTCCCTTCAATGTAAAGAAGTTCATGTTGTAATGCAAATATTATGTGATGGAATTACCTTAGCTTTATTTTACTGAAAATGTCTTTATTTCCCCTTCATTTATGAAGAACATTTTAGCTGGATATAAAGTAAGAGATTACCCTGGCCTGTGTTGCTCAGTGATTAGAGCATTGGCCTGCACATAGAAAGGTTGCAGGTTTGATCCCTGGCCCCGGTTGGGGCCTGTGTGGGAGGCAATTGATCATTGTGTCTCTTTCGCATCTCTCTCTCTCTCTCTCTCTCTCTCTCCCTCCTTCCCTCCTTCCCTTCCTTACACTCTCTCTAAAAATCAATGGAAAAAATAGCCTTGGGTGAAGATTAACAAAAAACAAATAAATAAAAAAATAGAATAAGGGGTTAACTTTTAAAAATATTTCTGCATTAAAATTGTTTTCTCTATTCTTTTCTATTTCACCTTTATACATTTCTGTATGCATCTCTAAGAACCATGGATACTCTCTTACATAACCTCAATGCCATTATCATGTCAAAATATTAATAATATTTTTATTATTTAAGATTTAGTTCATAAACATATGTTCTTGATTGTTTAAAAGTGTTTTTGGATTAAGGTCCAAATCATATCCATAACTGCATTTGATCAACATGTCTGTTTGGTTTCTTTGAATCTAGAGCAGCATCTTCTCTTTAGTTTCATTTTCCTGCCTTTGACTTTTTGGAGAAACTACATCAGTTGTTCATATGGAATATCACCGGTCTACATTTGTCTGTCTCCTTCCATGAGGTGTTATTTAATTTGTTCCTCTATCCTTTATATCTCTGTAAATGAAAGTTAACTTTAGAAATAGAATTAGGTTCAGGGTCAACTTCTAGGCAAGAGTACTTCACAAATGTTGCTGTGTGCCTGATATGACAGTGTTTGAATAGCTTAACAATTTTTATATTTCACTCTAAACTAGAAGTCACAAATTGATAACACATTGCTAAATCTTGAACATTGACACATTTGAATTCAATTATTAGTTGTGATTCCTTGTTTTGCTTGCATTCCTAAAGTAATTCAAAGGAAAACAAAGAAGCTGTTAGCTATATCTCAATCAAAAGTAGGAAAAAGGATCTCCTCCCCCTCTCCTCCCCGTCTCCTCTAAAAAAATAAGTAGGAAAAAGGAAGACCATGATTGCTTCCTGTTTCAAGACAAAGGCGCACCTCAATTTATGATGGAGTTACATCTAGATAAATCCATCATATGTTGAAAATATAATGAGTTGAAAATGCATTTAATGTGCCTAACCTACCAAACATCCTAGCTTAGCCTAGCATACCTTAAAAGTGCTCAGAACACTTACATTAGGCAATTAACTTGAGTTTCATATTAAGAGCAATTTCCTTCCTCTTTTTCTAACCAGAAGCAGGACACAGATGAGCATTTTGTAGTCATGATGGAACGCTAAAATATAAAATGCAATATCCACAAAATGCTGGCAACACAGTACACTGTAGAGTATTGGCTGTTTATCCTCATGATTGCATGGTTAACTGGGAGCTGCAGCTCACTGCCACTGTCCAGCATCATGAGAGAGTGTGGTATCACATATTGCTAGCCTGGGAAAAGATCAAAATTCAAAGTACAGTTTCTACTGAATGTGTATAACTTTCATACCATTGTAAAGCCGAAAAACTGTAAGTTGAATTATCGAAAGCTGGGAACCTTTGCTAGTTTTCTTACGCCAGACAGTTTTACTCATTTTTATTACCTGTCAGATCCCTATAAACATACGCATTTCTGTTGCTATTCTCCAACCCATGATAGCAGGTACACCAAAACTCTGATCATAAGTGTTGAGTCAACTCACATTTACCCAAACCACATACATTTACATTTAGAATGCTGAAAATTAGGTGTCTAATTTGAATGTTATATTGTTTGTGCTTTTTAAGAAATGAGAAAATTAGGGGAATTTAAAAATATATATACTTCTATAACCCTGAAAAATAAAATTATATATGACCCCCCCCATTTTTATAATTTCTAATGTTTTGAAACTGGTTAAATTCCTTTAGGCATTTTATCAAACATTTCATCACAAGATTGAAAGAGTTTAAGGTGGTTCATAAAGCTAAAGCATTGATGTCTCCCATATGCAATATCTTATCTTGAACTTATGAAAGAGAGACCATAAACAAGAAGTTATAAAGATGTCATCTAAAGCGAGTTATTGCAAACTCAGATTTGTTGAAGAAGATACTTATTTTAAACTCACAGGGATAGAAACAAATATGAAACCTCAATACCTGTCACATGCAAACCAGAATGTTGAGAAATGTAAGTTACAGGTTAAACATCATATTTCCAATTCTTTCAGGAACAATATATTGATCTAGTGTCTAATTGTGACAAAGGAAGTCAGAAAGAGAGGGGAATTACCAAAAGAGTGTGTTATAAGTGCTCTCTTTGAGATTGTTTTTGAAAGCCTTTAAAAACTGGGTGTGCAAGTTAATGTTGCTTTTAGCACTTCCTCAATGGCTCATCTTAGATTTTGTTAAACTTGGCAGCATTATAAGGGTTATATTTTCACACGGATGCGCTCTTCCTGAACAGAATGTATTTGACAGAAACAAGTTTTTCTTTCATGCCAAGCATTTGTGTGTCTGCTTTCCATAACAAAAAGCTAGACAAAGCTGACCATTCTGGACTCTCTCCCAATATATCCAATTTAGCTATGAAAACAAGATTTTTATTTTATGATTTGGAGGAATGCCCTTTAAAAGGTAACTCTTTAAGAGAACACTACAATTTCCCTTAATAATCATTTTATGATTTAGATTTTTTCCATTTCTTTGGATATCTTAATATCATCTGAGTTGGTAAGGAGACATTCTCATAAGTTGTACTTTTTCCACCTCTCACATAATTTAGCATTTTATTATACAGTAGTTCTTCTTTGCATTACTTACTGTTTCAGGTACTAAGTCTGATCTCCATAATCAGATTGGGAACAACATTTGTTGTGTGTCTAGGTTGACACAGTCTATAGGAGTCCCAAGCTGCCAGAATTTTGTTTGAAATCCACTGTTTTTGTAAGAGTTCAAACTGCAGCGAGAAGGCCAGGGAGGGTTGGGGGGCAGGAGGGAGGTGGGTAAGAGATCAACCGAAGGACTTGTATGCATGCATATAAGCATAACCAATGGACATAAGACACTGGGGGATAGGGGAAGCCGGGGTAATACTTTAAGCAATAAAACAATAAAAAAAAGATTTCAAAAAAAAAGAGTTCAGCTTTTTTCATACTCTATCCTTTAATAATGAAAAGTATCCGTTAAAAAAAGGACAAATTATTATGGTAGTTTAGGACCTTAGTAAAGTAAGGGAAATAATCTTGCCAGGCTATATCTAAAATATATATTCAAATACACAATAAGCCTAACTCCAGTGGTTTGAAGAACAGCATGTCATGCATCCAGTATTCTCAGTATTCCATAGAAGTCAAAGCATCCAGTGAAAAATTTGACACTGGAAAAATAACTGTTCTGTTCTTTATTCTAAATCAGATTATTAGAAAGACATTGGCAAGAAGACCTATTTATAATTCATCACATTTCTATTAAGGAAGATAAAGACATATGATTTTTTGTTTGCAAAAGAAAATGGATGAATTAAAATTGATATTTTAGTTGAATATAATTATGTCATCATAACCATCATCTTTATATTTGTGAGCCTAAATGACTGATTTGGAATAGAATGTTAGTATATTTCACATGTCACCTTAATTCTTTACCATCATATTTTCCTTTTTAAAATTTGCTTTCTTTAACCTCTGAACTATTCAAAGATGCTATTAGCATCCTTTTCAATTCATAGGCCTCCATTATTCACTGTTAAAAATATATAAAAACTGGGACAGCTATTTTGTGCTGAAATATATTTTGCCATGTTTGTTGGGAGAAAAAGTGTCAACCTTATTATATACAACAAACATATTTATAGAGATATTAGTTGGTTCCATAGTACATAGGATTACTACTAGTACACAAAATGAGACATTAGAAAATGTTAATACATGTATTGTTCTGTGTGACCAGATCTCATCACTAAACTTGTAAAAGACTATTTTGTTTTTTTTTTAATTTTATTATTTATTACAAAGGATATTACATATGTGTCCATTTTTTCCCCCCGCCCAAGACAGTACCCTAGCCTCCCCTATCCCCCAGTGTCTTATGTCCATTGGTTATGCTTATATGCACTCCTAACATTTTTGTTTGTTTGTTTTATGAGTTTTAGGGTTTTCTATATATAATAGCATGTCATATGCAAATAGTGACATCTTTACTACTTCTTTACCAATTTGGATGCCTTTCCCCCTTTGCTTAATTGCTCTAATTAGTTCTTCCAATATTATATTGAATAAAAGTGGTGAGAGAGCACATCCTTGTCTTTTTCCTGATCTTAGAAGAAAAACTTTTAGCTTTTCACGTTTAGCTGTAGACTTGTCCCATAGAGCCTTTTTCTTGTTGTGGCACTTTCTCTCTCTACATACTGTGTTGATAATTTTTAATAAG
>NW_006297817.1:73451-74840 GCF_000327345.1 Myotis davidii | reverse complement strand
TGTTCTTCCATCTGTTTATGTCTTCCTCTATATCTTTTTTCAAAGTCCTGTAGTTTTCTGAGTAGAGGTCTTTTACCTCTTTAGTTAAGTTTATTCCTAGGTAGCTTAATTTTTTTGGTGCGATGGTAAACGGGATTGTTTTTATAATCTCTCTTTCTGAAAGTTCACTATTGGTGTATAGAAATGCCTCAGATTTCTTGGGGTTAATTTTGTATCCTGCTACATTGCCAAATTCATGTATTAAGTCTAGTAGCTTTTTGATGGAGTCTCTAGGGTTTTGTATGTATAATATCATGTCGTCAGCAAATAAGGACAGTTTTACTTCCTCTTTTCCAATTTGGATGCCTTTTATTTCTTCTTCTTGCCTAATTGCAATGGCTAACACTTCCAGTACTATGTTGAACAGGAGTGGTGAGAGGGGGCACCCCTGTCTTGTTCCTGTTCTTAGGGGAAATGGTGTTAGTTTTTGTCCATTGAGTATGATGCTGGCTGTGGGCCTGTCATATATAGCTGTAAAAGACTATTTTGAATAGTATCTGAACTAGATACAAATCAGATGCTGAAATCAAGAGGAGGATAAATGAGTTTCTATATAGATATTGGCACAAGCACTATAAAAACAATTTTATATCATTGAAATATTGGTTGAAATTTATTTTATAGTCTCTTTCTAAGGGTTAAAATAGTCACTGTAAAGCAAGGATTATACTTCATGAACTGGGCCTTCTTAGCATTCACAATAGTGTGTGTGTCTATGTTTAGGTGTCAATCCAAGAACTTTGAACTTGGATTTTCTAGACATTTTAGCATGAAGGGAAAAGGTCCTGTCATTAGAAGAGCAACAAAACTAAAATTTTCTGACACTTCTTCTATAACTATTGCAAGATTCTGCCTTTTAAAAAAATATATTTATTGCTTTCAGAGAATAAGGGAGAGGGAGCGGGGACGCTTACTATTACAAATCATCTGGGAAAAGAGCTGGAATGCAGAGCCTACTCTGAAGCTGATGCTAAAAGTGGGGGTCCGTGTATATAATAAAAGGCTAATATGCAAATTGACCCCTCCGCCAGGCCTTCAACCAGGAATTTGACCAGTGGGGTGGGGCTGATGAGAGAGAAAAATTGATTGGCTGCCTCCAGCATGCCCTACACTGGGGATCAAGCCCCAAAGCCAAGCATATGCCCTGACTGAGGATCAAACTGCCAGCCAGGCAACACTTCCCTATTTATTTTTTTGTTTATTTTTATTTATACTAGTGGCCCGGTGCATGAAATTCGTGCACGGGAGGAAGGGTTGTCCCTCAACCCAGCCTGCACCCTCTCCAATCTTGGACCCTTTGGGGGATGTCGACTGCTGGTTTAGGCCTGATCCCAGGATGTCCAACAGGTC
>NW_006297817.1:72291-72497 GCF_000327345.1 Myotis davidii | reverse complement strand
GTGGCACAAACAGAACAAACCTCCCCGTGAGGCTTACAAGCCTCATTCTCAAGCACCTCTACATCATGGATGCTCTACATTCTTTCCTCTCCCCTGCCCACACCCCATTCTTTACTGCCCGCCTTCTGGGGAGCAGGTGGTAGGCTTGCACTCACCGTGCAGTTGTGCACCCCCATGGTGTGGGGCAGGAACTGGGGGCAGGGTGG
>NW_006297817.1:70248-72192 GCF_000327345.1 Myotis davidii | reverse complement strand
GCAGGGTGGGCGCAGGCTGGCTTTTGGGCCAAGGCAGGAGCAGGAGTCCTGGCCTCTCAAGTGCACAGGCCACAGCGAGGCCCAGTTAGGCCGGGAGCTTCACCAAACCACCTCAGTGGGGTACCCAGCAGTGCACGCTCCTCCACTGAAGTGGCGTCACCCCTCCACCCTTGCCTCAGGGCTGCGAGTCCGAGCCCCTCCGCCCAGGCATCCTTCCATGCTGGCAGTCATTGCCTCTAGTTTCCCGCATCTTGGGGCCACTGCAGAACCTTGCTTTCCACGGGTCAGGCACCCTGCCCAGGCCTGAGCCCCCTCCAGTGCACCCCACCTTGGCGCCGCTTTGCGCCCCATGGGCCACCTGCCTCCTGGCCAGCAGCTTTGCTGAAGCCATGGCGCTAGCCCAGGAACTGCCCTCAGGTGGAGGCCTGTCCACGCACCTGCAGACCCCGTGGCTGCGGCTCCTGGCCAGCCACTTTGCCAAAGCTTCCTCTTCCTTCAGGCTCTCTCCTCAGACCCCCGGGAGCTTGGCTCTGGCGACCCTCCTCTTCCGTGGCTCCCTGCAGCCCCCGCTATACTCCGGTCTCCCACCGCCCACCTATCAGGATGCTGCCGGGGTGCCTTGCTGCAGGCAGTGTGGTTCTGGGGCAGGGACTGGGGGTGTGGGGAGCAGCTCCAGTAAAGTTTAGTAAACCCCAGGCCCCCAGATCCTCCTTGAGCAGAGCACAGGGCAGGCTGGGGGCCTGGGTCCGAACACTGCAACAACGGAGGCGGCGGCAGAGAGGTGAGGCTGCATCGGTCTGCCAGAGTGGGGAGGGCATGCCTTCCTGCTTGCCCCTGCAGGCTGGCCTGGTCCATAGGCCCGGACACTGCAGCAATCAGCCCGCAGAAGTGGGTGGGTTGTGCCACACTGCTTGGCCCCACAGCTCCCAGCCGGGTCTGCGATAGTCCCGCTGGAGTGGCTTGGGGCTGCTGGGTGCTGGGCTCCCCTGAGTGTTTGTGTCTCCAATCCAGCCCCCAGCAGCCCCAGAACTGAGGTGGTGGGGCTTAGGGCTGCTGGGGCCTGACGGGAGACATAAACACACAAGGCTTCCATTAGGCTTCTCTGCTCCGGCCAGGGAGCCCTCAGGCTTCACTCCGTGGCTCAGAGCTTATGTATGCAAATTAACCGCCATATTTGTTGGGTTAATTTGCATACTCTCCTAATTGGCTGGTTAGCGTAGCAAAGGTATGGTCAATTTACATGTTTGTCTATTATTAGGTAAGATATATTATTGATAGTATTACAGATATCTCTCATTTACCCCCATTTTACCCTCCTCATCCCAGCCCTTAACTACCCACCAGGGCTCCATTAGCCTATTGCCCATGTCCATGGGCTATGCATATCCTATACAATAAAGAGGTAATATGCAAATTAACCCTCACACCATAACACCATCACAAGATGGCGGCACACAAGATGGCAGTTGCTTTGTGTGTTTGCCGCCACAGTTCCTATGGCCCCACAGGGGTGGGGGGGACGAGAGGCCCAGTGGTCACTCTGCATGCTGGCTGCTGAAGGTATTTGGGGGAAACAGACTATAGTGTAAAGAGAATTAACTTTTTTGAGGAAATTCCATACTGTCTTCCACAATGGCTGTACCAGTCTGCACTCTCACCAGCAGTGAAGGAGGGTCCCTTTTTCTCCACATCCTTGCCAGCACTTGTTGTTTGTTGATTTGTTGATGATAGCCATTCTGACAGGTGTGAGATGGTATCTCATTGTTTTGATTTGCATCTCTTGGATGTTTAGTGACTTTGAGCATGTTTTCATATGTCTCTGGGCCTTCTGTATGTCTTCTTTTGAAATGAATCTATTTAAGTCCTTTGCCCATTTTTTGATTCTGTTGTTTATCTTCCTTTTATTAAGATGTATGAGTTCCCTATAACTTTTGGAGATTAGGG
>NW_006297817.1:65124-70056 GCF_000327345.1 Myotis davidii | reverse complement strand
GGGAGGGGGTTAGAAAGCAACTAAAGGACTTGTGTGCATGCATGTTAGCATAACCAATGGACACAGACACTGGGGTGGTGGGGACTTGCCCAGGGTGGGAATGGCTGGGGTGGGGTGGTCAATTGGGGAGAAAGGAGACATATTTAAAACTTTAGACAATAAAAAAAGAGAATTAACCTTGTGAGTTCACATAGTCCATCTTTTTTGAGCTAAATTATACAAATGAATGCATTATAAGCATTTAACAGCATAATTAACTCTTTTTTCTATTTCTCATGGGAAAAAGTTTATTCAAAGGCAGGGGAGAAAGAAAAAAGTTGATGCAGCTATCTTTTAGATGTGTTGGGAATAGCTACAATTGCAGCTGCTCCAAGGCTAAGCAAGGCCTGGTACAGGAAAACATTCTACCTCAGACTTTCCATGGAGTGATGACAGCATTCTGTGTTCAGGGTCGTGAAGAATTGACATAATCACTCACCATGTGAGTAGAAACAAAATTGCCCAGGGATTTTATCCATCTTGTTAAATCCATCTTTGTAAAGATGAGTTTTGGAGGAGAACCAAGATGGTGGCATAGGTAAATACCTGTACTTGCTGCCTCCCACAACCACATCAATATTACAAGTAAAATACAGAACAAACATCATCCAGAACTGCTCAAAAGCTGGCTGAATGGAAGTCCCACAATGAGAGCAGTAAAGAAGAAAGTACATTGAGACTGGTAGGAGGGGCAGAGGTGCTGAACAGGCTGGTCTGACACCCATGTATGCTGCTTTTTAATTGGGAGGGAGATTGTCTCTGTGGAGATGATCTTTTCTTACTCTTAGTTTTCGAGGGTTCCATCACATTTCATTGCATTCCTGGTTCCTCCTTACACAGGGCACCACTTTCCCGGGCCTAACTGGCAGACCCTGAACGAAAGATGAATGATTACTTTACATGTTTCTGTGAAAGAGAGGCTAAGGGACTACTTGGCTATCACCACCAAGTAGCCCTGTTAGCCTGCCTCCTTTAGCTTTTATTGTAACAACCGCTTGAACTAAAATTAACTATTAGATACTATCAGCAGGGTAAGCATCCTTGAGAAAACACATGAATTCTTTATACAAGGACATATCTAAGTACACACCTGGGGGTTCAGACTTGTTTGTAAAAGTCAAGGTAAGAGCTTCCACCTGCAACAAGGTCCCCCTGAGGCCCCTGACCTTTCAGAGAATCCTCCTTACAGACATTCCAACCAAGTCCCATGCTTCCCCACAATAGCAATTTCTCTTATCTGTTCCATTTCTACCCAAATGGTTATTTAAGGAATGCAGCTAACTTTGTCTGACAAGAACAAAGAACACTTACCAACAATCCAAGCTCTTTGTTATTTCTGAGTTGAATGGAAATTGATGAGTTTGTAATCGATGTTCTCATCCAAGTCATTCCTATCCATGCTGAGCAGAATGGAGTACAGGGCTCTGTAGCGAAATATAGAAAATTTTCCTGTGGTTGATAGTGCTCTACTAATTAGTATTTCCCCCAAGTATTTAGCTAATATTTCTTTATTTTATCTATAAAAATGTAACAACAAATGTGAAAGTTTTCTAATTCATTTGACTATGAAATTCCAGATAATTTATGCCTTCAGGATTTCTTTTTTTAACCACTTGGCAATTTCCTGTGTATCCATCCAGAGCTTTACTGGACACATAAAGCATATGTGTAAATTTGCATTCCTTTCCTTTACACAAACAATAGCATACTATGTAATTGTTAGCATACTATGAAACTGCTTTACATGTTGCTTTTTTTCACATAATATATATTGGACATTTTCTCTTGTAAATCTAGATCTGCTGTATTTTCAAATGGCTATATTGTATTGTAATTGTAATTGTATGTATGTAGCATTATTTATTTAATCCCTACTCGGGGACATTTAGGTGGTTTCCAATCTTTTGTTATTGTAAGAATCTTCAGCAGCTACACTTGCACATATTTCTTGGTGCACATTTACAATAATACCTATAGAAAAAAGGAAAACTAAATTTTTTTTTAAATTTATCTTTATTGTTGGAAGTATTATAGATGTCCTCATCCCCCCTCATTAACCCTCTCCACCCCGCTCCTGCCCCCTGCCCATTGTTTGTCTTTCATTTGTTGAGTTGTATGAGTACATTATATATTTTGGAAGTTAACTCCTTATCAGATGTATCATTGGCAAATATGTTCCCCCACACAGTGGGGCCTCTTTTCATTTTGATGCTGGTTTTCATTTTGTTGTGAAAAAGCTTTTTATTTTGATGTAGTCCCATTTGTTTATTTGTTTCTCTTGCCCTGGGTGATGTATCTGTGAAAATTCTACTACAAGAAATGTCTGATATTTTGCTGTCTACATTTTCTTCTAGGATTTTTATTGTTCCATGACTTACATTTAAATTTTTAATCTATTTTGAGTTTATTCTTGTGTATGGTGTAAGTTGGTGATCTGGTTCCCTCTTTTTGCATGTATCTGCCTAATTTCCCCAGCACAATTTATTGAAGACACTGTTTTTACGCCAATATATGCTCTTTCCTCCAAAGTCAAATATTAATTGAGCATAATAGTTTGGGTCAATTGCTGAGTTCTCTCTTCTGTTCCATTCATCTATCTGCCTGCTACTGTGCCTCTAACAGCCTTTTCTGATTACAGTGGCTTTGTAGCATAACTTGATATCTGGTATTGTGATTCCTCCAACTTTGTTTTTCTTTCTCAAGATTGCTGAGTCTATTCCAGGTCTTTTTTGGTTCCATATACATTTTTGAAGTATTTGTACTAGATCTGTGGAATATTTCATTGGTATTTTAATAAGGATTACAACGAATCTATAGATTGTTTTGGGTAGTATGGACTTTTTAATGATGCAATTTCTACCAATTCATGAGCACAGTATTTTCTTCCATTTGTTTACATCTTTTTCTATCTTTTTTTCCTCATCTTGTAGTTTTCCAAGTAGAAGTCTTTTATCTCCTTGGTTAAGTTTATTCCTAGGTAACTTAATTTTTTTGTTGCATTGGTAATGGGATTGATTTTTCAGTGCTCTTTCTATGAGATCATTATTGGTATATAAAAATTCCATCAATTTTTGTATGTTAATTTTATATCCTGCTACATTGATGTTTCTTTGGCAGAGTCCTTAGGGTTTTGTAAGTACAATAACATGTCATCCGCAAATAATGACAGTTTTATTTCCTGCTTTCTAATTTGGATGCCTTTTATTTTTTTCTTCTTATCTGATCTCTATGGATAAGACTCCCAGTACTATATTGAATAAGAGTGGTAAAAATGGACATCCCTGTCTTGTTCTTGATCATAAGGAAAATACTTTAGATTTGGCCCATTGAGTATTATGTTGACTGTATGTTTGTCATATATTGTCTTTATTATGTTGAGATATAATCCCTCTATTCCCACTTTCCTGAAAGCCTTTATCAAAAATGTGTGCTGGATTTTGTCAAATGCTTTTTCTGTGTCTATTGATATGATCCTGTGATTTTTATCTTTCAATTTGTGTATTTGATGTATCACCTTTATTGATTTGCAAATATTGTACCAGAATTACATCTTTGAAATAAATCAAACTTGATCATGGTATATGATCTTTTTAATATAATGCTGGATCTGATTGGCTAATGTTTTGTAAAGAATTTTAGCATCTATGATCATCAGGGGTATTGGTCTGTAATTCTCCTTTATCTGGCTTTGGAATTAGGATAATGCTGACATCTTAAAAAGAGTGTGAAAGTGTTCCTTACTCTTGGATTTTTTAGGATAGTTTGAGGAGTATAGGTGTTAATTCTCTTTTGAATGTTAAAACGCCCCTGTGAAGCCCTCAGGACCAGGGCTTTTGTTTGGTAGGAATTTTTTGATTGCTGCTTCAATTTCATCAGTTGCTATTGGCCTATTCAGGTTTTCTGCTTCTTCTTGATTCAGTTTTGGAAGATTATATTTTTCTAGGAATTTGTCCATTTTATCCACATTGTCCAGCTTGTTGGCATATAGTTGTTCATAGTATTTGCTTGCAATCCTTTGTATTTCTGTGATGCCAGTTGTTACTTTGCCTCTTTAGATTCTGATTTTATTTACATTGGTCTTCTCTCTTTGTTTTTTGGTGAGTCTGGCTAAAGGTTCATCAATCTTGTTTATCTTTTCAAAGAACCAGCTCTTGGATTCCTTGATCATTTGTATTGCTTTTTTAGACTCTATGTCATTTACTTCCAACCTGGTCTTTATTATTTCCTTCCTTCTACTTACTCTGGGCTTTTCCTTTTGTTCTCTAATTCTTTTAGTTGTAGTATTAGTTTATTAGAGCTTGTTCTTGTTTCTTGAGGTAAATCTATAATACTCTGAACTTCCCTCTCAGGACTGCTTTTGCTGTGCCCCATTGATTTTTGGTTGTTGTATGTCCATTTTCATTTGTTTCCAGGGAAGTTTTATTATTATTAGTAGTAGTATTGTTATTATTACCTCCTTGATTTAATTGGTAACCCATTCATTGTTTAATAACATGCTATTTAGCCTCCATGTGTTTGAATGTTTTTGAGTGTTTTTATTATAATTGATTTCTACTTTCATGCCATTGTGATCTGAGAAGATTCTTGATATGATTTGAATCCTCTTGAACTTGTATAAACTTATTTTGTGTCTTGACATATGGCTTTTCTTTGAGCATGTCCCATGTGTACTTAAAAAGAATATATATTCTGCAGCTTTGGAGTGGAATGTTCTGTCAATGTCAATTAAATCCATCTGATCTAGTGTGTCATTTAAGGTCTCTGTTTTCTTGTTGAATTTTTGTCTGGAAGATCTATACAGTGATGTTGGTAGGGTGCTAAAGCCCCCTACTATAACTATATTGCTGTTTCTCTCCCTTACCATTCCCCAAGAAAATATATATATATATATAT
>NW_006297817.1:61139-63803 GCF_000327345.1 Myotis davidii | reverse complement strand
CCATCTGGCTTCAGAATCAGCTGTGTCTGCAGTGGGAGAATTCCTGTCCTGGATCTCTAGGGCAGAGCTAATCTAGCCTCTGCCTGAGGCTATCCCACAAATGCCTCTGTGCAAGGCATGGGCGGGGCGGGTCCCAGGGATCAACAGGGTGGGCCGGAGGGAGCAGTTATGGTTGCTCTCAGTCCTTCCCCAGGGGCTCTGCCTCTCTGAGTCCCAGCAACCGCTGCAAACCTCGGAGAGAAAGCCGCCTTCGAGTTCCGACTGAAGCCAGACAGTCCTGCTTCTCCCGCTTGAGTCTGGGTCCCTAAAGACTCGCAGGGATCAGGAGCTCAGAGTCTGCGACTCCCTCCTGATTGAAAACGCCAACCGCGCCCTCAGCCACCAGCCCACTCCGCATGCACTCCGCACCTTAGTATTTGACTTCAGCACTGCACCTCCTCTGAGTCTTGGTATGTGTTTCTCTTTCCTCCTAGTTGTAGGACTTCCACTCAGCCAGTGTTCCTGTGGTTCTGGGTGATGTCCGTTCGTCTTTTAGTTGTATTTTTGAAGTGGTTGTTCGAGGCAGCAAACTCCGTTAACCTATGCCGCCATCTTGGTTCTGCCCCAGTTTTACCTTTATACCTATGTTTCTTTCTCTCAATTTTTTCTTCTTCTTACAGCATTCCTATAACATATTCTGCAAGTCTTATTTGGTGGTAATGCACTTCTTTAGTTTTTTTTTTTGTCTGGGAAGAGCTTTATTTCCTCTTCAATTTTAAATGATAGCATTGCTGGATAGAATAATATTGTGTTCAGGTCCTTGTTTTTCATTACTTTGGAAGGCAGCTATGCTAACCACTATACCACCAACGCCCCTGTTTTTCATTACTTTGAATACTTCATGCCAATCGTTCTGGCCTCCAGTGTTTCTGTTGAGAAATCAGCTGACATTACAAAAGGTACTCCTTTGTAGGTTCATCTGGATTTGAACTCTCTGTGCTTCCTGAACTGTGACTTTTTCATTCACCAGGTTAGGGATTTTTTTTGTCATTATTTCTTTAAACAGGTTTTCTACTCCTTGTTCACTTTCTTCTCTTTCTGACACCCCAATGACGAGGTTGTTTTTACATTTCATGTTATCCCAAAGTTCCCTTAAACTAACCTCCTGCTTTGTACTTCTTTTTTCTTTTTGTTGCTTTAATTGGATGCTTTTCCCACCGTATCTTCCAAGTTGCTGATTTGATCTTCTGCCTCATTTAATCTACTTCCAGTGTATTTTTGATGCCAGACATGTTATTCTTCATTTCTAACTGATTCTTATTTATGGTTTTCATTTCTTGTTTTATGAAGTTATAATTTCCACTAAATTTCTTGAAATTTTCACTAAATTCCTTGAGCATCCTTATAACCATTACTTTGACCTCTATATCTGATCATTTGCTAGCCTTCATTTCACTTAGCACTCTTTATGGAATTTCCTCCTTTTCTTTCATTTGCAGGTTGTTTCTTATCTCCCCATTTTTTCTATTCCTTTGTATTTGTTTCTATGCATTAGAGCAAATTGCTATGCCACCCTGTCTTCATGGAGTCGCCGTATGTAGTAAGTGTTTTGTGGGACTCAGTGGTGTAGTCTCTTAGATATCTGAGCTGGGTGTTCTATAAATT
Organism: Myotis davidii; assembly: GCF_000327345.1. Classification (NCBI taxonomy): domain Eukaryota; kingdom Metazoa; phylum Chordata; class Mammalia; order Chiroptera; family Vespertilionidae; genus Myotis; species Myotis davidii. Next base: position 62,159 of record NW_006297817.1, on the reverse strand, counting down.
ACCCTTGTGTGAGTTATTTTGGCTCTCCTATAGCAACTGGGTCTTGAATGTTGTTGTCTCATTCATGGGAGGAATCCACTCTCAGGCTTGGTGACTGTGAAGCTCACTCCTGACCATGTCATGCAAGCTGTTGTGCAAGTGCTAGAAGAACAAAAAACCAAAAACATACACAAGACCTCTACAACAACAACAAAAACAACCACAAAAGAAGAGAGAATTAGGAAGGAGAAAAGAGAAAAGTAATAGAAGAAAAGAAAATATGAGGAGGAAAAAAGGGAAGAAAAGGGAATATGAAGGGAAATATGAAAGAAAGAAAATAAGAATAAAGAATAGGGGAAGGAAATGGTATAAAAGAAAAGAGGAAGAAATAATTATGAAAAGTAAGAAAGAGGAGAAAGCAGACAGGCCAAAAATAGGGAAAAACAAATAAGAAGCAGGAGAAAGAAGAAAACAATAGGGTAAGAAAAAGGAAGGGAGAATTAAATCTAAGAAAGTAAAAAAGAGAGACTAAAATTAGAAAATCAATAAAGAAGATAGATAAAGGAATAAAAATAAAGTGGCATTCATCTCAGTAGAGTTTAGTGCCTTTGGGGAGCTCCGTTCGGATTCTGCTCTTCTGATGACTGAGGCTGACTGTTTTGTCTGCTAATTCTGGGCTTCCTGTGAGATATTAGGTGCTAACCACTGTCAGAAACTGTCCTCCTTTGGCTCTCAGCAACCTGGAGCCAAGCTACACTATAAGGCTGGTTTGCTGGCAGCATGGAGCCTAGTGATCGGTCAGCAAACTTTCCCAGGTTCCCCTATCTCTGCCTCCACTTGCCTTAACCTAACAGCCAGTTGTCAATCTTAATCACTCAAAAGTCTGAAAGGTATTTAGGCAGAGTCAGTGGTTTAGACCTCTGGGTCTCCTATGAGGGAGAGGCACCAGTCAGATTTCAGGAAAAGTGGTGGGTGTGTTTTTCTGTCCCAGAGCTACTCTTCTGAAAGTGACTCAGAATATTTATCTGCCCTTGGTTGAGT
>NW_006297817.1:58611-61014 GCF_000327345.1 Myotis davidii | reverse complement strand
GCACTTAGCCCCACCCCCACACCAGTGACTGATGCTTCCAGGGACTATTCAAATCTCTAGGCTTGGCTTCAGTTGCTGTCTCCTCTGCAAAAGTCAAGATGCAGAGTATGGCAGGCAGGGTTCCTGATGGTGTGGTGGGCTGTATCGCCGCATGTGGCTCGCCAGCCGCAGTTTGCCGACCACTGACCTAGGGTGTTTTTTTTCCTTTTCCTGAGTTCTGGCTTCTGGACAGGGCCAGTGCCTCTCAGGAAAAATGGCTGTTTCAGTTTGAGGGGTACCACCTAATGCAGGTCCCCCAGCTGCCTCTTTTTTACGTCTCCTCTCAATGCTTCCTACCCCTGCCTCTCCTTTGGCACCACAGTCTGTACTGTCCTCCTTCCACTGAAGCATCCACTGAATCCCTCCAAAAGATCTTCTCTGGGTTTTAAATAACAAAACAAAACAAAACAAAACAAAACAAAACAAAACAAAACAAAGGTGTGGCTTTAACTCTGACTGGCCCCACACTCTCTGGCAGTGAGAAGCGCTGCCACCATTTATGACTTGATGTTATGTGGGCCGCTTTTCTTGGCTCTGGTGCTCTAGGCTGTGGAGCACAGTCTGGGTTCTAGGCCTTGATCTTCTCAGGGAAATAACCATCCCACAGCTGAGAGATCCCTCTTCACTCTCAATCTGCCACCCTTAAAAGTTGGGTCAGCCCCTCTCACAACTTCGCCCTTCCTACCAGTTTCCAGGTGTTTTCTGTCCTTCCTTGATATATAGCTCCTCCTCAGCTGGAGGTAAGTTGGTAATTCTGGGTGAATGTCCCCCAATTTAGTTTTATTTCCAGTCTGGCCCAGGGAGGAGGTGTAAGAAAGGTCTGGCTATTCAGCCGCCATCTTCTCCCTCCTCTGGAAAACTAAATTTGTTGAGCGAGTGTATTTTAAATTCTAATACTTTGTCAAAATGCTTTTCTTTTTCTTTTTTTAAAATATATTTTATTGTTTTTTTACAGAGAGGAAGGGAGAGGCATATAGAGTTAGAAACATCGATGAGAGAGAAGCATCGATCCGCTGCCTCCTGCACACCCCCTACTGGGGATGTGCCCGCAACCAAGGTACATGCCCTTGACCAGAATCAAACCTGGGACCCTTGAGTCCGCAGGCTGATGCTCTTATCCACTGAGCCAAACCAGTCAGGGCTGTCAAAATGCTTTCAATTAAAAATTTATGAGAGTGCCTGATTCCCTATATTTTAGCTCCTCTTTTTTTGTGTGGCTCTAATTGTTAAAAGTTCTTTTCTTATATTGAGCTGTAATATAATTCCCCCACTAGTTCTGGTACTGACCTCTGGATTCATACATAACCTATTCAGACCTCTCCCATATAACAACCCTTTAAGAAGTTAAAGTGTGTAATCATTCCCTGCTCATCATTTTTCTTCATATTTCACTGTCTGTCTTAGACATGTGCCTATGTGGGCTGTCGTATCCATTCCTTCTCCTTCCTTTGTTCAACCGTGTATCACAATGGTCCTACCTTGTGAGTCCCCCAAGCCCCCCCCCGCCCCACCCGCCCCGCCAGGCTCATATGTTGGCTGACTTCTATGTTCACCAATATGAAACAATGGTAGGAGTTTGGAAGGAGGAAGGATCTAATTATCTATGTATCTCAAGAAATTAGGTAAAGAAAAGCAAATTAAACTCAGTGAAAGTAAATGGAAAATAATAAAGACAAAAGCAAAATTTAATTAAATAGAAAGAATATCATATAATAGAGTAAATCCAATAGGTCAAAGTTACTTTTTTTGTGAAGACTAATAAAATTGAAAAACTCCTTGCAAAATTGTTCAAGACAAGAAAAAGAAAATTAAAAGATGTCACAAATAACGAATATCAGGGAGAAAAGACGAATAGGATCCTACAGATATTTAAAAAATAAGATGGTATTTTAAACTTAAAATTCAATTTTCATAAAATAGAAAACTTTCTTGAAAAACACAACATACCAACTTACACAAGAAATAGGACATTTGCCTTATTTGCAGACAACATGATATTATACATAAAAAGCCCTAAAGACTCCATCAAAAAAACTATTAGACTTAATAAATGAATTCAACATGTAGCAGGATACAAAATTAACGCCAAGAAATCTATGGCATTTCTATACACCAATAGTGAACTTATAGAAAGAGAGAAAAAAGCAATCCCATTTACCATAACACCAAAGAAATTAAGATACCTAGGAATAAACTTAACTAAGGAGGTAAAAGACTTATATGCGAAAAACTACAGGACACTGAAAAAAGAGAGAGAGGAAGACATAAACAGATGGAAGAACATACCATGTTCGTGGATTGGTAGAATCAACATAATCAAAATGTCCATACTACCCAAAGCAATATATAAATACAATGCAATCC
>NW_006297817.1:55792-57228 GCF_000327345.1 Myotis davidii | reverse complement strand
AAGCAGAGCAGCATGGAACAGACTGTCAAACTATAGTAGGAAGGCTGGGGAGGGGTGGAGGGGGTGGGTAAGAGATCAACTGAAGGACTTGTATGCATGCATATAAGCATAACCAATGGACATAGGACACTGGGGGGTAGAGGAGGCCGGGGGATTGTTAAGGGCAGGAAAAAAAGGAGACATATGTAATACTCTTTGTAATACTTTAAGCAATAAAGCAATTAAAAAAAAGAAATAGGACATTTGAATAGTATTTTATCTATTAAAAAATTGAATTTGTAATTAAAAACTTTCTTACAAAAAAACAGAGAAACTCCAGCTCCAGATGTCAGTAAATTCTCCAAAGTATTTAAGGAAGAAGTAGCACCAATCTTATACAAGTTCTTCCATAGAATAGAAAACAAGGAAATGTTTCTTAATTCACTCTATGTGATCAGAATAATATAACAAAATATGACAAGAATACAATAAGAAAATTTAAAGATAAATTTCTCTGATGCATATAAATGAAAAATTATCTTAAAGTATTATAAAGTTGAATCCAGTGATATATGAAATAGATATTTATCATAGCCAAGTTGCATTCATCCCCAAGAACTCAAAGGTTAAATGACATTCAAAAAAATTGTAATTAATATTTCAAAATTTTGATAGCTCTAATTTTGAGCACTCTATATTCCAATGGTGTAGTTAACATTTTTTAAAATACTTTATTATGAGTTGATTGACTATTGAGTCCTTGCTAATAATGAATATTAAGTTATTGTAAAGAAAAATCATTAAATTTATTATAAATTAATTAAATAAATATCAATTGAGGAGAAATAAGAAAAGAAGGAGAAGTTAGAAAAAGCCTATGGTAATCTCAGTAGATAGGTTAGAGTTAAAATTATGATTTTAAAAACTAATAAACTTAACAAACCAGGAATAAAAATAACACTTTGTTGCCATAACCGATTTGGCTCAGTGCACAGAGCATCAACTCATGGACTGAAGTGTCCTGGAATTAATTCCAGTCAAGGGCATGTACCTTGATTGCAGGCTCAATCCCTGGCTCTGGTCAAGGTACATGTGGGAGGTAACCAACTGATGTGTCTCTCGCACATTGATGTTTCTCTCTGTGTCTCTCCCTTTCCCTTCCACTCTCTCTAAATATCAATGGAAAAATATCCTCAAGTGAGGATCAGCAGCAACAATAACAACAATAAAACAAAACAAGCCACATTTACTCAATGTAATGAATAATCTACACTAATAAAAGAGAAACATGCAAATTGGTGTCACTCTGCTATGCCCACCAGCCAATCAGTGTGAAAATGCAAATTAACTCAACAAAGATGGCAGTTGGGCACAGAGCAAAGATTGAAGGCGCAGGCCAGAGTGAAGACTGAAGACTGAAGGCTGAAGACTGAAGACTGAAGACTGAAGAGGCTTTG
>NW_006297817.1:55070-55751 GCF_000327345.1 Myotis davidii | reverse complement strand
ATGGCAGCCAACCAGCCTGATCCAGGCCCTGATGGCTCCCCTGTCCCCACCAGCCCCACCCCTGATCGGCCCCCAACACCTGGTTTGGAGGTAGGGCCAACTGGCCAACTTCCCATGGCCCCTCTCCCTGCCAGCTGGGCCCAATGGGCCCCCATTGGGGAGGGCCAGAAGGACCCCACCCATTAATGAATTTGTGCACCAGGCCTCTAGTATAAAATAAAACCTTACAGCAAAGACCATGTTCAGTGTTGAAATATTGAAAACTTTTGTTGTAAGGGTGTCAGTTAGAAAGAATACCTGTTATCATCACTTATATTCAACAATAGAGGCCCAGTGAATGAATTCATGCATGGGTGGGTTCCCCGAGGTGGCCTGCAGAGATAGGGCCCCAGCTTGTGACCCCAGCTTCACAGTCTTGTAGCCCTGCCTGGCACCACACCTTGGCAGGGTGCCACCCCCTCACCTGCTCCACCAGTGCCCAGGTGCTATATCCAACAATGTAATATCAACCAACCAGAGAGATTATGGGGCTGATTCTCTTCTTATGCCATAAGTTAAATTTTCAGGATGTAAGCACTGACTTACATTATACTATCTTGTTTTTTCTTCCCTCTAGCCACAACATCTTCTCTCACATGTCTGAGCATTTTGCTTATTTATTTTTAAATTTTATTCAGGTCC
>NW_006297817.1:50337-54975 GCF_000327345.1 Myotis davidii | reverse complement strand
TATTTGACTACAATTGTATGTCCAATTTTTTTTTATTTTTATTTTTGTAAATCCTCACCTGAGGATATTTTTCCATTGATTTTTAGAGAGAGTAAAAGGGATAGGTGGAGGGGGTGAGAGAGAGAGAGAGAGAGAAACATTGATGTGAGAGAGATGCATTGATTGGTTGCTTCCAACTCATGCCTTAACTGGGTCCAGGGATTGAACCTGCAACCTAGGTATGTGCCCTTGACTGGGAATTGAATATCTGACACTTCTGTGCATGGGCTGACACTCTAACCACTGAGAAACACTGAAAAAAGGCTCTGTTTTTTGTGTATTTTTTTAAAATCAAGAGCCTTCCTTAAATATCTGGTGATATTTGGCTTTCCATTCATATTAAAATAAAACACTATAAAGCTTATTGTAGTTATAAAGATATCTTCAGATATTCCAGGACTCAAAAAGTATCTTCTATGCAGCACTCAGAAATGACTGGAGAATATGGTCTACCAAAAGAAAGGAGTAAATGAGGAAAGAAGCTTAAAGGAACAGGGGATCCAACATAGGATGATGACAAAGGGCATGAGGCTGTCTTGGAGAGAAACTAACCTAAAGCAGAGAAGAAAAAGTAAAGTGCTCCAGGAGGAAAGACTTCTGAGAAAATAGGAATTGAGGAATTATCTAATTTGTTTGTTTATGTAGAAAACACTATTGAGACAATGATGGCATTTTTGGATGAAACAGCAATCCTATATAATAAAAGGCTAATATGCAAATTGACCAAACGGTGGAACGACTGGTCACTATGACTCACACTGACCACCAGGAAGCAGATGCTCAATGCAGGAGCTGCCCCTGGTGGTCAGTGCACTCCCACAGGGGGAAGTCTGCTCAACCAGAAGCTGGGCTCACAGCTGGCAAGCACAGTAGCATTGGTGGGAGCCTCTCCCGCCTCCAAGGCAGCACTAAGGAGCAGTGAGCCAAGTGGTAAGGAGTAGCAAGCAGGCAGGCGGTAAGGAGTGAGGGGTCCTGGACTGCAAGAGGCATGTCTGACTGCCAGCTTAGGCCTGCTCCCCGCCCTCAGTCGGACATCCCCTAAGGGCTCCTGGACTGTGAGAGGTCACAGACTGGGCTGAGGGCCCCCGTCCCCCAGCACAAGTGCACGAATTTCATGCACCAGGCCTCTAGTAAATACATAAAATGTAAGTATAGCCCAGCCGGTGTGGCTCAGTAGTTGAATGTTGACCTATGTACCAGGAGGTCACAGTTTGATTCCCAGTTAGAGCACATGTCTGGGTGACAGGCTCAATCCCCAGTGGGGGGCATGTAGAAGGCAGCCAATTAATGATTCTCTGTCATCACTGATGTTTCTATTTCTCTCCCTTCTTCTCTGAAATCAATAAAAAATATATTTTAAAAAATCTAAGTATAGATGATGCATATATCATTAATACCTTAAAAAACAAAAAAATTATTAGAGAAGAAAAGTATAATCCCAGTAAATTAATTGGCTCAACTATGAATAACATGTACATGATCATACCAATGTGACCCCTGAATATAGGTTTTCCCGAAATTGTGATATAACTATACTAGGATTATGGAGGAGGGGAAAGGATAGGGTGGAAGTGTAAGGGAACTAAATTCTTATCTAGTATAAGGGAAAGTCAAAAGGTAATATTTAAAAGTGATTAATCAAAAAGTACCAATATAAGCATATGTTTAGAAATGTGGATGTAGACTTTCATTCAAAATGGTACAATAGGTAAATGCTGTACTTGCCACCTCCCATGATCACTTCAAAATTATGGCTAAAGTGCAGAACAACCATCATTAAGAACCACCTGAATTCTAGCTGAACAGAAGTCCTATATGGATATACAGGAGAAGCTACATCAAGAGTGGAAGGTGGGGCAGAAGCACAGAATGGGCAGGTCCAACAACCACTTGTGGCAAATAAAAATTGGGAGTGATATCTCAGTTTTAAGGGTCCCCTCCCCAGAGAAGCAAGGTGTCTCAGTATCCCCACAAGGCTTCCCAGCCCAGAGTTCCAGTGCCAAGAAGAGAAGTCCCCATAACTTCTGGCTATAAAACCAGTGGAGATTGCTACTGAGACAGAGGGCTGCTGGAGTCCCAGATCTTACGTTTCTCTTAAAGGGCCAGTGTATAGATTTACTTGGACTCACTTGCTCTGAGCTCCAGTACTCAGGCAACAGCTCAAAAGACACCATGGATATATGGAGCATAACTGAACTCTCTGGCTTCAGGACGAGTGCTGGAAGGACAACTTTCACTCATACAGAAGAGCTGGCAGAAGACACTACCCTTTGCTTAGCTCTCTCCACAAAGAACCAGTTGTCAGGCACCATATCTTAGTCTCCATCAACCTAGTAACACTGTTCTTCACATTCTGATGATTCCTTGAGATCCTGACTCATCAAATTTATCTGTGGGCTCAGTGACTTTTTCATGCAAACAGCCTATCTTGGTTCATGTTATAGACTTTCCTAAAATCTCTCAAAAGTTCACAATCCCAAACAAGCAGCATATGGCTTCACGGTGCTCCATGCCACTTGCTAAGAAGCTCCAATTATACCTTTAGTAGCAGCCAGTCTTCATTTTCACTTTAGCCACTTCCAAGTATCTCCAAGTCCAGCAGAAGAGGCAACCATCTGAAGATCACATTGTAGCTCATTCCAGGAGGTTCTGGGTAGGGTATAAGCACCAACAAACCTTGTACTGCCCCTAGCAAAGGCACCCAGAACCAACATACCCAGTTACCAGCTTCAAACCACCCCAGAGCACCACCCAACCACCTCCACAAATAGCACACTCAAAGGGAAGACTTGGCAAACACTAGAGCCCCACTAAAGTAATTCCTGCTTCATAGAGTTACCCTTGCACAGCAGGTCCTCCACTGTGGTTATGGACAGACTTTATAACCAGTAAGCCCGAGGGTCAAAACCTCTAAACAGCAATCAAGGCTCAACTATAACAGGAGAACACACACAACCTACACAAGGAACACACCTGGAGCAGCCCACTCAGGTGACCAGAAAGACTGCACAACTGTGCTCCATAGGATACCTACTACATAAGGCGACTCTACCAAGACTGGGAGATGTAACAGCTCTACATAAAATACATAGAAATAAACACATGGAGGCAGCCCGAATGGGAGACAAAGAAGCATGCCCCAAATGAAAAACAAAAGAAATCTCCAGAAAAATAATTAAATGAAATGGAGACAAGCAATCTGCCCAATATAGAGACCAAAACAATGGTTATACGGATGTTCAAGGAACTTATGGAGATTTCCACAGCATAAAAAATATAGAAACCATAAAAATAACCAGTCAGAAATGAAGAATATAGCAACTGAAATGAATAATACATTAGAGGGAATCAACAGTAGATTAAATGAAGCAGATATTTGAATCAGCTATTTGCAAGATAAAGTAGCAGAAAACACATAATCAGTACAGCAAAAAGAAAACAGAATTTAAAAAATGATGATAGGTTAAGGGGCCTCTAGGACAACATCAAGTGTACCAACATTTACATCACAGGGCTAACAGAAGGAGAAGAGAGCGAGCAAGATACTGAATTTGAAATAGAATAACAAGAAAAGCCCAGAGTAAGTAGAAGGAAGGAAATAATAAAGATTAGAGCAGAAATAAATGACATAGATTCTAAGAAATATATAAAAGATCAATAAAACCAAGAGCTCATTCTTTAAAAAGATAAATAAGTTGATGAACCTTTTGCCAGACTCATCAAGAAACAGAGAGAGAGGACCCAAATAAACAAAATCAGAAATGGAAAATGTGAAGTAACAACTGATCCCACAGAAATATAAAGAATCAAAAAATACTATGAATGACTGTATTCCAAAAAACTGGACAACCTGGACAAAATGGGCATATTCATAGATAAATACAATCTTCCAAAACTCAATCAGGAAGAATAAGAAAACCTGAATAGGATGATAGCAACTGAAGAAATTGAAGCAGTAATAAAAAAAACATTCCCAGCAGACAAAAGGCCTGGTCCTGATGGCTTCACAGGGGAGTTTTAAGAAACTTTCAAAGGAGAACTAATACATATCCTCCTCAAACTATTAAAAAAAAATCAAGAGGAAGGAACACTTCCAAGCTCTTTTTATGATGCCAGCATTACCCTAATTCTAAAACCAGATAAAGACACTACAGGCTAATATCCCTGATGAACATAGATGCTAAAATCCTCAACAAAATATTAGCTAGTTGATCCAGCAATGCATTAAAAAGATCATACACCATGACCAAGTGGGATTTATTCTGGGGTGCAAGACTGGTACAATATTCATAAAAAATAAATCTGATACATCACATAAACACATTAGAAGACAAAAATCACATGCTCTTTTTTTTATTAAATCTTTATTGTTCAGATTATTACATTTTTTCCTCTTTCTTTCCCCCCATAGCTCCCCTCCACCCAGTTCCCACCCCACCCTCTGCCCTTACCCCACCCACTGTCCTCATCCATAGGTGCACGATTTTTGTCCAGTCTCTTCCCGCATCTCCCAAACCCCTTTTCCGCCTAAGAATAATAAGTCCATTCCCTTTCTATGTCCCTGATTCTATTATAATCACCAGTTCATTCTGTTCAGCA
>NW_006297817.1:40844-49110 GCF_000327345.1 Myotis davidii | reverse complement strand
ACTCTCTCCCGATTGAAAACGACAAACACGCCCTCAGCTACCAGCCTGCCCAGCGTACCTCCGCACCTTTGTATTTTCCGCACTGCGCCTCCTCTGAGTCTCGTATGCTGTTCTCTTTCCTTCTAGTTGAAGAATTTCCCCTCAGCCAGTCTTCCTGTGGGTCTGGGTGATGTCCGTTCCATCTTTTAGTTGTATTTTTGAAGTGGTTGTTCGAGGCAGCTAACTCCGGTGTTTACTCTTGGTTTCTCCCACATGCTCTTATAATTGATGCATAAAAAGCATTAGACAAAATCCAACACCCTATTTTGATAAAAACTCTCAGCAAAGTGGAAGTAGAGGGATCATATCTCAACATAATAAAGGCTATATATATATATGACAAACCTTCAGCCAACATCATACTCAATGGGCAAATGCTAAAACCATTTTCCCCTAAGAACAGGAACAAGATAGGTATGTCCGCTTTCACCACTCTTATTCAAGATAGTACTGGGAGTCCTAGCCATAGCTATCAGACAAGAAGAAACAATAAAAGCCATCCAAATTGGAAAGACAGAAGTAAAATTGTCATTATTCACAAATGTCATGATATTGTACACAGAAAACTTCAAAATCTCCATAAGAAAAACTGTGAGATTTAATACATCAATCTGGTAATGTAGCCAGATACTATATTAACACCCAGAAATCCAGGGCATTTTTATACACCAGTCAAGGGCACATGCCCAGGTTGTGGGCTTGGTCCCCAGTAGGGAGCGTGCAAGAGGCAGCTGATCAATGGTTCTCTCTCATCATTGATGTTTCTCTTTCTCTCCTCTCCCTTACTATCTGAACTCAATAAAAATATGTTTAAAAAAATAAATGCTTGAAAGGGTGGGATGGATTAAGACATACAGATTGGTAGTTACAAAATAGTATTAGGCATGTAAAAAGTAGGATAGGGAATATAGTCAATAATGTTGTAATAACTATGTATGGTGTCTGATGGGCACTAGATTTATCAGGTGATCACTCAGTAAGTTATATAAATGTTTAGTCACTATGTTTTGCACATGAAACTAATATAATATTGTATGTCAACTATAATTAAAATTATTTTAAAAAGAAAAAAGATGTGGAGTCTATTCCTCTTCCCCTTTAATCTGTATGGGCCTTGTGACTAGGTTTGACTGTGTAATAATATAGCAGATATGGGCCTTCTAAGCCAGGCCTTCAGAGGACTGGCAGTTTCTGTTTCATTGCTCTTGGAAGCCAGCTGCCTTTTAAGTCTAACTACTTTGAAACTACCATGCTGGGAGGAAGCCAAAGCTTGTCCCAAGGAAAAGGAGAGCTCAGAGACTCCAAATCTCCAAATTGATGAACAAAGCCTGTTTGATCTTCTGGTTCAGTTCAGATGCTGGCTGAATCCAGCTGAGTAACTACCAGATGATGCAGAACTACTAGCCAAGGCCCGACTAAATTCCTGACCCCCAGAATCATGAGAAATAAATCATTGTTGTTTTCAGCCATTAAAAAGAAAGAAGGAGAGAAAGGAGGAGAGAAAGAAAGAAAGGAGGAAAGAGAGGAAGAAAGCAAGCAAGCTATAAAGCTTTATTTTTAAAATTCCCTAAATTAGTGGCTTATTATTGAAAAAAAAATAATAATTCTAAAAATAGAGAAACATACCAAGCAAGCATACACTATTCCTTTGCCTGGAGATTCAAGGGTAGGGGCACCCCCCTCATCCCTGAGGATTAACAAAAAATGAGAAAGAAAGAAAGGAAGGAAGGAAGGAAGGAAGGAAGGAAGGAAGGAAGGAAGGAAGGAAGGGAGAAAGAAAGAAAAGAAAAAAAAAGGAGGAAGGGAGGAAGAAAAGAAGAAATGTGGAGGTAAATGCCAGTAGAGATTACCTAAACATTTGAAAGTTGTTCCCTTTGAGGAGGAATTTTGAAGGTTTGGGAATGGATTGGCCAATGGAACTATTACTTATTGTGTGTCTTTTAGCATTATTTGACTTTTAAAATTATATTTACTTTCTACTTTGAAAAAATTAAACAAATTCACCTGGGCATTTAATCAAGTGCAGATCCCTGGGCCCATTTCCAAATATTTGGATTCATTTTGTAGAGGGGTAGGAATATGCATTTTAAATAAACATCACAACTCTGAGAAACACATCATTGCATCCTTTTTGTTGTTGTTCTTACTCCAATATCTTTATTAAAGTGCTTTTTCTGTGGTTTTACATTTTTCTACTAATTTCACAGTTATCATTCCTTCCGTGGCTTCAACCTTCCTGACTGATAGTGTGTAAATAGGCATATATGTGCCACTTAAAAATATTTATTCTTTAATGTGTGTATTTTTCTATCTTTTGTGTGCCTCCTTGTATAATCTAAGCTTATCTGAAAGGTCATATCATCTTCTTTATATTCACTCCCCCTTTTCTTTCTTTTTCTTTTACTTTATATTACTTTTTAGTTTTTGAATTTAGAGTTGACATGCTGTATTAGGTTCAGATGTACAACATTCATGGTTTCCATTGATGTTCAGAGAGAGTGGAAGGGAGGGGAGAGGGGCAGAGAGAGGAGAAAGAGAAAATCATCAATGGGAGAAACATTGATTGGTTGACTCCCACACGTGACCCACTGGGATCGAATTTGCAACCCAGATACCGCACTTGAATCTGTGATCCTTCAATGCTCTGGCCGGCTCTTACCATTGAGCCACACTGACCAGGGCACTTGGAAGTTGTATTTAGCTGTACAATAAGAGTTTTTATTTTTGAGCACTTCTCACTCTCTTAATATAGTGTCTCTATCACCATCTTAGTGAATGGGTTCAGACCATTTTCTCTGGACTTAAATGCCTCAGGTTACTTAGATAATCAGAGTTGCCTGATATAAAATTGTTGTCTTTGTCTTAAATTTAAGAATTACCTTTTTTTAAAAAATATATTTTATTGATTTTTTACAGAGAGGAAGGGAGAGGGATAGAGAGTTAGAAACATCGATGAGAGAGAAACATCGATCAGCTGCCTCCTGCACACCTCCTACTGGGGATGTGCCCGCAACCAAGGTACATGCCCTTGACGGGAATCGAACCCGGGACCCTTCAGTCCGCAGGCCGACAATCTATCCACTGAGCCAAACCAGTTAGGGCTAAGAATTACCTTTTAGTGTAATTCTTGCCTTATGATGCTACAAGATACAATAATATATAGGGTTTCACTGCTTTTCCAGAATGCTACAACAAAATTTCCCACTTCAGAGAGTACACATGGAAGGTTTCCCGCTGATAAATTACTGTAGATTAACCCTAACCTACACACTGATTTTAAATAAGAAAGGTTGAATAAATTAACAACATGCATTTTAATTTGGAAGCAAAATAGCTCAGAACTGAAGGAGCTAACATGCATATTTTGAGAAAGAAATATTTTATTTAATTATTATCCTTTAAATTTCCACTAAAATATTCTCACTGATGGCTTCTGGATAACATGAAAAAAATGTTTTGTGTCTAACTAAAGCAAAATATTGCTTCTAGTTATTCCTCTTGCTGTATTAATACTTTAGGAAATGTTATTCTTCTTTAAAATTTAAGGTTCCCATAATGCAGATGAAATAATAGCCACTTAAGAAATCCAGCTGAGAAAATGTACTTCTGATGTTTGAAGTATCTTTGCTTATTCAATTTAATTGTAATGCCCCATTTATTTTCACATCAAGTATAAAAGAATTTGGATTTTCCTACTGCTAAAACATCACAATTTCTATCACATAATTTATTTGCACACATTAAAGCAGTATTATATAATATCCAGGCTACAACAAGGGCACTCATTAATTATTTCTTGACTTAGATTCCACTTTTGGGGTAAAATCTCTATGAGAACAGAGAAAGATGACAGGAACACAGACTAGATTGCCTTTTAAATAAATACAAATTTTTATAATTCTCAAATAAAAACATAATTGAATCAGCACTGTATGTATTTTTTTTTTCAAAATAATTTAAAACATACTGCAACCAAATATTCTGATCAATTAGTAGATGTCTATTTCTAAGGCACCAGCTGATTTTTTTTAAGTCATTACATTCCTAATATATGACTCAGTAATACCACTATGACCTGAATTAAAATCTGATATTAAATTATGGGAGAACTAAGCCTCAGAAATCTATTGTTATTTTTGTTTTCTATCGCAGATGGAGAAACCATTATAACACACACATTTTAATATGACATTTATAACTTTTTACAAGACACAGATTAATGAGACTTGGTTTCAGTGTCTCTGGGAAATGAAAGTGGTTGCTAACCTAGAGACTCAGAATCTACCCATTCATATTTAAGGATTTCCTTACTGGCAGAGACAAAAGAACTGTCCTAAGCACCTCAGCAGTTCTTCAATGGAATAAAGTGATCAAATTGCCCATTTGGAGTAGTCACTACCTGTTTTTTTTTCTGTTCCGCAGGGAAAAGTGAATTAGCTAAAAAATATTAAATGTAATTCTTATATTTTTAAAACTCAAGGCAGATTTTTTAAATAAGCACTATTTGGCACTAATTACTAGTTATTTATAAAATTTGGCCATTTACATGGAAGTTGCCATTTGTAGTCAATAATGCTGCATTTGATTCTTAAGACTGAACTAAAATTCTGCAGTATTTCTGTGTTTTCTACTTTAAACACAAAGTCACGTACCACCTTGAGTTTGCTATGTGCATGACCCTAAAAAATGATAGGAGATCACTATTTAATAAAAAATCTTTGTAACTCCTACATGGAGGGATTTTTATAGATATATTTAGCATGTTATTTAATACCCTATTTCTAAAAGAATCCTAAAATATTTGGACAAAATGTTAACACTTTTTTCCTTCAAGGCAATATTTATGTAGTCATGAATACAAGGAAATCATTTGTGACAACATCCCAGGAATCTGCACACACAGAAACTTCTTAAGATAAGAGCTACAATTGTAAACAAATAAAAATAGCAAATTATTATTGAAAATAATTGGCAAGTCAATGACAAAATATTTTTCAGCATGGAGTTTCACTAAATTTAAGGTGGAATTATGTAAAAAACTACATAATTGTATAGTTTACATTTTTATCACAAAGAAAAGTGTTAACATGCTAAAAAACCTGGACAAAGTCCACTTTATTTGGAAACAAAAATAATTACCTTTATTCACAATCAAACAATGTCGTAGCAGATATATTATATACTGAAAAGTTCTTTATTTTCTTGTTTATTTCCACTTTATTTTACTTTAAAAAAATGCAATTTACTTTTGAAAAGTAAAAGGATTAAATACCCCTACATGCCACTAGATGGTGGTAACTCCTGGATGGGTCTCTAGCAATAGAGCAGTAAAATGGAAATTTTTGTTTGCTTGCACCAAAGATAAGGATAGTAGTAATTAATGATTGATATTTTTGTGGTAGTAGTAGAATGATTGTGTGTTGGGAGTATGGAGGTGTGTGTGTATGAGCAAATATTTTTATTTGTGTTGAAGACATTGTTCATGACTTACAAGAGAACTGAAACTATTTTAGATCCCTTTTTGCATATGTATGAAAGGAAAAACAAAGAAGGAATTAGAAAAAGATAAAAATGTCATATGATGAAACACAGAACATTTTTATTTTCAAACATTTCCCTTATATACAGAGGCTTGGTATTTGTATTCCAAAACAAAATGATTTATAAGTCATTGTTAATGATAATAGTAGCACTAATTTTTATATAAAAACAGGTCTCACCCTGACCGGTTTGGCTCAGTGGATAGAGCATTGGCCTGTGGACTGAAGGGTCCCAGGTTCGATTCCAGTCAAGGGCATGTACCTTGGTTGCTGGCACATCCCCAGTTGGGGGGTGTGCAGAAGGCAGCTGATCGATGTTTCTCTCTCATCGATGTTTCTGACTCTCTGTCCCTCTCCCTTCCTCTCTGTAAAAAAATCAATAAAATATAGTTTTTTAAAAAAGCAGGTCTCATCTTCTACTTAAACTTTTTTTTCTTTTCAGACATTTAGGGCTCAAATTGTATCTATTTAGGTCTATGTTTTAAGTGGAATTTAGATAAATTATTTTAAAATGCATGACATTCATTTTGAAATGATTTTTTGGAACTCCTTGTGATGAGTGATATCTATAGGAATTTATACTTTGTATGAATAACCCTTCAGGGCAATAGGAATAAATATGATTTGCCACAGTAAAAGCCTCATATTGAGAGATTCTAGTGAGTAACATGATAAACAACAGTTTATGTCTGGAACAAAACTTTTCAGAGATCAGTATCCAAACAGCATACAAACATCAGTTTATATTAAAGGGTATTTGGTTCTACCATCAGCCATCAGTTACTGGTGAAAATTTTTCTTTTGGAGCACTCAGATTTCCTACTCCAGCCCTAAAATTACCTTGAGAGCTGCCATCCAGACAGGTGGAAACAGTTGCATAGAATGTGTAATGTGACATTTTCAAAGAAAAGAGAAGTGATCAGATTTCTTCCTGAAGAAAATCAAAAGTTGATTAGCTCTCACAGAGCAGGGTGAAAGCTGATGAAGTTTCTGAAGGACAAAGAATTTTGGACAGAGCAGAATTTTGTTTTCTTTTATGCAACTGTTTTATACAGCTGCTGCTGTGTTTACACCTGTCAGACTTCTCTGAACTCGGAGAAAAGAGTTGGAGATTCAAGTAAAATAATGTCCCTTTTATCTGTTATCATTGTGAAGTTAGAAGTTAATTTTCTAGATAAACTGAACGGCTCACCCCTATTTTTCATCACTCTCTCTGACTCTCTCACACTCCTACCTTCCAGCCATACTGATCCTCCAACTATTTTATTCATGCCTCTTCCTCAAATGCCTTGTCCAACCCTTCTACACATTCTCAACTAGCTAACTTCAAGTGATCCTTCACCGTGGTTCAAGTACCACCTCACCCTGGAAGCCTTCTCTGATTCCTCCTATGTAGGGGTTATTAGATTATCAAATAAAGATACAGGAAACAGTTAAATTTGAATTTCAGATCAGCGATGAACTTTTTTTTTGTTTAAGTATGTCCCAAATATTGCATACTGTATTTTCACTTGCTAAATCTGGCAACCATACTTTAGTTAAAAGCTTTTTAATCACTTCCAAAATACAATGTTTCATTGACCTTATCAAATAATTCCAAATGAGAATTTCCTCATCACTGTTTGCTTTGTATACTAACAAAATACATGAGTATGTTTTTTTTTGTGAAAGGACTGATTACAAAATATTACAAGTTGGCCTTCAGCACAAAATCTATCTTTCTTCCTTCCTTTTCTTTCTTTCTTTCTTTCTTTCTTTCTTTCTTTCTTTCTTTCTTTCTTTCTTTCTTTCTTTCTTTCTTTCTTTCTTTCTTTCTTTCTTTCTTTTTTTCCCCTGATTATACTATGCTTATATCTCTACTCTGTAACTTCTAAATGAGGTGGAGGAACAGCTTACCGTTGCTAATTGATAAACTTTCAGTGAGATAGAGCAATGTAACAAAAGGAGAGTTTCTCAATTCATTTCCATAGAAAGAAAGGGTTTAAGTCTGAGTATTGTTACTCAATAGATAGTGTATTAAAATATAGTTATCATAAAAAATACAAATGCATTTATTAGATCTCCTTAAAGATACCACCATAAATGCTCATCACTGAAAATATCTCTAGTAACTCCTTCTTTTACTTTATAAGGGATATCCCATCTTTAAAACATTAAAAACAGATGTTACTGCATTACTTCACTGCTGATGTATGTAATAGAAATGACACACTAATTAATTTAATGGAGTATAAATGTACTATGGATCATGGCTGACAATAAAATTATGAAAACATTCAATTACAATCAGTGGTAATTCATTATTTATTGATTTTGCATTATGCACACATTAATACAATGCACTTAATTACACAGAAGAGGGGATCGTTTTTCTGTTGATATGCAGACATTTGAATTCATTAGTTTTATTTAAAAAAACAAAAAAACTAAGTTTGAATAATAGGAGTTGATCCCAACTGCAATAAGAATGCACTTGGAATATTAATAGCAAACTGATATTAAGTCTCCTTTTAAAGAATGTCTAAGAAATATGCACTTTTGAGCAAGATTGCATTAATTTTAATATGTTGCTCACTTATGTATCTTGGAGGTGTCCAATGATTCTTCATTTTCAAGAACTGCACAGATTTCAGCATTGAAATACATATCCTGCACAATGCCTAAAGGGCTGTCTTGTGCATAGCAGG
>NW_006297817.1:34504-40803 GCF_000327345.1 Myotis davidii | reverse complement strand
TAAATGCTTATCTTGAAGAAAATTTTAAAAATTTATAATGGAAATGTATTCTACAGGTTTCTGGAAAAGGTAGTGCCACTTCTGCCTGTGGCAGTCAAGGAAGACTTTAAGATAGACTAAATATTTGGGAAATAGATTTTCATAAACTGAGATATAATATTTTAGGCAGAGGAATGGCATACACCAAGGCTTGGAGGCATAGAAGAGAAATGCAGATTTAGAGGATATTGACTAACAGTATGGATTGAAGAAAAGTAGTAAGAAAAAAGTATAATGACTCACTGGGGCAAGACTGGGAAGCAGGATGGACTAAGCTGGGTTTCTAGAAGATAGGAGTTCATAATGGAATCAAGTTCCATTACTTAGCATCATTTCCCTAGATATTTTCTCTTCTTACCTTCCCATAGGCCCAAAAGCAGTCTCTTGCTTTGGTATCTAGCTCAACCTAGTATTTTATATATAAATGCATTTTTAATATGTTTTTATTGATTTCAGAGAGGAAGGGAGAGAGAGACAGATAGAAACATCAATGATGAGAGAGAATCATTGATTGGCTGCTTCCCGCATGCCCCCCGCTGGGGATCTAGCTGCAACCCAAGCAAGTGCCCCGACTGGGAATTGAACAGTGACCTCCTGGTTCATAGGTCGATGTTCAATCACTGAGCCATGCCGGTTGGCCTATATAAATGCATTTTTAAGAGCAAATCATTCTATTTTGTGTAGGCTATTAGAGATGGCAGGAGGTTTATTTTTTTCCTTACAATGTAAGACTATTTCTCCTACCTTTGTTTCCATTAAACTGAGTTTGATTTCACTAACATTAGCAAAGCCAATACCATAGTGACACTGTTCCCAATATCATTACCTGAATCCCACACCACAAGCCATAGTTTCCTTTTTTAATTCTGAGAGGAAATTATTTTCATAATCATTTTAAGAAAAAGAAAATGGATGGCTCTGAACGTAAGCAAAGAAGGATTCAGCATTCTAGTTGGCAAAAGAAGGGAAGAAAATTACAGCCTCTCTTTCCTATATTTTTCCATACTTTTGGAGGTATCACACTTAATTGTAAAGTTGTATTGTTCAGGTTTCTATTATTTGAACAATCTTTCTAGAGGCCTATTTCCTGTTAGTTTTCTATGTGTTTTATAATCTATATAAATTATTATCCACGGAAATGCAGAAAATGTATGAATCTATAGAAAAGTCTAATGGATATTGTAATGCATATACCTTAGGGGCTATCCTTGGTTTTCCAGTCCACTGTCAATGTTATCAGTTCTACTTCAGAGCTGGGGCAAGTTGAGATGTTAAACAATATTTCCTGTGCTACATTTAAATTGAGTTTTCCAGTGGTCTGGGAATATACGTGGCTTGCTTGTTTCTACAAATAGGTTTATTCACTTGATGGAGATGAATGCAATATTAGAACTGGGTTAAGGAGAAGCAGTGCAATAGGTAAAAACTCTCACTGACAAATATGTTTCCTATCTCCTCTGTCAGCCTCCTAGATGTCTCGAGAGTGGGTTAAGTATGTCTGCAAGAAGAAATAGTGGAAATAGGAGCTGGTGAAAACTAATGTGTGAATAGTGCTTCATAGACAAAATTGATCATTCTATTATTGATATGAAATCAGCACAATTTTGGTATCCAGAGAGTATGGAGGAATACAGCACCAGGTAAGGCTTCCTCTGTAGTTTCATGGATCGGGCCCTTTAAAATTAAGTAGTTGAACAGCAAACAGACAAGATGAAGCCCAGTCAACAATCAAATGAAGCCCAGTCAACAACCAAATTCTGTATACATATGTTTTCTGATATAATGTTTTCCTAGATAATATATTATTTAAATTCTTTACCATAACTTAAAATCAATCAACTTTGTAGTTTTCCCTGAATAGATATGTAATACTACCATCATCTCTTCTGACATCGGTGGAAATCACCAATAATTAGTTAAAGTATGCAAGAAGTATAACAGGTAGGTTCTTCCTCAACTATGAGGGGAAGTCTCCTCAAAATCTCTATAATAAGAGAAGTCATATTTGAAAAACTTACCATTTTAAACCTCCAGATTTAGAAAGATTGACCCCATGAGTGTACCTAAAAGCCCTTATAAATAGATTTTAGCTGCACTAAACTGAGACGATGAGTCTGGCACATTAAGAGACAGAGTTACAAGGGCTTGTTCACATTGTAAATGACCAATACTGAAGACTGGGAAATTAGTGGTCACTTGTCATACTTTGCTCATTAGAAACTGCCCAGGATTCCCTTCTTTCTCCTGTCCCCTCTTGTGGTTTCAAGGAGAAATTTATCAGCTTGTTTCACTTTAATGATGGTTGTATGCACATTAGTAGATGGTAACAGTGTTCCTCTGTGTCTAGTCCACCATCCAAATGCTCAAGGCTTTCTAGGTGTTAAGACTCAGTGTTGATTTTTCAAGTTTCAGATCCCAGAGAAGCAGAGGCCCCTGGAAATTTGAGATGAAAAAAATCTTTCTGGGAATTTTCAAATGATCCCATGTAGCTGAGTTAGTATGTTTCAATTGTTCTTTCCATAAAATATGCTGTCAGGTCCTCTTGCTCATATCTCAATTCCCTCCTTCCTCAGATACCTGAATACAGTTCTAAATCTTGGTTACTTTCCCTCTGCTTTTTGTATCTTTTCTAGCTTGCACTTCAGAAATGCATACAGTTGTATTTGTCCCTTGGTAACTACAGGGGACTGGTTCCAGGACCCCCTGAAGATACCCAAGTCCTTGGATGCCCTTAGCTAAAATGGCATGGTATTTGCATATAGCCTACATAAATTCTCCCATATAGTTTAAATTATCTCTAGTTACTTATAATTCTTGGTTACTTGTAATACAACTAGAGACCCGATTCACAAAGTTTGTGCAAGGGACTCGGCCCTTGCAGCCATGTTGGCTGCCTCAGCCCTTGCAGCCCTGGCTTCATCTGGAAGGTCATCTGGAAGAATGTCCTGTCTAATTAGCATATTATGCTTTTATTATTATAGATATAAATGTTATGTAAGTAGTTGTTTTACTGTATTATTTAGGGAATAATGAGAAGAAAAATGTCTGTACCTGTTCAGTGCAGACACAACCACTGTAGGCCTAACTACACAATACACGTCAGCAACAATGTAACTTTTTTTCTGAATATGTTTGCTCAGTAGTTGATTGAATGTGTGGATACATTTGTATGGATGCAGAACCCTTGGATTTGGAAGGCTTACTGCACTTTGACTTTGTCTCTTATTTTCCCTTTTCTATTCAGCATCCCCCTTTCCCCAACTTCTCTAATTATTCCCAGTTAGGGGGGTCAAGTTTGTATATCCTGAAACTGAAATTCTGGAGAAAAAATAGTTAAAAGATAATTGATAATAGTTAACAAGAATAGCACTTACTCTGTGACAGTCACCATTCTAAGCACTTTACCTATGTTGTATATATTAACTCTTGCAATTTCACAAAAACCTATGAGGAAGTACTATTATTATTATTATTATTATTAACAATACTAGTGACCCGGTGCACGGATTCATGCACATTGAAAGGAAATTAATTAGAAGGTGGCTAGCGGGGTGGGACTGGGCGAGATGGGCAGGATATGCCCTGGAGCCAACCTCCCACAGTCCCTCCCTGGCTGGCCACAATGGGGTGGCACCGTGGCTTGAAGGGTGTCTGCGGAGTGAGCGGGGTCCCTCCAGCAGATGGGGTCCCTCGGCCTGGCCTGCGGGGATCGGGCCCAAAACCAGCAGTCCGACATCCCCCAAGGGACCCCAGAGTGTGAGAGGGCACTCTGCAAAGTTGCTGTCCTACAGGGTGTGGAATGCAAATGCAAGTGTTCAGTAAGCCAGATTTGGGGCTGACAGTGCCCCAGCAACAAATAACCCATGGCCGAAGGTGGAATCATGCAGTCCCGCGAGGAATTAGGCTCCCTCCTCTCTGGTTTCAGGGTGTATCACCTGAGAACTGCCGCTGCCAAGTCACTGCAGCTCGGCAGCTCCTGCGTTGAGCATCCGCCCCCTGGTGGTCAGTGCGTGTCATAGCAACTGTTCGGACACAGCATGTTGGCCTTTTATATATATAGATTATTTTACAGATCAGGAAACTGCGGTGTGGAAAGGTTAAGTAATTTGCCTAACATCACCCAGCTGACTAAATTGCAGAACCAGAATTTGGACCTAGCCATTCTGGCTGCAGATTCCACTCCCTTAGCCACTCTGCTAGACTCCTTTTTCAGAGAGGAATAACTGAATTTTGGCCTGAACAGACCTAATGGTTGTGGAGGAATTACTGTACAGTTGAATGATAACTAGGCAGCAATCAATGAATAAAGCAGTGAATTGTAAAGAAACAAATATCAGTACTCCTCCGGTGGCAATGGGATGTCTTGGGTTTATGTTCATTTTTTATAAAGTATTCCTCTTCATTGGTTGAATGTAAGGCAAGAATTGTAAATGTCAAAAGTTTCTCAATAGTTTGGAATATGAAAATATATTTTATGCCCTTTTCTCTCACCTCAGAACTTAAAGATTTTAAATGTAAACTGTGAAAGTTCTTATATTAACATTTCAAAGAAACTTAAACCTGAAAATTTATGATTTGTACCACCATATGGAGAATGGCTTAAAATCTGAGATAAAAGCCTTGTCTAAGACTCAGATGAGATACTTTTTCTAATACTACAACCCTTCCCCCACTTTTAAAAATATTTTCCTATCTTGTTGATCAAAGATGCAGCTTATATTTAAAACATCTGAACTTTAAATTGTATTTTAAATTTAGTGTAGAGCAATAGTTTTTAAAGAAAAAGTCTATGAATAGTGCAATGGTTAAGATTTGGGTTTCTAGGTTTATACCTGAATTTTATTTCCAGCTCAGACACTTCATGTTTGTGTAACTTCGGACAAGTTAATCATTATAAGCATGAGTTTCCTCATCTGAGAAATGGGCATAATAATAGACTCTGCTTCACAGAGCTGTCACAAAGATTAGATAAGATGATGTACAGATACTTTTTAGCACAGTGCTTTCATAAAGTAAGCATTCAATAAATGTTAATAACTTTATTATGATTATTTTACAGTTTATGCAACTCACCCAACCCTCAGTTACTGGGAGTTGATTGTTTTTTTTTTTAAATATATTTTATTGATTTTTCACAGAGAGGAAGGGAGAGAGACAGAGAGTTAGAAACATCGATGAGAGAGAAACATCGATCAGCTGCCTCCTGCACATCTCCCACTGGGGATGTGCCCGCAACCCAGGTACATGCCCTTGACCGGAATCAAACCTGGGACCCTCCAGTCCGCAGGCCGACACTCTATCCACTGAGCCAAACCGGTTTCGGCTGGGAGTTGATTGTTAACTTTTAGATTGGCTTGGTGAGAAAGTGCCTAGAGCTGCTTATCTATATGAATTCAGTCAAACATGGTTCAGTTACTTTTGTCTGGTTTGTTCCAGCAAAATGCAGGGAAGGTCTTAACTCTGTTTTCAATAACAGAGCACTTAGAGTTCTTGCTTTCTTCTTTTTAAATTTATCTTTATTGTTGAAGGTATTATAGACATCCCTTCTTTTCCCCCCTTAACCCCTTTCACCCCACACTTTGCTTTCTTATTCTTTACAGAAGGAAAATAACAATGACAGAAGGCAGTAACTGCCAATGCTCTGAGGCTACTGGGAGTATAAATACACTCAAGTTTATATTTTCCCCACATTAGCAAAAGATATCTCTTTCTCTATTATCCAAGGTGAAGAGAGGTAACTTCTCTCTTTTCTCTCAAGTCAGCACTTGTTATTTTTGCATATTTTGTAAATGTACTCATTAACTCTGTATAGTTTTCATATATCTCAGCAATGATTTGTAATAGTGATCTCAGTGACATGTTCACTCAGTTAAGGTACTCTTACATAAAAGAAAATATGTAGAATAAAAATATTTAATAAGGTTTCAAACAGATTTAAATTTTCATTATAATTTCATAATACATTCATTACAAATGTATTGCCAATAAATTCCTTAGTGTTCATAGAAGCAAACATAAAACAGTATAAATTTATCACACTTAAAAGAAGCTTTTGGTATAGAGTTTACTCAAAAAGTTAAAAATGGGACTCCCACTTGACCCAGTAATCCCACTTCTAGGAATATATTCCAAGAAACTAGAAACACCAATCAGAAAGGACGTATGTACCCCTATGTTCATAGCAGCACAATTTATAAATGCTAAGATTTGGAAACAACCTAAGTGCCCATCAGCAGATAAGTGGGTTAAAAAACTGTGGT
>NW_006297817.1:12307-34357 GCF_000327345.1 Myotis davidii | reverse complement strand
AGCAGCCGAAGTGCCCATCAGCAGATGGGTGGGTTATAAAACGTTGGCACATCTATGCAATGGAATACTATGCTGCAGTAAAAAGGAAGGAACTCCTACCATTCACAACAGCATAGATGGAACTGGAGAGCATTATGCTGAGTGAAATAAGCCAGTTGGAGAGAGATAAATATCACATGATCTCACTCATATGTGGCATATAATGAACAACATAAAGTGATGAACAAAAATAGATCCAGAGACAAGGTAACAATGAACAGACCCTCCAACCCCAGAGAGAAGGCAGGGAAAGGGGGAGGGGGTTAGAGAGCAACCAAAGGACTTGTATGCATGCATATTAACATAACTAATGGACACAGACACTGGGGCAATGGGGGCTTACCCTCAGGGGTGGGAGTGGGGGGGTCAATTGGGGAAAAATGAGACATGTGTAAGACTTTATTATTATTTTTTAAATTTCACAGCATAGTATTCCATTGTGTAGATGTACCCATGTGTAATACTTTAAACAATAAAAAGTTAAAATAATTCTTAATTAATCAGAAAAACCAGCCATTACTAAAAAGATCCAAAAACTACTAATGAGCAAAACCATCATTCTTTTTTTTAATTTTAATCCTTAGCCAAGGGCATGCTCATTGATTTCAGAGAGAAGAAGGGAGAGAGAGAGAAACTTCAATCAGTTGCCTTTTGCCTACAACCCAACCAAGGACTGAACACAAAACTTAGGTAGATATGTGCCCTGACCTGGAATTGAATCTGAGACCTTTTGGTGCAAAAGAAGACACTTTAAACAACTGTGCCACACTGGCCAGGGTAAAATCATCGTTCTTTTAACAAAAAAAATATTCATTTCATGTATATCAATCCCTTAGATTCTGCATCAGATTTGGTAATAATGAACATTTATATATCCTAATAGCTTATAGGTGACTATTATATAGCCATTCATTTAATAAACATGTGTGAGCTAGACACCATTGTTGGCACTTGAAATAACATATTGATTAAGATGCAAGTGATCTCTGACCTTACTGAATTTATTTTAGAAGAGGACCAAAGACTATAACATGAGGCACATGTTTTTATTGCATTAAAAGAGGCACAAAATGCTATGAGAGTTCAGAAGATAAATAATCCATTCCTGGCTGGGAAAAGGAGAATGAGGGGGATCTTTGTGGAAGTAAATTGCAGTATAATCTTAGGAAGGTTAGGAATTGGATGGGTGGAGATGACTAGGAGTGCAGCAACATATTCAATGTGGAAAGAATGACAGAAGTATTAGCATCAGGGTGAGAAGATATACGGTAAGAGGTTTGAGAGTAGTGGAAAGTAATACTCATTTGCTAGTACACAGACAACATGTCAGACTATTGCAGGAAAGGATGAAAGGTAAATAATAGAAGGAGTAAATGTCACTCTAAAGAGTTTGGCATTTATTTCCTAGCCAGAGGAGTAGTAATATAAAGATTTTTAAATAGTAGAGTGAAACTTTAAAAAAATAACCTGACATACTAGCTAGATTGGAGAAGAAAATGTCTTAGATATATTAAGATGTAATTGTGGTAATAATACAAACAGTGAATAATCGACAAAACTAAGGTAGCAACATTGAGAATGGAAAAGAATGGAAGTGAAAAATATTGCTGAGAGTGATTTCACAAAATTTACTAATTGGTTGAGGGTATAATATGTACAGAGAAATAAAAAGGTATCTCCCAAGTTTCTATATCAGGTGACTAGATGCATGAAGAAAGAATTATGACATATCAAAAATGAAATAACAGAGAACAGATTTGAAGGGAGTAAGATAATCAGTTTTGGGCATGCTGAGTTTGAGGTGACCATGGGACATGCAAGTGGAAATGGATAATTCTCCAGGATAGCTTTAAGAAAGTTAGAAATAAGATTTTGGGTAATCTGTAAAGTGGTGGTTGTTGAAGCTGTAGAAAGTTGATGAAATTGCCACAAGTAAGAGTATAGACATTAGGAATTTTAATATTTAGTTTCAAGAGCAAGGATATGAAAAGGAAAATGTGTAGGAAAGAGGAGAAATATTGTTAGGGAGTCATAAAAACCAAAGGATAGGTGTTCAAGAATGATGCTGGTAGTGTAAAAAGCTGCAGAACAGCAAAGGATGAGGATTTAGAAAAAGGCTTTGGATTTGGCATTTAAGAGATTAATGATTACCTCTTTGTTAAAGTAGTTTCAGCCAAGTATTCAACTTAAAAACCCAAATGCAAAAAGTTAAGGTACGAAAGTTTGTTTAGTAAGGAAAAAGAGAAACAATTGTAGATTTTCAAAGAGTGTGTGAAAAGTTGTTAACTGGGTCTGAAAATTTCACTCACATCAGAATCACCAGGGCTTGTTAAAATGTAGATTGCTGGGCCTCACTCTTAGAATTTCCAGTTCAGTAGGTTTTGGGATGGGGCCCCACAATATTATTTATATCAAATAATCAGGCAATGGTGATATTGGTGGCCCACACTTTGATAGCCACCGGTTAGGGTTGAGGAAAGTTTTGTCTCAAGAATTTCTAGCCTTGAACATTTTCAATAATAAAAGAGGAAAGAGCAAGTAGAGAGGGAGAGATTTGAGATGCCAAAGACAGTGATAGGAATAAAACTGCTAGATTACTGCCTTGCAGGAAGTGAGAGGTGTCAAGAGCATCAATGAAGGGAAGTAGGAGAGGATGAGAGAGGATATGGAATAGGTTTTTGTAGGAGGGGAGAGGGGAGGATGAGGGAGCTCCCGTTGAATAACTGTGGTAAAATCAGAGAAGTGAGAGGCAATAGCTGATGAGAGTGAGGGGCAGGGTGACTTGCAAAGAGGAGAAAAGAGTTAGAGTAGCTGCTGCAGGGAATTCAATGGGGATTGAGCAAAATGAATGAAAGGATAGCAGTGGGAGTCCAGCTAAAGTTAGAATGGCTTGAATTTGAACAGTTAAAAGCCTAAGATTTAAAAGGGAACAATACATTGAAAGACACAGATGGAATTTAAAATCTACATATCTCCTTTTCCCCTAGAACTGTGTATATAGGGGTATGATATGTTAAGAATTGGCACGTGCTTATATTTTATGAGGTGTTTCTTTTTTAAATATTTAATTAGTAAAAGTTCATTGTTTATTTAAGAATCTGACTTTAACGTTACTCCTTGGGTTTTGACAGTTTTTTTTCTCGCTCCAGTGGTCCCACATCGGATTGAATGCAAAAGAGAATTTATTTGGTAGAAGGTCATTTTATACAGTTTCCTGAAAACCAAACCAAAAAACACACACCCCTATACCATATATTCCAATGAGTGGGGTATATCTATAGGTTCTAGCCAGTTAAATTCTTGATTATGTGAATGCTTATATTTCACGTTTATTGCCTTGCCCAATTAATTTCCCTTTATTGTTTATCTAAAAATGAACCTAAGAGGGCTCCTAAGAAGTACTGATTAGAGGCCATATTACAGGTTTTAACCTCAGTTTGCTGCCAGTTTCAAATAATTCTATTAATTACCTTGGGTTTTGCTCGAATGCCCATTCTGAAAACAAGCTCTTTCAAATGGTTCTGGATATTTTTAATCCCACATAATATTGCCAGTGTATTTATTTTTAATTAGAAGAATATCTGTATTTAATTGACAATGCCAAACAGTGGAATATTTTGCCAAAAGTCACAAATGAGCACAACTCTCCATCCAAATTGAGTATGAATTAAGAGAAAATGTCAATTGCTAATTAAATCCCGGAAGACTACAATATTTCAGTGCATGAGAAGCTACACTTAGGCCCCAAATCACTCTGCTGGAATTGTGGCATCTAGAATTTCTTGATTTGATGAGACATGATATCAACTTGTACTAAGTTTGTTCTTATTTGCTGGGGTGCTTTGCTCTTATCTGGAAATAATTCACAAACCTTGAAGTTCTAGCCAAGTGCCTCTCTCCACTTATTTTTTATATTGCTTCATGCAATTCTAACTTACAGAGTGTTGATACACAGGCTTCTGCTGGCCTTGTAGAAACCCACTCATTTAGAAATAAGTTTGGCTTATGGACAATATTGAAGTTAGAAGAGATATAAACAAATTCTCCATGTGTAATATGATTGTCTCAATCTCAGAGCATATATACAAATAAAAGTAGAAATAGCAGTAATAAAAATAACAATCAAAATATGAATAAAACCCAAGGAGGCAACACTCAACCTCTTAGATCTAAATGACTACATCTTTAAATTACAAGTATACCTTCAGACAATTACCAAGTCTATTTTGTAGAAGACTGCAAATGGGAGGGAATTCAAATAATGAAACCAAGGGTCTTTTGTGTGCTGAATGTGTGAGCTTTAACATTCAATGACCAATTGCTAACTTTAGTCTCTCATATTTCTACTAGAATTTGAACTTTAATCTCTAGTGTTAATTAAAATATTACTACATCTCTGATAGATGATGTTAAATATATAAGACATCTAATCCTAGTCTTTTCTAAAGTTGTCAAAGTACATTTGTTTCTCAGTAGAACAAATAATGATTGCAGCCAGAAATATTCTACCTTTCCTTTTTATATTTCAGAATTTCTTAAATTTGAAACATCAAAACATCTGTTTAATGTCCTATTTCTGAAAACTCCAAATCCCTCTGCAAATAAAAAGGATGTGATAATGTGAGCACAGCAATATACTGTTTTTTTAATGCAATTAATTTCAAGAAAAAAACAATAACTTTTTTCCTTTAAAGTCAAACTTATTCACCTGGAAATTACAATAATAATAAATTATCAGAGGTAAGTTGCCTCAACACACAGCCTGATATCCATTACTGCAAAACACCTGTTGAACACAATTTGGGATTTATCTTTAAAAAACTGGTAAATACAAACATTGCTGTCAGAGCTTTTCTATTCTCTTTTGAAAACCTCTACTTTCTGTTGAAGTTTTTCCTGCCTCTGCTATCTCTTCTCAATTGTGCCTTTTTTGCTCCTTTTTATTCTCTTCCCACAATAGTAGCAAACTAGTAAGTAAAGACGATTTAATACCTTTCAAAAGATTTTTTTGTTCCTGGCTGTATGCATTGCAGTCAGTTATGTTAGAGTTTCTTACCATTCTGTTCCAAAAGCAACCATCATTACAATTTCTTTGTATTCGACTCCACACAACTAAGAATTGAAACAGTATGAAGGGTCTTAAAGGGTAGTTCTTACTATTTGGTTAATGAAATGGCAAAAGGTGGAAATATGTTGGAGAGAGAGGCAGAAAATCCAATTTTAGTAGTGATGTCTTATTAAGGGAGAAAAAAACCCTCCTCACTCCTCTTTGATACTACTAAGAAGAGCTGAATAAGATTTAATAATTTTTCTAAAATTATTTACATTCCAGAAAGATATTGGAGAAATTGCTTTATCGCTATCGCCGGTAATGTTTTGTAAAGAAATGAAGCATGGATTTCACTTTCTGAGTAACAGCTTCTAGAGGAATGAAGGACCAGAAAGGAAACAACTTTATTGCAGAGAATCAAAGTTGGGCAATGAGTATTAAAACAAATTTGCTACAGTGATCTAACCACCATATGCCATGTGAAAAAGTCCATGCATTTTCCCTGGAATGTACCTTTCCTAGACATTTTGCTTATTATCATCTCTTGTAGTGCTTTTAGGCACTTGACAAGTGAGAGGAATCTTGAGCGCAGGACGAGGATTTCTAATCACCATGAAAGCCCATAGTCTAGAGAAGAAAACTCAATATTAAAGAGCGCAAATTCTTTCTCTTTTCTCTAGGGAGGGTCTTACGTTATAAGGGAACTTTTCCTATCAATTTTAGTTCGGGCAGGGCAATACTGAAATTAAGGGACGGTGACACAGAAAGCCAACTCTGTGCAGGACAGTGGCGGAAGTGCTGTGCAAGGAGGTGTCTGTCACCCACAAACCAAGTCTCTCTGCTGCTTTCCACCGTGTTCACAGGCTCACTGCGTCAGCTGAATGTCAGTGCGTAGGACCGAATTAGCAACCCGCAACACTGATTTTAGTGCGATCTTGGATGCTGGTTCCTCTGTGCGCTGGGAATGGGAGAATTGAACGCCAAGCGCTCTAGATGGGCTGAACTGGTTACTTCTGAAGTCACTGGAATCTTTCTCCTGGAAGCCGGGCGAAACCATCTCTTAAATTCCCGCGTTTGAGAATTAAGTGTAAATGGAACTGAAGCTCCCATTTCCCTTTACGCAACTGAACCAGGGTGCAGGGTGGTGTGGGGTGGTTGGGAGGCACGTTCTAAAGTGCTGCTTTGTGTTCCCACGTCAAGACACTAGTGGGGCGCGGAGGGGAGGGGTTGGTAGCCTAGGCCACTTTGCGAGTTCTATGTGAAAACTGTATTCTCTGGTCAGACTGCTAAGCAAGAAGCAGAAGCACCACACCGCCCCCTTCTAAGGTTGCATCCCCATTCCCCCCCAACCCTCAAGGGCCTCAGGTAGCTAGGAGGCCGACCCGGGAGTCTCCACCTCCTCGAGGGCGACAGCCACTTGGCGCGCTCGGAAGCCGAGGGGCTGCAGCACATTGGCTGGGGGACGCTGCCAGTCTTGGGAGGGGGTGTGGCAGGGGTGGGGTCTCGGGCCGCTTGGGTAGGGGTGGTTCACTACCGGCTGGGTGGTGGGTGAGTTTGAGCGTGAGCGTGAGCCCTGCTACTGTAGACTTGCGAACAGTTCTGAGCGAGCTATAGCGCGCCCGAGAGAGAAAGAGAGTGAAAGAGCGAGTGCGAGGGGACGGACCTAGAGGAGACAGGGCGAGAAAACGAGGGCCTGAGGACCTACAGTTTGAGACTGAATGACCATGGCTGTCTCCGCACCTCCGGTGATCTCTGCAACTTCCAGTGGCGCTGGCGTCCCGGGGGGCCTTTTTCGGGCTGAGCCAATGTATTCGACTCCTGGAGAGCCTCCTCGTCTCACCCCCAATATGATCAACAGTTTTGTGGCCAATAACCACAGTGGCAGCGCAGGGGGTGGCGGGGTCTGCAGCGCCAGTGGAGGCGGCGGCAACACCGAGTGCAGGATGGTCGACATGCATGGGGTGAAGGTGGCTTCGTTCCTGATGGACGGCCAGGAACTGATCTGCCTCCCGCAAGTCTTTGATCTCTTCCTGAAGCACTTGGTGGGAGGGTTGCATACAGTGTACACCAAGCTGAAGAGACTGGACATATCTCCCGTGGTGTGTACTGTGGAACAGGTCCGGATCCTCCGTGGGCTGGGGGCCATCCAGCCCGGGGTGAACCGCTGTAAACTCATCACCAGGAAAGACTTCGAAACTTTGTTCACTGATTGCACCAATGCCAGGTGAGATCCTCGTTTCTCTGCTCGCTCTTCCCCTTTTGCCCTCTTCTGCATGTCTGATCACACTCATCGGACTTAGTAGAGAGTGAGTCTTAACTAGCTTTCCTCTGCTTTTCACGCTATAAGTCTTTGGGGAAAGAGGACTAGAAGGACTTTAATTAATTGTCCGTTCCTTCTCGTCTGTGCTCAGTGGTAGGGCTTCGGTCTAAGAAAGTCCCGCACAAACTTTAGTTTGCGATTCTCTACTGAAACTTTCCAGCCTTCCGCCCATATCTTGCATGGCTTTTTGGCTGCTTGTGGCTATTTGTTAATTCCTCTATTTGGTTTTCTTTCCTGCTCTTTTGTGGCCAGACGGGTCAGAGAAGTTTTATCCTGAACAGGGGCACAAAAGGCTTTCTGGGATAGAAGGCTGGCTGAGCTGTACTCTGGGCTTCTAAGCTGGCAATCCAAAACACAGCATTGGGGGGATGTAGAGGGTCAGCAGTCTAGAATCCATCCCAGAGGGTGATTCGTTTCCCATCCTGTGTGCTTGCTGTGAGAGTGCCTAGGGTGTTTCCAGAGTCAACAGCCTTCCTAGCCAGGCACTGCCTTCCCTGTCATGAGCTGAGACCCATGTCATCTTTTACCTAAGGAACCTCACCCGGTGTGTGTGTGTGTGTGTGTGTGTGTGTGTGTGTGTGTGTGTGAGAGAGAGCGAGAGAGAGAGAGAGAGAGAGAGAGAGAGAGAGAGAAAATCTCATGCCAATCTCATGCAAAGCTCCCTGTACAGGATGCAAGAAAGTCTATGGATCCTATTTAAAACAAAACAAAACAAACACGACAGATTTCACTTTCCTGGGATCGTCCCTTTTGGGTCATCTGTAAAGGCAATGTGGTCATAAAACGCTGGGGCTGGGACCCAGTTTGGGGGGTCCGGTAGAAGTTGGCAGGTTTTCTAGAGAGGATGCTTTTAGCTCTTCCCCCCGTGGCAAACAGCTGGGAGGATCCCATTTCCCCAAAGAGAGGATTCCTTAAATTATGCTGGCCAGCTTCTCCGGTTGTAAGTGTACCTCCTTCACATCACAGCTTAGAAGTACATTATAGAACAAATGTCTATTTGTGTATGTGCATAAAACAAACTGTATTCAATATTTCTGAGTTAAAAAAAGAAAAGTAAACTATATTCAAGGTTATTTGACCATTTAAAGATTTGGTTGTTTTAGTGTTTATTCCATCTGTAGTTTACTAATATCTGTTAGGAAAGTACATATTTGGCAGATGTGATCAGCATACAAACCAAGAAATCATCATCACCAGGTTAAAGGGAGCAAAGCGTTCTGCTGTAAAGCAGCACTACTGTTGATCATTTTGCAGAAAACTTCTGCAGAGGTAGACTTTCTCACAACACAACTTTAAATCATAAGATCTCTGGGTTTATGAACTAAAACTAATTCAGTTGTCACATCTGTCGTAAAATCCAAATTGCTATGTATAGTTGAAGCACACTGACACCTTGCAGACAAACTGTTGCTTACTTCTCCAGTAAGATAATGCTACAAAACTTACAAAGGAACCTTTCCTTTTCTTTTTCCTTTGAGCACTGTTCTCCTGTGTTCTGGCAATTAAATGGAAACCTGTTCATATGAGAACTCCTTCCTGATTCATATCTGGGGCTTCCAAACCTGGTTTATTATAGTGGATTTTTTTAAGGAAGATAGGGGCCCTAGAAACACAAAGGATAACTGCTCCCTCAACAAAATGAGTAATTATAGGTTATAAGAGTAGAAAGGACATTTTATTTTGGTCACAAAGCATTTTACTAATACACAAATTCAGAGGGTTACCAAGGACTTCACATGAGTGCCTTCTAATTCCTTTGTTGCCATTTGAAAAATATTGGCATTTAAACAATTGCAGATATGAAAACCCATCTTCTAGCTTTCTCTCTCCCCATCTCTCTTTACTCCTCTCCCTCTTCTCCTCTGTCCCTCTTCTCTCTCTTACAAACACTCATATCTAAAGTGGAACATGCATTACACACAGGAAATTCTTCTTTCCTTAATAACTAATTTTTACATCCTTGAGCAAAATCTATTATTTTCATTTAAAAAACAAATATATTAGTATTTTAATGTGATTTAATGCTTTCTTCTGTAAATAGAAACTTTTCTTTAATTAATTTTTATTAGAGCTACTTAGAAGGGAAAAGTGATAAATTACTCTGCATCCAGTGGCAGGTGTTCATATACTATTTTGGGGTCTTGTTATATGATGTGTTTTTAAGTTATTATTTTAATTCAGTTAAGTTTTATTTACTCCTTATCACAGCATCTACAATCTAACTTTTTTTTGGCTTAAATTGTTTTTGCGTATATGCATAAAGGTGAAGAGAAATGTTAAAAATGTAAGTAGAAATACATCTGAGTTATGCTTCATGTGCCTCTTATTGAATTTTTTTGTGGGTATTTTATTTATTACATGCATTTTATATAATTGTGTTATAAGTGTTATAATATTTAATTGTAAAAAATTATGAAATTCAGTCCATGAATGAAGATGAGGAAAACTAGAAACAGCTATATTGCAATTTCTAGATAAATTTTTTAAAAACTCACACTTTCTGGAAAAATATAATTAATAGTAAAGTAACATTACCAAATTTTATTGATGCAAATGCTCTCATAACCATGTTGTTAAAAACTACAAAATATGATAGTGTTTATAATGGATGCTTTATGACTTTAAGTAACATTATTTACAGAAATATGTACCTTAAATCATTATCAACATCTGAGTGATTTAATGAAACTGTGAAATTAGCATTTAGATCAACATAATTTCTAAGACTTTTCTATTCAACAAAAAGAAAGGAAAGGTGAGGGATGGGATATAAACAAATTTAGCCCAAGGAAAATAAGATAAGGTAGATGAGACATGAAGCCAGTAAGAGAAGACGGATGTAGGATGTAGCAGAATGATGCCAAGGCAGTGAGTGAAAGATGTATCAGAGAGCTTATAGAGATGCCCAAAACAGATGAGTGCCTTGATGTACCAATGGAGAATTGGCTAAAGAGGATTGTCATTCACGACTCATAATTCCTTAGCATTTCTAGGTAAAAGGTGGGGAAAGTGCAAGGGAAAAGTATATATTCAGTGAGTGGAAAGTCTTATGTACTATTCTTACTTGAAAAAAGATATTCATCTTCATATCCTGATAGATACATTTCCATAATGTATTTGAAGGCCTATTTGTAATGGTGTCATTTGTAATTTTATTTTCATACATAATAAACATTACTTCCCCTCTCTGTCAGATAACTGGGGAAGAGTATAAGTCCTGACTTTTAGGATATTTTAATTTGAAAAGCTTCATACACTATTCCAAAAACACATAAAAATGGACCGTTTCCAATTTGATAATTTTCAAAGACTTTAACATATTGGCATTAAGTGGCGTTTTTATTTGGCTGAGAGCACATTTTATTAATGTCTACTGAAGAAAAGTGAGTAAGTAAAATACATACATGATTGGTTTTTTTTGGCAGTACTAAAAAGTCACAAGAACTCTATCAGTGTCTTATAGTAACTATTTTACTTGATAATTATCAAGATATTCAAAGATGTTTTTCCAGAAAGAAGTTGGAAAATAATACTCTCCTCAGGCACTAGAGAATAGTAAGACTAAAACTCTTTGACTATTCATTGGCTTATTAAATGAGCCAAGTTTTGCATCATTTCAATTCCAAAGGGCTATGCAATATTTTTCCTTAATGCCCTTTTTAGAAACTAATTGCAGAGAAATTATTTTGAGGATTATTAAGAAAATGATGATAAAAAGACCCAAAACAAACCGGGAAAGATGTTATCTTGTCTTGGATCTTTGTTTTTGCAGATAAAGAGCTGTGATTATTTTTTATTTCTTGTATAAGAGAAGTTGGAGTTTTTAATATGAGAGAGAGAGGGGGCAAATTCAGAAAGCAAATGTCTAAAATCTCACTCTTAAATAATGGATTTTCCTTACTAAATTCTTCAAAGTTTAATGTAGTAGTAAAATGTAAAATTAAAAATTGGTATTCAGTGCAAAATCAGCCAACACATTTTAGTGTTATCTCTTTTAATCTTTTTATCTCATTGTCATTAGGGGGAGGGGGAAATCTGTAATACTTTCAACAATAAAGATAAATTAAAAAATAAAAATGTCTAAAAGTAAAAAAAAAAGTACCATTGTTAGATTTCATGGTCGGCATTTAATTTCATTTGAGGAACAACTGATTAAATGTTACTTGGTCATTTACATATAGTTAAATGGATGCTTGAAGTAAGAGAATGTATGATTAAGAACACATTTTCACTCATTTGGAGACATGATTCCACATATATTCAAATGAATAAAATTCAGTTTTTTAAATTAAAGTTTTAAGTGGTTTAATTGTAGTTTATTGTTATTTTCACTGTGTTAATGGAACATATCTTCCATGATAGAAAAACTTTATGTGAATTATCAAGACTTTCACAACAATTTAAAAATACTTTCAAATACTAGAAATACAATTATTGTAAGCACTCAATGAGTTTGGCTTTGCACTCACACTTGATAAATATATTTCACAATCCACACAGAATAGCATAATTTACTTTGAAAATTGTTTTTATTCATAGTGAAGTTAAGCAAAATCAAAATTTAAAGAACTTGCATCACTTATCTTGGCTAATATTTTGTATGACTTATATTTTTATTTTCAGAAATGATTAAAAGATCTCAAAAATTAATCTAGGATATAAATACAGACATTTTATTTCATAGAGTAATGAGGGGTAGTGATATTGTCTACTAAAAGCAGTCACATAGTCAACAATGTTGTGTCTTTTATTAGAATAGTTATGTCAGGATTATGATTAAAACAATTTAGTCATATACCAATGCATAGAACTTCCACATGTACATCTATTTTAAATGTACACTTCTGAATAATCAACATTTTTGTATTTATCTAAATATTTTATCTGGATTTTATATTTGTCCCAATGCTCATTTATTAGGTGGTGGATATTACATTAAAGAAATGATGCATGACATGATGGAGAATATCCTTGGATATTTATGTATGATATTACCCTCCATGTATGCCAATAAAAAATTAGGAAGTGATAGTCTTCAGACATTAATGTTTTATATGGTTTCACACAGGAAATCCCTAATACATGCAGAAAACATCAAGTCTGAATTATTTGATGCTTTCCTAATCCCTAGATGTTTTAAAAGTGCTTCTAACAGGCAAATATAATTGTGAGAAACCCTAATCATAATATATTATATTTCAGTTGGCAATCTAGATCTCCAGTGGCACTTTTTCTGGTGCATTTAAAGATACAAGTGATGTAGGTTTATCCACTCTATATATTTCAAATATGTATAAAAACTGTCCTAATTGACCCAAATTGTAAATACTCTGTTTTCAAAGAAAGGACATCAAACCTTTCCCCAAAAGAAAAACAATGCAGCATTAATGATATTCTTGTTGCATATTCAAAAGGTCTTTGGTAGCATTTTTCCCTTCTCTTTTCCCTTTCACCATCTCAACCTGCAAAACTCTTCACTGTCACTTCAGATCACACAATTCTAAAAAGATAAAACAACATTTAAACACATTTGCTTTGGAAGGGAAATTGAGCATTTGCACCCAATAAGCCTGATTGTGGAACTGCATGCAAATTGTGTTTTGATTTATCTCTTTTACACTTTTTTCCATTTGAATTGATCTTGCATTAATTTCACCAAGCGGCTCTGTGAGGCTGCAGATGTTGCCCTGTGTTTAATAAATCAATGAGACAGATCTGAATGAATCACTTCAGATGGATTCTCTGCTCG
This sequence comes from Myotis davidii, assembly GCF_000327345.1. NCBI lineage: Eukaryota > Metazoa > Chordata > Mammalia > Chiroptera > Vespertilionidae > Myotis > Myotis davidii. Next base: position 21,199 of record NW_006297817.1, on the reverse strand, counting down.
GTTTGATGTCTAGATGTTATTCTTAGCTTGTTATCATGACAGATGCATTAATGTTCCCATACACTGCCAGCAATGTCAAAGAGATTGAAGCTTTTAAAGTGGCGGCATCCCTTTTTCCATTTTCTGCTAGAACAAGAAATCAGAGAAAAATATCAAACCCATCATAAGTTTATTCATGGGCAAGACTCTTAATTTTCATGCTATATTAACTATTCTAAAATGGTGAAAATCAATATAGCAAAACCTAAATATAGTGTAGTGCTTCAGAGTGTCTACACATTAATATTTAATCATAGTAGTAAAAAATGAGAATAAGTAATATATGATTGGGATACATTGAAAGTACCACTATAAATAGAGTAATGCTGTATCCAAATTGATTATAGAAGGGTGTTAGTTTTTAAATCTTTACTAATAAACTTCTTGTTGGCTTAATGCAGCTGCAATATACTCTTACTAAGAGATTTGGAACTCCTACAGGATTTAATATTTCTTTTTAGCAGGTAAGGGACAGCCTGTCCATTGTGTAGGCATCATTTCCTCACTTTATAATGCTGAAAATCTTGGAAAAGTTTATTTTATTTTAGTATATTTCAGTTGTTTATATTTTGGGTAATTATTGGTAAATCAAAAATAATTTAGTAGCAATGAATGCTGCTTTTATAGTTAAATTTCTTAGACTATAGAAAAACATATACACACCAGAAGGAACTTTGTGTTAACTAGTGAAATCAATTAACTACCTGCATAAGTACCATACTTCATTTCACCCTTGATTTCAGTATGTTGGTTTTAGAGCCGAAAAGATTCTGTCAATTATGAAATATTTTGAATTTAATGTTGTAGGTATTATATTTTTTTAGTTAAACTCTGATATTAGAAAACACAAATTTTAAAAAGGAGATTCAATTTTTCTCTTGTTCAACTTTCTGAGGGATATATTTTTTTAAAAGTATCAGTTTTTAGAGGTAGGTCTTTACAGTATTTTTTCATCCTGATTTTATTGTTACCTTTATTGGAGTAGGAAAACAGGAAACGCTGTTAACGGATACTGTTGAGGTCTCAAATTCTTCAGGAAATTTTTAATCTCTAGTGTTAGGCTAATCTTGGAAGCTTAGGGTACATGCTATGATCTACAGTATAGTTTAAAGGGAAGTTTATAGTGAAGTTCAATCAAGTTATGGAGGAGTAAAATTTTTTTTCACATTTTGCTTAAAATATGGGCTATCTTGCCACAGCCTTCTTTACAGCTAAATTTATACAGTACAATTGGTGAAATTATTATACTGAGAATGTGAATATAAAGTGTAATCCACATTTTTATGCAAAATTGAATTTAATATATCTAAAGAACAAATCGATATTTTTATCACTACTTAAAATGATATCATTAAAAGAGAACCAAATTTGTTACATAAATCAAAACCTCAGATTGTAATAATAATTTATAAGGATAAATTTTTAACTTCTAATATTCTAATTTATATTCCAATATTATGACTAAGCAGATTTAATAAAACAAGCCTACTACCATAAAATGATACTCAGTTATTTAGATTGATACTACTAGATATCAGCATTAACCCTGGTGACAGTCAACTTTTGATTATCATTCAAACAGCAAATGCATATTTATCCAAAATGTGTTAGTTAGAAAAGGGTTTCCTCCCTTTATCTATAGCCTGTGAATAGAAACACAAATATTTAAGTTTAATTATTTACTATTTTCCTGGATAATATCAAGACCCATCCAACTGCACCATAAATTTGCATGAATTATTATTCTCACCCATTTAAAGGACTAACTTAGGTTTTGATTGTAATTAACTTTGAAAAGTAAAATTAACTTTCATCTAGGACCCCTGAGGTTGAAACTACTCAAATGTATGTACTATTTTGATCCATTACAATTATTTAGTTTATTAGAACAAATTGTGGTGAAAACTTTGTAATTACACTACTGGAAAAATATATAGTACAGGAAAGTTTAAAAAATAATGAACCACGGTATTTTTATTGCTATATAACCTTTTCATTTTTAAACAAGTTGACTCTTTAATCATGTGTAATGTAGTGTGTATATTAGGGTATAAAACATTCAATCGCAAGTGTGTCCAATAATCTTGTCAGGTTGCTGGCAAGTGCTAGCTGGTAACAGCATTTAGGCTACATTTAGTCTATCTTCTATTTATGTGATGGGTTAAAAAGAAAAAAGTAATATTGATCTGTCTCCGGATTAAAGTTTGAAATGGGCAACAGCCTGAACACAAAAGGTTTTTTTTTTTATGATTTCTCAGCTTGCCATTGATCTCCTAGTTTTATTGCATTCATTATTTATTAAAAGAATTTGCAAGCTAAACATAACGTTAAGCTAGTTTGCACACAGGGACCGCACTTAGGAAATTGAATGGAAATTGCATTAGAGATGAACATCTGTGCTATTTTTCCACTCATGTGTTTATGGGTTTGTATAAAAGGTGTATTGGATTAACAGTTATAACGATTATAGCTTACAGCAATATGTTAGATTCTGAGCTTTCAGTTATTTGGAAGAAGTCTGTCTCTCATTTGTGTCTCTAAAAAGTATTATAATATCTCCACAAGCAATATTTATATAAAATAATTTTACCATTATATTTCTAATTCATTATCTCCATTATGTATCACATGTGAGATACCATGCTGTATTGAAGTAAAATATTAACAAAAACATAGTTATATAAGATCATACTGTCTCTAATGGCTTTGGTACTAGGGTACATAGGTGCAATTTACTCAGTACCTATTTTAAGAATGTTAAGTTTAATGCCATATTAAGGTACACCAAATTCACAGAAATGATAAGAAAACTTTAATATGACCATAAAAAGTTATTAGATATATATGTTAGGCCTTGATCCTTCTGAAAAGATAATGAACATACACTGAAGATTTGCTGTAATAGTACTATGGCAGTAGGATGGGAAGCTTTATGATGTGGTTCTACTCTTGAATTCAATCCAAAAAAGTTTAATTACAAAGACTCAAAAGGACCTCACCAAAAACAGTTCTTACAAAGGATGTAAGTTATACCCCAGTGAGTGTCTTCTTTGCAGTATTGTTTTTAATCTGTAGATATTTGGAGAACTCAACTGATTCACTTAGTTATTGAAATTTAAATAAAATAAAAACCTCTTTACAATAATTTTGATCTCATGATTAGATTTGTTGATAGTGTGTGTGTGTGTGTGTGTGTGTGTGTGTGTAGAGTATGTACTATGTGATGCCAGGTGTTGTGAATAGAGTGAACAAAATAGTCTTTTCTCTCATGCAGATTACATTCTAGATTAGAACCATGCTGACTTTAGCTTATTGTATATAAACCATATATCTCCCCTATACTATTTGTTAAATTGTGAAATCTTTGAGATCACAATTTTTGGCATATTTGTTTTTGAATAAACTTTACATTTCTTTTCTCATATCTGCTTCATGTGTTATATCAGTAAATACTGGATTTTTTTGTGTGTGTGTCTTTAGACTTATACCAGAAAAGTTCAACTGAAAGAGGTCAGAGGCTGTGTGGCTCAATTGGTTGGGTGTCATCCTGTGCACCGAAAGGTTGCCAGTTCAATTCCTGGTTGCAAGCTCCATTCCTGGTTGCAAGGTTGCAAGCTCCATTCCCGGTAGGGGGCATGCAAGCAGCAGCCAATCAGTGTTTGGCTCTCATATTGATGTTTCTCTCTCACTCTCCTTTCCTCCCTCTCTCAAAATCAGTAAAAAATCTTTTAAAAAGTCAGTTATTGAGATATAAAGTATTTTAGTTTTATAAATGTAGGGAATTACTCATGTCATAAATAAAACACATTAAGAGGCTATTGGAGTAAAACAGGTATTTCCACTTCAGAATAGCTGTAGTTAATTGATTTCAGTATCTTTTCTGTGACATATATTTGTTGCAAGGGATATGAGTCCTCAAAATTTTATAAAATTAGTCATTCTACAATACATAGTAAAATGTGCTACTATGGATTTAAAAAGTGTTTTTTTTTCCATGAAAATTTTGCTTTCATTAGTGTTAGAGTTTTAAATAGGTACTCAAGCTTAGGGTTTGATTTGCTTTGCATGTAGTCCTATATAATATTATATGGCAAAAATTAAAACAGACATGAGGAAGAATTGCTTGTTTTTATTTGTTCAGAATACATTTGCCCTTACATGTATTATATTTAAACCTTAAATAACTTTGGGAAACAAGATTATTTGCAGACATGTATAATTAAATGGTTAATGTTAATGTTAAGCTTGCTGCTTTGAAAATAGCCTGTAATCTGTTAAACTTCTAAATTTATTTTGTGAAAAGATTTATGGGTACCCTCTAGGTATTTATTTGAGGAAGAAAAAAGAGAAGTTTATTCATAGAAAAAAAATTACTGAACAGTACATTTCATACATAGCACATAAGTTTCAGTTCTCATTTTATAATCCAAGTAGAATATTCAGCTTGAATACCACACACACACACACACACACACACACACACACACACACAAACACACACACGTATCTGTCACTTCATTTCAACAAATCTATCTATATATCTATATCTATATCTATCTATCTATCTACCTATCTATCTATCTATCTATCATCTATCTATCATCTATATATCTAAGCCTAAGTGACTGAATGACCGGTTGACTGATTGCTATGATGCGCACTGACCACAGGGGGCAGACGCTCTATGCAGGAACTGCCCCTGGTAGTCAGTGTGCTCCGACAGCCAACCTCCTGAGGTCCCTGCCCCCGGCTGGCCAAACCTCCCTCGGTCTTTTCTCCCAGCTGGCCCCATTGGCCCCGATTGGAGTGGCCAGCCAATCCTTTGCAGCTCCTCCCTCTGGCTGGCCAACCTCCCACGGCCCCACCCCCCCACTGGCCAACCTCCCGTGGCCCTGATGGCCCCTGATCACTGGTCAGGCCGAGGGACCCCACTTGTGCATGAATTCATGCACCTGGCCTCTAGTCTATATATATAAAAGCCTAAGTGACCATTCGACTGTTCTACTATTCCACTGGTAGTTATGATGCACACTGACCACCAGGGGGCAGATGCTCAACACACAAGCATGGAAACATGGAACAGACTGATGAATCTCAGAGGGAAGGGGGAAGGGTGGGAAAAGATTAAACAAAGATCTTATATTCATACTAGAGGCTCAGTGCACTCCATGCACCCATGGGGTCCCTTGGCCTGGCCTGTGGGGATTGGGCCTAAACCTGCAGTCTGACATCCCCTGAGGGAACCCGGATTGCGAGAGGTTGCAGGCCAGGCCGAGGGACCTCACGGGTGCATGAATCTGTGCACTGGGCCTCTAGTATTTAATAAGTACTTATGATAAGCCTGTACAAAGGTAAAGTACTGACCTTAATAACTATCCAAATTATTTTTCTCATTTCCAGGTTACCTAGGTAATTGTTAACATGGTTAACTCTCAGCTAATCTACATTAATGCAAAAAACAGCAAGTGATGTATACAGTTCAAAATCGTGGAAAGTTAAAATAACATTAATTAGGCTTTGCAGTGCATTATAAAATGTTTACAGCATACTTACCTGTCTAAATTTATTTTGCTTAGTCTACTATGAAATTGTGTTTACATTTTATGAGTATTCACTGGTGGGAAGGAGAGATAGCCCAGAAAAATGCTAAGCTTGAATTAAATCTGAAATTAAATGCTTCATGTAGAAAATATCTGAAGCGAACAAAGCATAAGCAGGCATAGAGCTTTTAAGATATAGCTAATAACAGTGTATTGGATGATGTTAGTTAGTGATTAACTAATGAGGATTTTGCTTAAATTTATTTTTATGTTGTCTATGAAAAGATGTATGTACTTAATGGATACATACTCATTAAAGCTGTTAGCAGATCAAAACCTGGAACATTGCAAGATCCTAGTTGTTGACATCATTACACTTTCCTATGCTTAGGACCTCTAAATAGCCATCTTCCATAAGTTAAACATTTGTTGATACCAGAGGAATCGTGGCTTTTGGATTAAAACACATTGATGAATATAGCAGTAGATGAGATTTTTGTGTAGTATTTCTACTCTATAATGGTAATATTTAATGGATTTTCAGCTTGCAGTTAAAAAATGGAACATTATATTCTTGAGCAAATCATGTACTGCAAGAGTGGCCATTTTGATGATGGGAATATGTACACTGTGAGCTCTGAAATGGGTAGTAACTGCTCAAGAGCTTAATTGATACTAGTACATTTGGTGTAGCCACTTTCTTTTATATTTGCATTTGTCTTGGCTTGGTCCTTGTCATACTAGAAGACTGACAGGTTTTTGCTATTTTAAGGGCGTGTTCTTTTTCATGAGGTTGTATGATGTTTACATAACCCCCATTCTGCCAGAGTCTAAAGTTCTTTGCAGTTTAGTCCCATTGTCGCATTGAATTGAATTCTGCTCTTCTGAGCATCAGTTTTTCAAGAGGGGTTTCAGTTCTTAAATGTATAGACAACCAAAGAAATACCTCTTTTAGATCTTTTTCTGTATTAGTGGGGAAAAATGTAATAGTGTTTTTCCATATAGATTCATGTTCCATCAAAGAAGGGGCAATGGAGCTCAATAATTTACTTTTCTGTCCAATTTGAAGGCTCTTTTAAAAAACTTTTTTAATATTTTTTACTGTTGACAGTATTTTTATTTTAAAGACAGAAGGACTATAATTTGGGTTATGTTAGCATTGATGTAGTTCCATTTGGGCATGGACAAAGGAATAAAGCTAAATAAGGGTGGAGAACACTTGAGAAAATAGTTCTCACGGAAATATTGAATGGACCAGAAACTAGCTGATAGATGAGAGGTAGACAGTATCCTGTGGGCTGATGAAGGGCTTTCCACAGAGCTCTTGAATGAATTATTTCCTTTAATGGAATTTATTTTATTTTAGTGGTTAATTTAAGCAGATTAATTAACAGGAACAGAAAGCATAAAATTATTAGCTGTAAATAAAAACACATAAATGGCAAAATGTGGGGAAATGTTATGTCATTTGAGATGAGCTGGTAGCACTTGAAACTATAATAACACATTTGAATATGTGTTGTCAGTAAAATAATACTTCTTTATTATAGTAGTAAATGTTAACTTCAATTTTCAAAATATTTTATATGGTGTCACTTACATTTTTTCTGTAAATTTTCTTACTATTATTGCGCTGTTAGCCTGATTCTAGCTTGCCATAGCACATTTTTAAAACTCATGTTGAATATGAATTTTTTCAAAAAGGGTTGTATTTTGCCTTTGGCTATGTGTGTGAAGTTTTTATTGTATTCAATAATAACTAAGTTTGCATTTTATGGAGTGATTTGAACCACTGCCTTCAAGATTATTTAATGAACATTAAAATTTGAATTAAAGAACATCAAAGTGGCATTTTTGTCATTTTTGTATTTAATAAGTACAGTAAAGTTTAAATATTTCCTTCATGCCTACTACCTGAAAATATATCTGGAAATTTAAAATTACTAGCTAGGTGTAATAGTAAAAACTTTACATGTATATACTGCTTTATATTTATATAGTTCTTCCACATATATTAGCTAATTTAATCTGATACTTAGAAAGGTATGTGTTTTTTTTTTAAATAGAATGTTTTAATTTTGTTGTAAAATTTCTAAATTTTTATAAACAGATGGCTGGCCACTTTACAACATGCTTCTTCTGGGGATCACTTAATCTCATTTAGATTTTTTTTACTCATTGCTAAAGGAGCATCATCCATAATTATAATGCAACTTACAATGCTTCTAGAGAATAATAGTTCCTTATGTTCATGCAGAAGTTCACAGGCTGCAAAGCTTATTCACACAGTATCTCACAGCAACTCTAGGAGGAGGTCACCTGCCCAGGAATTTTAAGGGAGAGAATTGAAAGGTAGGCAAATAAATGAATTGCTTCAGACCATACAATCTAGTACAGGCAAAACCAGTTCTTGAATATAAACCTTCTTGGGTACACTATGCTCTCTATGCTGTCTCTGAAGGAATAAGTCTTGATAACTAGATGGGCAAACAAGTTTAGTTAGTGGAATGTTCCAAGTATTCAGGAAGGTTTGGAAAACCTAGTGGTGGGAAATAGAGATAAACTAGTAGGAGAGATAAGCAATACACAGGAAGGAGCTTCTCTAGAATGTCTCCAAGATACATGCGCTGATAGAAAATATTGCTTTATAATGATGATGTTTTCAGAAATTAGTAACTAAACTCCCTTATTGGAGACTCAGTTCCATATGCATGTACAGATAGGTTTGGGGAATCAACAAGAACTTCACATTTTGAATGGAATAGTGAAAGAATAATAACTCAAGCAAGTGTGTAGAGATGGCAATAGTTCATCAAAGGGTAATATTGAAAGAATTTATGAAACTGGGACCTATTTATTAAAAAATATGAATTATCTCTTCTGTCCAAAATACTATGCTAGGATATGTAGGTACCACCAAAGAGCTTTAAATCTCACTGTAGAGACAAGGCATGTACACATAAAAAAAATTACCAGTCATTCATTTATTCAGCAAATAGTTATCAGATGTCTACTCTATGTCAGGCACTCTTCTAGGTGCTTGAGATACATCTGTTAAAAATAAACAGACAAAGATTCCTGATCTTTAAAAGGGAGTTATATTCCAGAGGATGGAGGAAGTGTGAATAGAGGAGGACAATAAACAATATGTATAATAAAAAAGTTGACTATATTGTATAATAGAATGTGGTAAGTGCTATGGGGAAAAATAGAGTAAGTAGTCAAGGTAATTATATGGGGGAACTGCAGTTGGTTGCCATTTTAAATAGAATGGGTATTATAGGCCTTATTGAGAATGTGAGCTTTGTTTGCA
>NW_006297817.1:8153-12223 GCF_000327345.1 Myotis davidii | reverse complement strand
AGTGCCTCAGGCAGAGGAAATAATTTGACCAAAAGCCCTAAAGCAGGAGCATGCCTAGCAGGCATGTACAACATTGAGGAGTCTAGTGTGAGTGAGGGGAAGAATAATAGGAATGAGATCATAATGGTAATATTGGGGGGATTATAGGGCCTTCTGGGCCATTTTGAGGACTTTGAGTTTTAGATGAATGAAATGGGGAATCATTTCAGTGTTTTGAACAAGGCTATAATGGGATTTGACTTAGGTTTTTTTAAAATTGATTTTAGAGAGGGAGGAAGGGATATATCTATCTATATTTATCTATCATTATCTATCTATCTATCTATAATCTATCTATCTATTGATTTATCTATCTAATCTATCATCTATCTATATATCAGCTGCCTCCCATATGTACCCCAACTGGGAATGGAACCTGAAACCTAGGTATGGGCCCCAACCAGGAATTAAACCCAAGACCTTCCAGGGAACGGAACGACACTCCAACCAACTGAGCCACACTGTCCAGAGCTTGACTTAGTTTTTTAAAGAATCACTCTGGTTGCTAGTATAATAGCCTTCAAGTGGGGCAAGGGTAAAAGCAGTTAGGATGCTTGCTATTGTGGTAAACTCAGAGAGCAATGGAGGCGGTTTAGACCACACTAGTAGAGTAGAGGTGGTAAGAATTGGTCAGATTCGGAATATGTTTGATGATAAAACCAGCAGGACTTCCTGATGGATTAGACACTACCTGTGAGAGAAAGAAAAGAGTAATGGACAAGTCCAAGATTTTTGTATGAGCAACTGGGAGGATGAATTTTCCATCATTTGAGAAGGGGAAGGATGTAGGTGGAACAGGATTGGGGAAAAAGTTTTGGAGTTCTGTTTTATATGTATTAGTTTTCAGGTATCTTTTACCAGTAGCCTTTTCATCAGAAATGTAGAGTAGTCATTGGATATACGAGTCAGGTGTTTAGGAGAGGCATCTGGACAGGATATAAAATTTTGGACAGGGGTGACTGCAAATATATATAAGGAGAGTTTTAAGGACTGAGTCCTGGTTCACACCAACATAAAGAAATTAGGAGAAGTGGAGGAATCAGCAAAATTCTGAGAAGGAATATTCAATAATGTAGGGGGAAAACCAAGAGAGAATGGTGTCCTGAAAGCTAAGCAAAGAACATGTATTAAAAAGAAGGGAGAGATCAACTGTATAAAATGCTCCGAATAAGCATAAAAACATGAGGACTGGAAATTAGACATTGGATGTGGCAATTGAAGTCACTGGTGACCTTGATGAGAGCAGTTTTGGTGGAAGAATAGGAATGAAAAGTTTGAGTGGCATATATTTAAGAGAGGAAAGGAATTGGAGACAGTATATACATGACACTTTTGATGGACTGGCTGCAAATGTAGCAAACAATGAAGTGGGAGGGAGTAGCTTGAGAGCAGGGGAAATGGATTATGAAGTTATTATACTTTATTAAGATGGAAGAAATAACAGAAGGTGTTGTTAAAAATAATCCATTAATTTTTTTTCAAATTGATGTAGGAAAGAGAGACAAGTATGGCTGAAGAGATGTTCTTGAATAGGAGAGAATGGATAGGATCCAGTGCAACAAATAGAGGCATCAGGTAGGAGTAAGTTAATAGATGGGAAACCGGAGTATGAAGGTGGAGATTCTGGTTGATCTGGTATCAGGATGCCATGGAAGTCCTCTTCTGGCTGTTTCAATTTTCCAGAAAAGTGGAAAACAAGTCATTAGATGAGAGTGAGGATTGGAAAACAGGTGGTGTAAGTTTGAAGAGAAAGAGAAAATGTAAAATAGCCACCTAGATGAGTAGAGAGTAAACTATTTTTAAAAGTTTAGTATGATTGCCAGGCAACATTAAATACTCATTGGGTTTTATGATAATACATTCAAAATGATCAGTGTGGTTGTGTTTTTTTTAATTCCATCATGTAGAGCTGCATTGGTACAGGTGCTAAGTAGTCAAATAATTGGATTTAATGAGAATTGCTATGAATATAAAAAGTATAGGGGCAAGAGAGTTGAGGGCTTATGTAAAAAGTGATTACAATGAATGACAATGTGTTTTAAACTGGTAAGGAGAAAAAGGATATCAAAGATGTGAGAGACAGTGAAGGATGGTACTATCAATGAATTGAAGTTTCTAAGAAGAGCTCAAAAGATTGTTGAAGTTGGAGAACTAGAAGGAGTAAACCAGAAGTAGTAGCGTTAGAGGGTAGGATGCACAAAATTAAGAGTATGGAAGAGTTGCAGTTATGGGTAATTATAAGGTTTAAGGTATGACCATGTGTGTGAGTGACTGAAATCAAAAGGACCAGATCTGTGGGGGAGAGGAGTTCAGGAAACTAAAGAAAGGGTGTTGGTCTATCATCTATGTGTACATTGTGTTATATTGTAAATCAGAAGACGCCTTAATCAATAAGCCAAATTAATTTGGAGTCTTTCATTATTACACTAGTACTAGCAGGCTCAGAGCAGAGTGCCTCTGTCAAATTCTGGACCCCAAATAGAGGAAGTGTTTCCTATTTATACTTTTTCCAGTCCTTTGTCTTCCAAATTTGGAATGAGACTTCCGGACCTTCTGAGAAAGAGGTCCTGTGTGCTGGGAAGGGGCCGTGAGACCACATCTCAAGGCCTGGCCTGCCGCCAGCACTGACAACTCTGCCTGGGACATAGCTCATGGCATATCTGGAATGGGAGTAGTCTTATTTTTCCCTATTATTTAAGCAAGCAAATATTTACAGAAGCCAGAATAGCAGGGTTAAAATTTTAAACAGCAGTTTTTACCCAAGATGGAGGTTACTATGCTTCAATTGCTTGTTGAAATTGCTAAGGATTGAGAGAGGAGTCCTTCTCTTACCCTTTGGGATAGTATGGAGGGACTTGGAGAGTATTACGCTAAATGAAATAAGCCAGTCAGATTAAGACAAGTATCACATTATCTCACTCATATGTGGAATCTAATGAACAAAATCAGCTGGTGAACAGAATAGACCCAGATACACAGAAACATGGAACGGACTGATGAATCTCAGAGAGAAGGTGGGAGGTGGGAGCAGGGTAAGATTAACCAAAGAATTTATATACACACTAGAGGCCCTATGTACAAAATTCCTGCAAGAGTAGGCCTTCCTTACCCTGGCTGCCAGCACCGGCTTCCCTCTGGCACCTGAGACTCAGGCTTCCCTTGCAGCCCCAGCTTTGTCCAGAAGGTTGTTCAGAAGGATGTCTGGTCTAATTAGCATATTACGCTTTCATTTATATAGATGTGCATAACCTATGGACACAGACAATAGTGTGGCAAAGGCCTGGAGTGGGGAGGGGCAGGTGCAGGGTCGTTAGGTTCAATGGGGAAAATAAGGGGGCATCTGTAATACTTTCAACAATAAAGATAAATTTAAAAAAAGAAAAAGAAAAAAGGAGGAGTCTTAATGCAGCATATTTCAAATTTTGTAGTACATATTGTAATGCTATCAGTTTCAGTTGTTAAAAAACTGTTATCTTGCCCTAACCAGTTTGGCTCAGTGAATAGAGTGTTGGCCTGCGGACTGAAAGGTCCCAGGTTCAATTCTGGTCAAGAGTATGTACCTTGGTTGCAGGCACATCCCCAGTACGAGGTGGGCAGGAGGCAGCTGATAGATGTTTCTCTCTCATTGATGTTTCTAAATCTCTATCCCTCTCCCTTCCTCTCTGTAAAAAAAAATCAATAAAATAAAATAAAAATAAAAAAGAACACCTCTTTTTTTTTTAAATTGTTTTATTGCTTAAAGTATTACAAAGAGTATTATATATGTCTCCTCCCCCTGCCCCCCTTGAGGGGAGGCCGGGGGAATGTCAAGAACACCTCTTTAAAAAAACAAAACAAAAAAAACTGTTAACTTAATTTCTAAAGATTTTAAAGTTACTAGAATTAAGATCTCAGGGAAGTAAACTTGACCAAAGGTATTGTTTAAAACGTAATCCAGGGAGCACCCTTCTAGCTGCTAGATGGGATGCTGCCTGATTCATGAATTGCTTAATAAAGCCAATTAGATAATCAATTAAAAAACAGACAAAATC
>NW_006297817.1:2579-7919 GCF_000327345.1 Myotis davidii | reverse complement strand
AGTGGAATTGTAAACCACTCAATTTGGAATTTCCTGATCAGCACTAGTAAGGTATTCTGCCTGATAAGACTCCCTGTCTTCCCCTGAATGAAGGTGTCTTGCTTAAAATATTCCCCTCTGTTAACTTGGTAATCCACCTTCTTTCTGCCTATAAAACTTCCCATTTTGTACAAATCACCAAAGTGCCTTTCTAGTTGCTAGATGGGATGCTGCCTGATTCATGAATTGCTTAATAAAGCCAATTAGATAATCAATTAAAAAACAGACAAAATCTATTTATTACATTATGAAGGTTTGAAAATTTACTCTAACAATCCCTGTTTTGCCATAGGCATCCTGTGCTTCTGTTAAGCTGTTTTGAAGTATATGATGAAAAATAACTTTTTCTAAATAATTGGAATAATGTTTGGTTTATTTAATCTATTATTAACATTATTTTACAATAGATGATGTGCTTCATTTTATTATGAACTGATCTTATACCAGGAACATTATCTGTCTCAGGATGTGCGTTTGTTGATCTTATCAATACATAATATATCCATGAAGAATAAACTAATTTCCTATTTTCATGTCAACACATTGGTGTTTTATAGACAGAGTACTGCAGATATGCTAGGCACAGTGCAGAACTAAGAAATAGTCACAGTTTTTACCTATAGGTGGTTCATAATGCATTCCAAGTGGGAGAAACCCAATCGATATATATATATTTTAACACCTGCTTTTCTGATTCATGCATTATTAACCTCACATGGCAGCTACTTAAACAACTCCTGCTGTAGTCATCACATCTCCTAGCTACTCTTTGACTACTCTTGGGATTTCTGTGACCTTGGAGTTTTGGTGATGAAGAAATAGTTAAAGCTTTAAATAGGTTCTCAGGTGAAATCATTGCAGAGCAAAGCTAAGAAGCTGGTGGTTTCGATTTTAAGTCCTTGCTAATTACCTAAGAAATGAAGTTTTTCTGTTGGGTGTTGCCCAGCCATTCACCTGACATCTTAGTAGAATGGTTGGAAAGAAGGATTTGGTCAATATTTGCAAACAACCATTAGGTTCAATCACTTATTAAAAATGAGTTTTAATTTCTGCAGCTGGAGAATAGCAACAGAAGCCAAATGTAGTAACATTTGCTATTAAGACCCCTTCTTTAGATTGGTAAAAGTCAATTGCATTGTTAAAATTTTATTTTAGCTCTGCTGGGTTTGTGGTAAAAAAATTCTGTTTTTCTTCTTTATATAGCACTGAAAAGAGACATATGCATACATCAGACACTAGGTTATCTCAAACAGGCTACGCTGTCCACTGTCCAACGTGTTGTAGAAAGACTATTTCAGGCACTATAACCCTAGTATCTATTACACAGTATTTATTTGATGAGATTACAACTTCAAATGAAGTTTTTATTCAAGCAGGAATCATCAGCAAGTTTATTAAAACTGAATGGAAGTGTACTGATGTCATGTGAACTGCATAGGAAATTCATATCAGAAAATGATGAGAATTCTTCCCTGGAAGAATTTCCTCTACTAAAATCTTGTTGAAAACAAGTTTCATTTCTAAAGATATAGCTAAATTTTTACATCCTCAGTGAGTACTTACCTCATCACCTGCAGTGACCTCTTGATTCTCTGAACATTTATCTACAGGTAACATTTCTCTTTCATCTTCCTCTTCTTTTTCTTCTCTTGTTCCTCCGCCTCCTCCTTTTTTTTCTTCTCCTTCTCCTCTTTCTTCTTCTCCTGCCCTCTTCCATTTCCTTTTTTAATTATGTTTTAAATTATCACAACCCAAACTAGCTTCTGAATTAACTTCAGGAACATTCTGATGTGTTGTTTTATCATTCATAGTGCCGACTATAGTATATGAAGGCAAGTACTCGAAATGTTTTCAGTTTGTTGGTTTGACAGTGTAAGCATGAATTATTACAATTCAATGTATTTACTTTGCAAATGTTCATATTTTAAGGAAATTTATTCCAATACATAATTGGTGTATTGTTCTGTTTTGATTGACAGCTCTTCTTGAACAAGAGAGTCCTAGAGAATTACTATTCTGTCACAGAAAGCTACATTTGTCCTGAGTCCAAAGCTTTTTAGACCATTTAAGCCTCATCTTTTTTCATCTAAAAATGGGAATAATATTAGTTACATAACTCGTGGGATGGTTGAAGAAGATTGAGATCATGTACATATTGAGTTTAGCACATAATAGGAACTCAGTAAATGCTAGCTCTTATCACTCCTAAAAGTGGTATCACACTAACATGTGTGAACACACATCTATGCATACATTCAGAACATAAGAGAACAAATCTAAAAACAAAATAAACCGGTTTTTGAAATTTTTTATAATCAGTTTTAAATTAACTGGTTGATTATAAGGGACACTATATGCACTTTCCTAGGAAATTCCTATACATTGATTTTCTAAATTGATAAGGCAGCTGGTAGGCCATTTATTACTAGTTCTATTTTGGTGGAAAATTCAGCATTGTGTGTCAGTTAGAGTTTGTGACACATGTGCCCTCCCAAGGCTTAATGAGTTGTCTGCAGATGGGCTGTTATTTATTACAGTCATGTAGAATAAAATTGATTGTCTTCTAAAATTAATTTTTCATTTGCCTCCAGCCTAGCTTTAATAGAGGACACACAGTTGCCTGTTTGCAGAAATACTGTTTAATCACATTAATATCTCAGCCCCCCAGGCTGAAGAAGATAATTGTGCAAACGAACAACAAAATCTGTATCTTTAACTTCGTTTTATGATTATATTATGCAAATGACTTATCTCCTGCCCTTCCGAGCACTAATCATCTAATTAGGAATGATGTGTTAAAGGGATGGTTTTGAATCAGGAGAGAGACAAATGCAGGAAGCAGAAAATGGGAACTGACAATGAAACCACTGAAGGTACAATAATGTTTACTAGATGCATCTATGTATTTGCTACAAAAAGAGATAGGATGGCTCATATCTACTATCTGTAGACTTAACATGTGTCATATTTTGGCAAGAAATATAATTTCTTATCTCTGAGAATATATTTTTCTTTTATTATTTTGAGTTACATTAAACATTTTTTTAATTAAATTTATTGAGGTGATATTGGTTCACAAAATCATACAGGTTTCAAGTGTAAAACTCAACAAAATATCACCTGCACACTGCACTATGTACCCTTTGCCCCAAATAAGGTCTCTTTCCATCTCTATTTCCCCCTGTTTGACCTCTTCCACATGCCCAACCCCTCTTTACCTCTGGCTATGAACACACTGTTGAGTTTTTATTTGCTTAATCCTATCACCTTCTTTCATCCAGCTCCCAAACCCCTTTCCCTTCAAACAGCTGTCAGTCTGTTCCATTTATCTATACCTCTGTTTCTGTTTTGTTTTTTCAGTTTATTTTGTTTATTAGATTCCACATATAAGTGAAATCACTTGGTATTTGTCTTTCTCTGACTGTCTTATTTCACTTAGCATAATAATCTCCAGGTCCATCCGAGTTATTGCAAAAGGTAAGATTTCCTTTTTTTAATGGCCAGGTTGTGTTCCATTGTGTAAATGTACCATAGCTTTTTTATCCACTTATCTACTGATGGGCATTTGGGCTATTTCCAAATCATGGTCATTGCAAATAAAGCTGCAATAAACAGAGGGGTGCATGTATTCTTTTTGAATTAGTGTTTTAGATTTCTTCAGATATATTCCCAGAAGTGGAATCCCTGGGTACTAAGACAGTACCACTTTCATTTTTTGAGGAAACACCATACAGTTTTCCACAGTGGTTGCAACAATCTGCATTCCCACCAAAAGTGCACAAGGGTTCATTCATTTTCATTCCTCTCCATATCTTCACCAGCTCTCGTTCTTTGCTAATTTATTGATAGTAATTCTGACAGGTGTGAGGTGATATCACATTGTGGTTTCAATTTGCATTTCTCTGTTATTATTAAGGATTATGTGGAATATCTTTTCACATGTCTATTGGCCATCTGTATGTCCTCTTTGGAGAAGTGTCTGTTCAGGTCCTTTGCCCATATTTTTAATTGGGTTATTTGCCTTCTTGATGTTGAGTAGTATAAGTTCTTTATATATTTTGGAAATTAACCATTTATCAGCTGTATCATTGGCAAACATGTTCTCACATTTAGTAGGTTCCCTTTTCATTTTGTTAATAGTTTCTTTTGCTATGCAAAAGCTTTTTTAGTTTGATGTAGTCCCATTTTTTTCCCTTTGTTTCCCTTGCCCAAGGAGATATATCAGCAAAAATATTGCTATGAGAAATGTCTGAAATTTTACTGCCTATGTTTTCATCTAGGATTTACATAGTTTCACAACTTATACTTAAATTTTTAATATATTTTGAGTTTATTCTTTTGTATGGTGTAAGTTGGTTTAGTTTCATGTTTTACATGTGTCTGTTCAGTTTTTCCCAGCACCATTGAAGAGGCTGTCTTTACTCCATTGTATGGTCTGGTTTCCTTTGTCAAATATTAATTGATTATAAAGACATGGGTTTATTTCTGTGCTCTCTTTTCTGTTCCATTGATCAATATGCCTGTTATTGTGCCAATACCATGTTATTTTGATTACTATGGCCTTGCTTGGTATCAGGTAGTATAATACTTCTAACTTTGTTTTTCTTTCTCAAGATTGCCGAGGCTCTTTGGGGTCCTTTTTGGTTCCATATAAATTTTTGGACTACTTGTTCTTGATCTGTGAGGTATGCCATTGGTATTTTAGTAGGAATTGTGCTGAATCTGTACATTGCTTTGGGTGGTATGGACACTTTAATTATGCTATTTTTTCCTATCCATGAACATGATATATGCTCCCACTTATTTGTATCTTTCTCACTTTCTTTCTTCAGTATCTTATAATTTTCCAAGTACAGGTTTTTTTTTTTTTATCTCCTTGGTTAAATTTATTTCTAGGTACCTTATTTCTTTAGATTAACTTCAAGTTCTTAGTAAGGCAATTGTTAAGTTTCCTGTATTTTTTTCCCCAACAACATTGATTTGAGATTTATATACTTCATGAAGTGATCACCATGATAAGTCTAGTAAAGATCTGGCATCATATATAATTGTTATAATATTATTGACTATATTATTTATGTTGTACTTTACATCTCTGTGACTAGTTTCATAAATGAAAATTTGTAATTTTTAAATTGAATTTATTGAACTGACATTGGTTAATCAAATTATACAGGTTTCAGGTATATAATTCTATAATACATCATCTACATATTGTATTGTGTGTTTACCATCCCAAGTCAAGTCTCCATCCATCACCATTTATCCAACTCTGACTTTCTTCTACCTCCCTCCAAACCC
>NW_006297817.1:1592-2497 GCF_000327345.1 Myotis davidii | reverse complement strand
TTTTTTTTTTTTTTTATTTCACCCAATGAAGGAATTGGCTTCCTCTTAATCCATGGAAGATGATCCACAGCAAAGGAGTAGGGCTGTACCTTGATCATGAAAATACACTAGGTTTTCCAGACTATCTTTTTAACAAAAGCAGTCCCCTCTTCTCTAAAAAAATTAAAGTCAGGATATGATAACCCAGAAAAAATCTAGTCCTCCTACTGGGAAACTCCAGTTTAAATTTTTTAAAATAAATCTTTATTGTTCAGATTATTACAGTTGTTCCTCTTTCCACCCCCCCCATAGCTCCCCTTCACCCGGTTTCCACCCCACTCCATACCCTCGTGCAAAGGTGTAAGATTTTTGTCCAATCTCTTCCTGTACCCCCACACCCCCATAACCCTGAGAATTGTCAGTCCACTCCCTTTCTATGCCCCTGATTCCATTATATTCTCCAGTTTATTCTGTTTTTCAGATTTTTTAATCACTTAATTTTTAGATTCACTTGTTGATAGATATGTATTTGTTGTCACTTTGTTGTTTATAATTTTTATCTTTACCTTTTTCTTCCTCTTCTTAGAGAATACCCTTCAGCAGTTCATATATTTCTGGTTTGGTGGTGATGAACTCCTTTAGCATTTTCTTATCTGTGAAGCTCTTTATCTGACCTTCAATTCTGAATGAAGGTAAAGTAATCTTGGTTGTAGGTTCTTGGAATTCATCACTTTGAATATTTCTTGCCACTCCCTTCTGGCCTGCAAAGTTTCTGTTGAGAAATCAGCTGACAGTCGTATGGGTATTCCCTTGTAGGTAACTGTCTTTCTCTTGCTGCTTTTAAGATTCTCTCTTTGTCTTTTGCCCTTGGCATTTTAATTATGATGTGTCTTGGTGTGGTCCTCTTTGAGTTCCTTTTGTTTGGG
>NW_006297817.1:0-885 GCF_000327345.1 Myotis davidii | reverse complement strand
GAGCGAGAGAGAGATCTTTGCAGATTCCTCTTCTTTGTTTGGGGTTTGGAATTGCCCAGATGAGGCCCAGCTGTGAAACACAGCAGGCTGCTGCTACCAGGCCTTGGACCATCTTTTGGAAGCTTTGGAGCTCTCTGACCCAGCTGCAGTTCATTTGGTTTTAGGCTGCAAAAACGACAGGCCATTCATATGCAAAAGCTGCTTGGGTGGGGTTGTAAATTGGATGGGGCGGGGTCTCTGAGAGTCACCAGGGCGGCAAACAGCAGTGGTTTCCCTGAACCAGAGAAGTTCCTGGTTCTCCTCATCCTCCACCCCCGTGCAGGAACAATGAATGCTGTGAGCACCTCTAAGGGTAAGCTGCCCTCACGTTCGTGTCCCAATGCCAGACAGTCCAGTTTCTCCCCGTATGTGTCTGAGTCCCCCAGAGTCTCACCGGTAACTGGAATTCAGAGCAAGTGAGAGCTTGTATCTCCCTCCTGGTTTAAAGAACAGCACATCCAGGTGCCAGCACTTTCTGAGCTTCCACACCTCTTACCTGTCTCAATACGCTTTCTTCACCTTTCTAGTTGTAGAATTTCCACTTAGCCAGCTTTCTTGCAGTTCTGGGTTGTAGTTGTTCTTCAGTTTAGTTGTAATTTTGACGTGGTTGTGAAAGGCAGCAAGTATATGTGATTACCTATGCCGCCATCTTGGTTTCTCCTCTCCAGTTTAAATTTTAAGCAACATTCCAGATATGTATTTGCAAGATCTTTGGTTTTGTGTTTCTCTTTCCAGACATTGATTGTGAAGAGTTTCTAGCACAATACTCCTACTTAGTTGTCACCATAATTATTCTATACAATATAGACATAGCTTCTTTTTTTTTTTCAAATTTTATTTTTTATT
>NW_006297816.1:45737-53919 GCF_000327345.1 Myotis davidii | reverse complement strand
TCTGGTGGTTTTTGTAGCAGCTGCTCCTCAGTTGGTAGGAGCCCCTGTGGTGGGTGCTGTTCACTGCTGCGGTGGCTCCTCTGGCTGGTGGGGGGAGGCTTCACACACAGCTGCTGCTCCTCAGACAGAGGATATGCTGATCATGAGGCTGCTGTTCCTTGGATGCGGTGGGCTACACACACAGCTGTTAATCCTTGAACTGGGATGGACTGCTCATGTGGCTGCTGATCCTTGAATGGGGGCTGGCTGCACACTGCTGTTGTTCCTCTGATGTGGTGGGCTGCTTGTGGGGCTACTGCTCCTAGGACTGGCTGCTGCTCATCAGACAGGTTCAGGCTGTTGTGGCTCTGCTCCTCGGACCATTGCGTGCTGTGTAGTGCTGCCACTCTTCAGATGTGGGCGGTCTGCTCATGTGGTTGCTGTTCCTCAGACTGGGGTGGGCTGCCACTGCTCCTCGAGTGGGGCTGGGCCACTCACAGAACTTCTGCTTGTTGGATGGGGCAGCCTACTCACACAGCTGCTGTTCCTCGGATTGGGCAGGCTGCTCATGTGGCTGCTGCTGCTTGGGTGAGGGCAAGATGCTTGTGCAACTGCTGCTCCTCAGACTAGTGCAGGGTTTGGGCTGTGTGCAGCTGCTGCTCCTCAGATGGGGGCGGGCTGCGCAGGGCTGCCTCTCCTCAGACGTAGGAAGACTGCTCGTGTGGCTGCTGCTCCTCGGACAGGTCGGACTGCTCATGTGGTTGCTGCTCTTTGGATGGGGACGTGGGCTGCTCACACAGCTGCTGCTCCTTGGACAGGGGCAGGCCACATGAGGCTGCTGCTCTTAGGCTCGAGGCAGGCTGCTCACGGGGCTGATGCTCCCTGGACAACTGCACGTTGCTCATGTGTCTGTTGCTCACGTGGTTGAAAAAATAATGTCGCAAGCACCTTTCTTGCCATTATACATTTACTTATTTAAAATGTTTCAATTACCGTAGATGTTCTATATTATTTTATATCAGTTTTGTGTACAGCATACTGGTTAGACATGTATATAATTTATGAATTGATCCCATCAATTAATCCTATACCCACCTGGAGCCATACATTTTTATTATATTATTGACTATATTCCCTATACTGTATTGTACATACCCAAGACAAATTGGAACTACCAATTTGTACTTCTTAATACCTTCACCCAGCTCCCCAACACCCCCATCCCATCAGGCAATCATAGTTTGTTCTCTGTATCAGTGAGTCTGTTTTTGTTTTGCTTGTTTGACTATATTGTTTTTTGTATTCCACATATAAGTGAAATCATATCATATTTCTCTTTCTCTGTCTGGTTAATTTCACTTAGCATAATACCCTCTAGGTCTATCCATATTGTTACAAATGGTAAGATTTTGTTCTTTTTTTTACTCCATTGTATATATTCACCAGAACTTATATAACCTCTTTTCTAATGATGGGCACTTGGTTATTTCTATATCTTGGCTATTGTAAATAATGCTGCAATAAACATAGTGGTACATATATCTTTTCAAATTAGTGTTTTGGATTTCTTTGGATAAATACTCAGAAGTAAAATTGCTGGGTGATAAAATAGTTCTATTTTTATGTTTTGGAGGAAACTCCATAAAATTTCCTCAATGACTGCACCAATTTCGGGTCCCACCAACAATGCACAAGGGTTCCATTTCCCCCCACATTTTTGCCAATACTTGCTTGTTGATTTATTTTTAATAGCCATATTAACAGGTGTGAGGTGATATCTCATTAGGGTTTTGCATTTCTCTGATTATTATGATGTTGAGTATCTTTAGGTATGTCAATTAGTCCTCTGTATATTCTTTCTGGATAAGTGTCTATTCAGGTCTTCTGCCCACTTAAAATTTTTTTTTATTGTTGAGAGTACTATAAATGTCCCCTATTTTACTGCCTTTGCTGCCTCCACTCCAGGCCTTCACCACACTATTATCTGTGTCCATGGGCTATGCATATCCTATATAATAGAAGCCTAATATGGAAATTGACCGAACAGCAGAATGACCAGTGGAATGACCAGTCGCTATGATGTACACTGACCAGCAGGGGGCAGACGCACAATGTAGGAGCTTCCCCCAGCATGCAGGCCCCAGGCCAGCCAAGGTGGGTGTCAGGGGTGCCCCTTGATGGCCTTGCCAGTCGCTTCCCGCAGAGGCAACTCGTGGTGGCGGTGGGGGGCAGGGCCAGCAAGCGGGTGGTGCCAGGCCAGCCAAGGCGGGTGCCAGCGGACCCCCCCCAAACACCCTGCTGGTTACTCCACAGATTGGCCCTGATTGCTGGCAAGGCCTAGGGTCCCTACCCATGCACAATTTCATGCACCAGGCCTCTGAAGGGTGTCCCAAAATTCACGCAAGAAGTAATTTTGATAGAAAACAAGGTTTATAATTAAAAATTGTAAATTTTTTATTGATTCATTAAGTATACAGTACAAGGTTATGTATGGAATAGCATATTGGGTAAATGGCCTCCACAGCTTTTCTGGCACATATGCACTGAGCGCTGTATCAACAAAATTCAACCACATTTATGCAAAACAGTCATGGAAAATTTCAACAAAAGAATGCATATGTGCCAGCAAAGCCATGGAGGCCATTACCCGATATGCTATTCCGTACATCACCCTATACTGTATACTTTATGAATCAATAAAAAAATTACAATTTTTAATTATAAACCTGTGTTTTCTATCAAAATTACTTTTTGCGTGAATTTTGGGACACCTTTAGTATGCATATAAGCTCTTTGGTTAATCTCTTCCAGCTTCCAACCCCGTTCCCTCTGAGATATGGCAGTCTGTTCCATGCTTCCATGTTGTTCATTAGTTTATTTTGTTCATTAGATTCCACAGATAAGTGACATCATGTGATAGGCACTTGGGCTGTTTCCAGATGTTAGCTATTGTAAATAATGCTGCTATGAACATAGGAGTGCATATATTCTTCCTGATTGGTGCTTCAGGATTCTTAGGATATATTCCTAGAAGTGGGATCACTGGGTCAAATGGAAGTTCCATTTTTAATTTTTGAGGAAACTCCATACTGTTTCCACAGTGGCTGTACCCATCTGCATTCCCACCAGCTTGATTGTTATTTTTTATGTTAGTTGTATGAATTCTATATAAATTTTAGGTATTAACGCTTATCAGATGTGACATTGGTGAATATCTTTTCCCATTCAGTAGGTTGTCTTTTAATTTTGCCAATGGTTTCCTTAGCTATGCAAAATCTTTTTAGTTTGATGTAGTTCCATTTGTTTATTCAGTCTTTTGTTTTCTTTGCCTGAAAAGATCTATCAGAAAAATATGGCTAAGAGAAATGTCAGAGATGTTACTGCCTATGTTTACTTCTACAAGTTTTATGGTTTTTATTATTTAATCCATTTTGATTTTATTCTTGCATATGAGGTAAAAAGGTGATCTAATTTAAGTTTTTTGCACATAGCAACTCAATTTTCCCAAAACTATTTTTTGAAGAGACTATCTTTACCAGCTTGTATATTCTTTCTGTCTTTGAGATAAATTGACCATATAGTCATACATCTATTTCTGGGCTCTCTATTCTGTTCCATTGATCTATATGTCTGTTTTTATGCCAGTACCATGTTGTTTTGATTACTATGGCCTTGTAGCATAGTCTTTTTTCCTTTAATTGATTTGTAGTTCCATGCATTTGTGATCAGAGAAGATGCTTAATATGATTTCAGTGATCTTAATTTTACTGATACTTGTTTTGTGTCCTAAAATTTGGTTTACCCTGGAAAATGTTTCATGTGCACCTGAAAACAATGTATATTCTACTGATTTTGCGTGAAATGCTCTAAAAATATCCATTAAATACATTAGGTTTTATTTGTCATTTTAGGTCACTGTTTCCTTGTTGATTTTGTGTCTGGAAGATCTATACAGTAATTTTAATGGAGCATTAAAGTCCCATACTATGACTATTATTGTTGATCATTCCCTTTATATCCATCAATAATTGCTTGATATACTTAGGCACTCATATGTTGAGTGCATACATTTTTATAAGGGTTATATCTTCTTGTTAAATTGATCCTTTAAAAATTATCTAATACCCTTCTTTGTCTCTTTTTGTGGCATTTGTTTTAAAGTCTATTTTTCTGATATAAGTATTGCTAACCCAGTTTTTTTCATTACCATTTGCATAAAATATCTTTTTTCATCCCTTCACTTCAGTCTGTGTGTATCTTTTGTTCTTAGGTGGATATCTTATAGACAGCATATATAGGGGTCACCTTTTCTGATCCATTCTGCTACCCTATGCCTTTTTAATGGAACATTTAGCCCACTTACATTTAAAGTGATTCTTAATAGGTATGTAGTTATTACCATTTTATTATTCATATTTATGTTCCTCTTTTTTAAAAAATGTATTTTATTGATTTTTTTACAGAGAGGAAGGGAGAGGGAGAGATAGAAACATTGATGAGAGAGAAACATCAATCAGCTGCCTCCTGCACACCACTTACTGGGGATGTGCCCGCAACTAAGGTACATGCCCTTGACCAGAATCAAACCTGGGACCCTTGAGTCCGCAGGCCGATGCTCTATCCACTGAGCCAAACTGGTTAGGGCTTATGTTCCTCTTTTTTTCTGCTTCTTAAAGAAGACCTTTAACAATTCTTATAATACTGGCTTAGTGTTGATGAATTCCTTTAGCTTTTTCTTATCTGAGAAGCTTTTTATATAGCCTTCAATTTTAAATGATAGCCTTGCTGGGTAGAGTAGTATTGTTGTAAGCACTTGTTTTTCATCACTTTTAATATTTTGTGCAAATCCTTTCTGGCCTGAAATGTAGGTGTTGAGAAATCAGCTGACAATCTTATTGGAGCTCTCTTGTAGGTAACTAACTGTCTTTCTCTTGCTGGTTTTGAAAAATCTCTCCATCTTTAAACTTTGCCACTTTAATTATGATGTATCTTGGTGTGGGTCTTTTGGGGTTTACCTTGTTTTGGACTCTGTGCTTCTTGGACTTGTGTGTCTATTTCATTCACCAGTATAAGAAAATTTCCAGGCATTTTTTCTTCAAATATTTTCTCAATACTTTTCTCTCTTTCTTCTCCTTCTGATACCCTTATGCCACTTAATGTTGTCCCAGAGGTCCTTTAAACTATCCTCCTTTAAAAAAATTCTTTTCCATTTTTGCTGCTCTGATTATGTTTTCTGCTATCTTGTCTTCCAAAGTGCTGATTCAGTCCTCTGTTTCTTCTAATCTGCTATTGGTTCCTTTTAATGTATTCTTCATTTCAGATTGGTTCTTTTTTATGGTTTCTAGGTCCCTTTTCATGCTTACTATCTACTTGATAAAGTTCTCACTGAGTTCATTCATTCAGCCCCTAAATATTTTTTAAGCATCCTTATAACCATTGTTCCTATACTCTTTCATAGGTAACCATTTCAATGTGGTAAATGTGTATCCTTATATGTGTTCTTTGGAATGGTGTATTGTTTTTGGGTATATGGGGGGAAGGGGACATCTGTAATACTTTCAACAATAAAGATACATTTAAAATTATGTAAATGGTATGCTACAGATTTAAGTCTTTTAATTTTTCTATGAATCATGTTAAGACCCAGTCATACTTCTATGCACACATTTCATCTCTTGCTTTTATCTGTTGCATAATGCTCTATGGTATGCACACACCATATTTTACCCATTTTTTCTCATTATGATAGACACCCAGGATGCCTGGCCTAGCACTTTGCTGAACTATTGGAAGAAGTTTCTGGCTTCAGAGAAAATGTTCAAAGATAATTATAAATGGAGGTACTTTTAATTTGAGTGTGTTACTTCACTTTTATTGTGGGTATCTTAACTACCTGAAATATACGCCCTTGTTCTATCCTTTAGTAGTTTAACTTACCAGTATTACTCTTTGCCTGTTATTAGTTATTGTCCATTTTCTGCTTGGCTCTGGTTTTGTATGAGGTTTCTTTCCTATATTTAATTTAAAATAATAGTTTTCCATTGGTCTTTTATTGATTACCTGGTCTTGGTTATTAGCTTCTGAAGTCCCTTATCTCTGCTGTTTATGTTGTACTCTTAGTATAGTTTCTTTTCATTTCTTGCTGCCACTCAAGGTCAGTTGGGTGGGTAGTTTCCTGACTAAAGTTTTCACTGAGCAATGGGTATTAAGACTCTAATTAAGATAGGATTGCTTCACTGATAGCCAAATATGTCCAGGACCTAATGGGAGCTTTCATGCTCTCTGTTAACTTGACACACCAGAGAAGTAATCATTTAATCCAATACCATAATTTATTTATTGTAGTATTATCCAGTTTGAAGATGTTTTGAAAACATCCCTTAAGAGATTTAAGATTTCAAAAACATCTTCAATTTGAATTTAATTGAACTACTCCAGAAAGAAAAAAACAATAGCAGAAGATGACCTTTTAGGAACATCATATGCCAGGCACAGTTAGGCCAGATGTCATAGAAAATTAGAAAACTTATCTCCTGGGGAGGGAAGAGTGTTATGGGAAGGAGCAGTATAAGGTATGTACTTTAATTAAAATCATCTGCCATTGTTAATAACCTAATATGTTAAAAATTATTAATCCACAGACATTCAAAGAAGAAATTGAGCAGGGAACACAATATCGTTAAGGTGGCAGAAAGGGAACAAATGTATGTTCTAATCAACTTTGATAAGGGATACAGACAAATTGGTACTTATTTAGAATACAAAGTCCAGAACAAGGGGAAACAAAATTGATGTTAAACTCGTGAAGAAAATTCAAGGAATGTGTTTTATGTCTTCAAATACCTGAAGAGCTATCACAAAAAAGTAAAACTAAACTGTTTACTCAGATCACAATAAGAAGTAACTTGAGGAACAAATAATGTAGCTCAACATATGGACCAACCGCAATATCCAAAGACGGGTGCTGGATGACAGGCATAGGGGGAAAAAACCTTAGCTCCCTGTCACTAGCAGTATTCAGTCAGAAGCTGAGCAATAACTTGGCAACATTGAAAACAGATTTAATCATTAAATGGACAAGCTGGACTAGATGGCTCTAAAATTTTATAATTAAATGTGATAGTAAGAAAATTAGTTGTACAGAGAGGAGCAAACATGGTGGCATAGGTAAATTCAGTATTCACATCCTCCCACAAGCACATCAAAATCACAACTAAAATACAGAACAACTGTTATTCAGAACTGCCTGAAACCTGATCTCAGCATGCCCCATACCTCTCCATAAGAGGACCCTACAACTAGAGAATTCAAAGGGAAACGACACTGAGACTGGCAGGAAGGTCGGAGGTGCTGAATGGGTGGTCCAACAACCACATGTGGCACATTTTTAATCAGGAGGGATATCTTGGCAGAGAAGTACTCCCGTGAGAAGCAAGGGAACCCAGACCCACACCAGCACTGTCAGCACAGAATTCCAGTGCCAGGAAGAGAAATCCCCATAACCTCAGGCTATAGAAACCAGCAAGGCCTTAGCCGGTTTGGCTCAGTGGATAAAGCATTCACCTTCACCACCCTATAGTCTGTATCCACAGGTAACGCATATATGCATATAAAATCTTTGGTTAATTTCTTCCCACCCTCCCTCCCCGCTTCCCTCTGAGATTTGCCAGTCTGTTCCATGTTTCCATACCTCTGGTTGTATTTTATTCATTAGATTCATTGCACATTTATTTTGATTTTTAGATTCAATTGTTGATATGTATTTATTGCCATTTTATTGTTCATATTTCTTCTTCTCCTCCTTCTCCTCCTTATTTAATAATGCCCTTCACCATTTCATCTAATCCATGAACATGGTATATGCCTCCACTTATTTGTATCTTTATCAATTTCTTCCTTCAATGTCCTATGATTTTTCCAAATATAGGTCTTTTGCCTCCTTGGTTAAATTTATTCTTAGGGACCTTTTGTTGTTGTTGTTGTTGCATTAGTAAATGAAATTATTTTCTTAATTTCTATTTTGGATAATTCATTATTGATGTAAAAAAAAGTTGCTGAGGCCCTAGCTTGTTTGGCTCTGTGGATAGAGCATTAGCCTGAAGACTGAAGGGTCCCGGTTCAATTCCAGTGAAGGGCATATGCCTGGGTTGCAGGCTTGATCCCCAATAGGGGGCATGCAGGAGGCAACTGGACAATGATTCTC
>NW_006297816.1:38734-45120 GCF_000327345.1 Myotis davidii | reverse complement strand
ATACTTTATGAATCAATAAAAAGTTACAATTTTTAATTATAAACCTGTGTTTCCTATCAAAATTACTTCTTGCGTGAATTTTGGGACACCCTTTAGGTTCTTGCTATTCATCACTATTCTTGCCACTCCCTGTGGCTTGCATAGTTTCTGTTGAGAAATAAGCTAACAGTCGTATGGGTACCTACAAGGGTAGGTAGCTGTTTTTCTCTTGCTGCTTTTAAGATTCTCTCTTTTTCTTTTGCTCTTGGCATTTTAATTATGATGTGTCTTGGTGTGGTCTTCTTTGGATTCCCCTTGTTTGGAATTCTCTGTGCTTCTTGGACTTGTAATTCTATTTCTTTCACCAGGTAGAGGAAGGTTTCTGTCATTATTTCTTCAAATAAATTTTCTAATCCTTGCTTCTCTTCTTGTCCTTCTGGCAGCGGAATTTGAATATGTCTTGCCAACCCCTTCTGGCCTGCAAAGTTTCTGTTGAGAAATCAGCTGACAGTCTTAGGAGAGCTCCCTTGTGTGTAAATAACTGCTTTTCTCTTGCTGCTTTGAAGATTCTCTCTTTGTCTTTAACCTTTGGCATTTTAATTATGATGTGTCTTGTTGTGGGCCTCTTTGGGTTCCTCTTGTTTGGAGTTCAAAGCATTTCCTGGACTTGTAAGTCTATTTTAATCACCAGGTAGGGGAAGTTTTCTGTCATTATTTCTTTAAGTAGGTTTTCAATTTCTTGCTCTCCTACTTTTCCTTCCGGCACCCACAGAGGGTCCTTACACTATCTTCATATTTTTTAATCTTTTTTTTTCTTTTTGCTCTTCTGATTGGGTGTTTCTGCTTAGTCATATTCCAAATTGCTGATCTGATTCTTGGAATCCTCTACTCTAATTGATTCCATGTAAATTTTTCTTCGTTTCAATTAGTGAATTATTTATTCCTGACTGATCCTTTTTTATGTCTTTGAAAGTCTCACTAAGACCCTTGAAAGTTTCACTAAGCCCCCTGAAGCTCTCATTAAGATCCTTGAGCAACTTAAAACCACTGTTTTGGACTCTGTATCTAGTAGTTTGCTTGCTTCCATTTCATTTAGTTCTTTTTCTGGAGATTTCTTCTGTTCTTTCATTTGTGTCATGTTTGTCTCTGCATTTTGGCTGCTTCCCTGTGTTTGTTTCTCTGTATTAGGTAGAACTTCTATTTCTCCTGGAATTGGTAGAGTAGCCTTGTGTAGGAGGTGTCCTGTAGGACCCAGTGGCTCAGCCCCCCCAGTCACCTGATCTGGGTACTCTAGGTGTTCCTCTGTGTAGGCTGTGTGACCAGTCTTATTGTAGTTGATTCTTGGTTGCTTTTGACACTCCCCACCCAGACCAATTGGCTATGAGGACCAGATGCAACTATAGTGGAAGAGCTGTTGTGCAGGAGACTCCCCTATGGAGCAAGACTTGTTTCAGTGGGGATTTGTTTCTCATAAAGTCTGCCCCTTTAGCTTTTCACTTATTGATGTGGTAGAGTTATAATCTGGCATAGTCTGAAGCTTCCTGGGAAGCGCAAAGTCAGCCACTGCCTGGGCCACCTTGCAGGAGCTACAGATCAACCTGCAGATGGCTGCTACTTGTATTGGGCTTGGAATTGCCCAGGCGAGGCCAAGCTATGAAGCAAGGCAGGCTGGTGATATTGTCAGGTCTTGGATCTCTTATTGATAGGTATGGGGCATGCTGATGTCAGCTGATGCTTGTTTGAGATATTTTAGAAAAGTCTGAAGCCTGAGCCAGGACAGGCCATTGATATGGAAAAGCCATTGCAAACAGCTTGGGTGGGGCAGCAAATTGGATAGAGCAGAGTCTCAGAGAACTGCCAGGGTGGAGCAAACAGTGTGAGCCACTTTGATGGAAACTCAGGTATGGGTGCCAGTAAGCTCTGCAACAGGGGAGGTCTCAGTACAGGAACATTACCCCTGTGAGCACCCCCATTTGGGAGAAAGCTTCCCTTGAGTTCTTGCCGCAATGCCAGACAATCCAGTTCCTCCCTGTATGTCCCTGGGTCTCCCAAAGCTGCCACCCCAGTGGTGGAGTCCAGAGGGAGTGAGCCCAAGTAATTTCTTGTGCTGGCCCTTTAAGAGAGAACTGCCTGGATCTCCAGCAGCCTCTGCGTCACTCAGCTACAGTCCCCATTGTTTTTTGTTGTTGTTGGTTTTTTGTTTGTTTTTACTTTAAAATATATTTTTATTGATTTCATAGAGGAAGGGAGAGGGATAGAGAGATAGAAACATCAACGATAAGAGAGAATCACTGATCAGCTGCCTCCTGCATGCCCCCCACTGGGGATTCAGCCAGCCACACTGGTATGCGCCCTGACTGACAATCCAACTGTGACCTTCTGGTTCATAGGTTGATGTTCAACCAATGAGAACAGTGGCAGGACTCATCTACTTACTTTTTTAAAATTTCTTTATTGGTTAAGGTATTACAAATGTGTCCTTATCTCCCCATTGGTTTTTACATCCTGAAATTATGGGACTTCACTTCTCAGCTCTGGAATGCTTGGCTGGAGTCTGGTGTGGGGCTGGGAGACCTTGCTTCTCACAGGAGGCCTCTGCAGTGAAGCTATCCCTCCCTTAAAAACAAAAGCCACACATGGGTTTTGGACTAGCATGTTGTGTGCCTCCACTCCCCCTACCAGTCTCAATGTACTCTTCTTCTTTACTTCTCTAGTTGTAGGGCTTCCATTCAGCCAGATTTTAGGCAGTTCAGAATGATGGTCATTCTGCATTTTAATTGTAATTTTGATGTGGTTGTGAGAGGTGGTGAGTACTGGTGTTTACCTATGCTGCCATCATGGTTCTCTCCAAACCTATATAATTTTATTAACTAACTGGAGGCCCGGTGCCCAAAATTTGTGCATGGGGTTGGGGAGGCCCTCAGCCCGGCCTGAACCATCTCCCAATCCGGGATCCCTTGGGGAATGTCTGACTGCCAGTTTAGCCCCAATCCTGCAGTAGGACATCCCTCTTGCAATCCGGGACTGCTGGCTCCTAACCACTTGCCTGCCTGCCTGATCACCCCAAAACACTCGCCTGCCTGCCTGATCACCCCTAACTGCCTCTGCCTTGGCCCCCGCCAGTGCAGCTTTATCTGGAAGGACATCCGGAAGATCACTTGGCTGTCTGGTCTAATTAGCATATTATGCTTTTATTATTATAGATGCCACTGCAATGAATTCAATAATAAATAAATTAATAAATATTCCAGAACTAAGCAGACCTAAACTATAATGTAGTCATTGTTTGGGTCTTAAACACCCCATTGTCTTCAATGGATAGATCTTTTAGACAGAAAATCAATGAAGAAACACTGTCATAAAGGAAACATGAGGTTAGAAAAATTTAATTGATATTTTTAGAGCTGTTCAGCACAAAGCAGCAGAATATACATTGTTTTCAAGTGCACAAGGAACATTTTCTAGGAGAGATCATATTTTAGGCCACAAAATAAGTCTCAATATATTTAAAAAGATTGAAATCATATCAAGCATCTACAATCTCCCACAATGGTAAGAAACTAGAAAGTAAACACACAAAAACAATAACAATAACAACAAAAATCCCCACAAACACATGGAGGCTAAATAATATGGCACTGAAACCATGAATGTGTTAACAATGAGGTCAAGGAAGAAATCAAAAGATAACTTGACCACCTAGACCACGGACCTTAGCAAACACTGGTGGGACCCCACACACCTGCAACAGACACTGGTGGGACCTCTGTGCACCTGGCCCACTACGAGCACCCATCGGGCATCCAGCTTGAACCTTGTGTGACCACAGAATGATCACCACTGACTTGGCAGAAATCTTGACCCTGTTGTGCTGCCACCACTACCCTAAAACCCATCTGCTCAGCAACATCACCAGGGATCAGGGGCGGGAACTGCACTGAAGACAGGAAGGTAGATGTAGCCTCCCCTTTCCTGGGCTTACTAGAACTGAGGCCCTAAGGAGATTTAAAAGGCTGCAGATCTGTGGGAGAGATGAGAGTGCTTGGGACAGAGAGGAGGCCCCCAGGGCACTGGCTGTAGAGACTGCAGAGTGGGTGCAGCATTGGAAGCCCAGGGCTGAAGTCCCTGGATAGACTAGCACTAGAACCCCAGCACTGTGCATTCTGGGAAGCTCCTCCTGATCAGTGGAAAGGGCCATGCCATGGAGCTCAGGGCCAGCCTACAATGGAGGGGTCTGAGGACACACTTAACACAGAACCTGGGGGACCCTCTATTTCTTGGAGGAACTTGTGCTGGTGTGTATAAAGTGGGATGGTCAGGAGGACCTGGGAGGAGATCAGCCCTGCCCACCTGGAATGCAGGGGAGGTGCCCTCTTTCCAAACAGCAAAAGAGTTGCTTCTGAGTTGACCTGCAGATGGGCCTGAGACAAGGGGGAAAAGCCCAGGGCAGGAAATCAGTACCCCTGCAGGTGGCAGAGAGGAGATGCCAGCAAACCAGGCAGAGCAGAGGCATTAGAAGAGAAAGGGCCCGCCCCTCCTACCCCTCCTAAAAGTTTCTGGCACTACCTGACTGTACGTAGAGCTCAGGAAGTATGTCTCAGTGCTGCGGTTGATGCAATGGTGTGAGCACACTCCACCATGACATGCTTCCTCAGCACACCAGGAAGTAGCAACCCCCGCCTGAACGAACTCCTAGAGCCACGTGCACAGTACCCCAGCCTTTCAGCCATTGGTCGCCTGTAGCAACGTGTCTCCCTCTGATTGGTCCCCTCATGCTATATATACCCCTGTAGTTCCACAATAAAACGGATCTGTGTCACTGAACCTGGTCTCCGGAGTCGTGCATGCAGATGCCCTAGCGCGTTGGGGCTCCGTCGTCCTCACCCCCGAGGGACCCCCTGCTTCATCTGGCACCCAAATGTGGAGCCCCCGGAATGGCTGGTTAGTGCATTGGGGCTCTGTCTTCCTCACCCCCATGGGACCCCTGCTTCATCTGGCGCCCAAATGTGGGGCCCCCGGAACGGCTGGACGGTGAGCGACCCTCTACAGTAAAATGGGAAACCTACCCCCTTCGGCGAGATCGCCACAAGTGTGCGCGATCCACGCCTTACTGCAGAGCAGGCGAGTTAAGGTCTCTGAAAAGGAACTCCAAACTCATTGGGAATATCTATTACAGTCCAATCGAGGCCCTCATTTGGGACCCCTCCACTTGGGAGAAGGTCTTGAAAAGGATTCGATCCGCTGAGGTCCACGAGGAAAAATTGTTACCCCCTTCTCTGACACCGGACATCTTAGCTATCCTGGCTTGCCTGTCTGGCGCTCCTCCCGAACCGCCACTCCCAGTACCCACAGCCTTTTCAGCCACAGTGAAGGACGAGCCTCCCCCTAAGCTTCCCTTGCCACCTTACAATCCCCCTGTCACTACCACCACTCCCTCGGCACCTGAGGGTCCCCCAGAGGTCGACCCTTGGGAAGTATCTACCACCAACAGAGCTCAGAAGGAAGTGGAACAAAACGAAACTAAAATAGGGGAAGCCACTACCTCGGCCGAAACAGCGCAGGGCAGGAAGCCAAGCGCAGGTCCCCCGCAGCAGACTGCTCCGGCCCCCCTTGTTGGGGACACGAATGATAATCACTGGATAGGGCTATACCAATCCCAATGCCAGCAGAGGGACATGGCATGGTTCTCTTTGGGCTTAGAAACTCAGGCTTTTCCCATCAACACTAATCCTACTGCCTCACAACCTCACGCCTGGATACCGCCTATCCAAAAGGAGCTACTAGCCATTAGAAAGGCAGTACAGGAGGATGAGTTATCAGCCCTGTACACCCAACAGCTACTTGAAAATTTTAGTATAAATCTTAACTGCCCTCATAATTGGAAATGCCTCTCTCGCACCATACTAGCCCCAGGGTACATGATTCAGTGGAAGGCTTTGTTTTATGAACAGTGCAAGCAACAGGTGGAATGCAATTGAGCCGCGGTAGCAGGAAAAGCCCATAATTCGCATGATGAGGCAGATGCACTACAGGGAGAAGGAGTTTTCTCTTCCCCTGCTGTCCAGGCCCAGGGGCATGCTAGATATTTTGATCAAGTCCACCTCTGTGCTATGCGCGCTTTTGCCCAAGTAAATCCGAGGGGTAAGCCTACGCGGCTGCCCAAGCTCGTACAGGGTTCCAATAAAGGGTTTTCAGAATTTTTACATAGAGTCAGGGAAGCTGTGTACCGTAAGGTTACTCAGCCCAGGCAGCGGAAGCCCTTACCAGGGAGCTCGTCTGGGAGGGGGCTAATACTGAGTGCCGCCAGGCAATCGCTCCAGTTAAGGCGGGCAGTATAGATGAATGGGTGCTTACCTGTCGAGATGTAGGTAGTAAGTCGGCAGCCACCCTTGCGGCAGCACTGGCCG
>NW_006297816.1:37570-38435 GCF_000327345.1 Myotis davidii | reverse complement strand
ATCCAAAAAGGATAAAGATGGCAATCCACTGCCCCCTTTAAACGAGAAGAGGGGCAGCTCTCAGCCCTGCTAGTAAGAGAGCAGCCGACCCAAGGGGTATATTGGATGCTACCTCTTACACAGAGCAAGGCGTTCCTTAACTTAACGATCGAGGGAGAGAGAATAGAAGGGCTAGCAGATATTGGGGCAGACGTGTCGGTTATTCAAGAGGAGAAGCGGAGTTCCAAATGGCCGACCACTTCCGGTCCACTAATTCAGGGAGTCAGCGGCTACAAGAGTGCTGCCCAAGCTGCCAGGGGACTATCCTGGGCAGACTCAGACAGGAATACTGGGACTTTCCGCCCACTCTTCATGACTGACATCCCCCACACTTTGTGGGGCTGAGACATCCTTGAGGCGGTCAATGCAATCATATACACCGCACCGCCCCCCCGCCCCCAATCCTAGGGGCCACTGTTCACCCACCAGCGCCACAGCTGATAAAGTTATCATGGGACACCACCAACCTCATATGCATAGAACAGTGGCCTTTACCGCAAGAGAAATTACTTGCCCTTAAGCAGTTAGTACAGGAACAACTAGATGCTGGACATGTTGAACCCTCTCTCAGCCCTCACAATACACCAGTCTTTGTCATACAAAAGAAGGATAAAGTAAAATGAAGATTTCTACAGGACTCAGAGCTGTAAATAGACACATGAAAAAACTAGGCCCTCTACAACTGGGACTGCCTCACCCCTCGGCTATCGCAAGGGGAGCACATATAAAAATCATAGATATTAAAGACTGCTTTTTCTCTATCCCGTTGCACCCAGAGGACAGGCCCTACTTTGCCTTTTCAGTGCCCTCTACAAACCATCAACTA
>NW_006297816.1:33507-34492 GCF_000327345.1 Myotis davidii | reverse complement strand
ATATGGACAGGAGTATTCTACACTAGAAAATTTTTTTCACCAGTTAAAAGCTGTCATTTATTATTATTATTTAATTCAACTTATTTTTCATATGGCTCCTTTTTCCCCCATTGACCTCTCCACAGCCTCCCCTAAACCAAGCACATGCTCTCACTGCCCCAGTGTCTGTGTTCTTGGTTATGCTTATATGCATGCATACAAGTCCTTCCGTTGATCTCTTACCCCAACCCTCCCTTGCCTTCCCATTGTAGTTTGGAAGTCTGTTGGATGCTTCTTTGTCTCTGCATCTATTTCTATTTATTAGTTTATGATGTTCTTTATATTCCACAAATGAGTGAGATCATGTGATATTTATCTTTCTCTGACTGACTTATTTTGCTTAGCATAATGCTCTCCAGTTCCATCCATGCTGCTGCAAGTGGTAAGAATTCCTTCTTTTTATAGCAGTGCAGTGTTCCACTGTGTACATGTACCACAGATTTTTAATCCACTCATCTGCAGATGGGGCATTTAGCTCTTTCCAAATCTTAGCTATTGTACATTGTGATGTTATGGACATAGGGGTGCATATGTCTTTTCTGATTGATGTTTCTGGTTTCGTGGGATATAGTCTTAGAAATGGGGTTACTAGATCAAATGGCAGTTCTATTTTTAATATTTATCTTTATTTTTATGACTTTTAATTTCTTTATTGATTAAGGTATTACATATGTGTCCTTATGACCCATTACCTTCCCAACTCATGCCCTCATGCCCCTGTTGTCTGTGTCCATTGATTAGGCTTATATCCAAGCATACAAGTCCTTTGGTTACTCTCTCCCACTTACCCCCACCCTCCCCTACCTTCCCACTGAGGTCTGATGTTCTGATCGATGCTTCTCTGTCTCTGTTTTTATTCATCAGTTTATGTTGTTCATTATATTCCACAAATGAGTGAGATCATGTCATATTTATCTTTCTCTGACTGGATGCTCTCCAGTTCCAT
>NW_006297816.1:31797-32782 GCF_000327345.1 Myotis davidii | reverse complement strand
TAGACATCCCAGAAATAAGCCCACGCCTATATGACAAAGGAAGTAAGAATAAACAATGGGACTAAGGTGGTGTCTTCAATAAATGGTGTTGAGAAAACTGGAAAGATACATGCAAAAAAACCGAAACTAGACCACCAACTTACACCATACACAGAAATATACTCAAAATGGATAAAAGACTTAAACATAAGATGGGAAACCATAAAAATACTAGAGGAATCCACAGACAGCAAAATCTCAGACATATGTTGAAGCAATTTCTTCACTGATACTCCTCCTAGGTGCAATGAAAACGCAAGAGAAAATAAACAAAAGGACTACATCAAAATGAAAAGCTTCTGCACAGCAAAAGAAACAATCAACAAAACAAGAAAGCCACTGCATGGGAGAACATATTTGCCAATGTTATCACCAATAGGGGTTTAATCTCCATCATTTACAGGGAACTCATACAACTTAACAAAAGGAAGATAACTCAACCAAAAATTGGGCAACAGACCTAAATAGATACTTTTCGAAAGAAGACAGAAGGAAGGTCAAGAGACATATGAAAACATGCTCAAAGTCACTAATCATCGGAGAGATGCAAATCAAAACGACAATGCGGTACCATCTCACACCTGTCAGAATGGCTATCATCAACAAATCAACATTTTTAATTTTTTGAGGAAACTTATTTCACAGTGGCTGCACAAGTCTGCATTCCCACCAACAGTTGCAAGAGGGTTCCTTTTTCTCTGCATCCTCTCCAGCACTAACTAGTGGTTGATTTGTTCATAGTAGCCATTCTCCCTGGTGTGATATGGTATCTGGTTGTTTTGATTTGAATTTATCTCGGATGATTAGTGACTTTGAGCACGTTTTCATATGTCTCTTGGCCTTTTGTATGTACTCTTTTGAAAATTGTCTATTTAGACTCTTTGCTCATTTTTTTTATTGGATTGTTTATCTTCCTTTTGTTTATGTTTTTTTATTACTTTTATTT
>NW_006297816.1:25226-29759 GCF_000327345.1 Myotis davidii | reverse complement strand
CCCCCCCCCCAGCTGCTCTGGGGGCACTGCCCAGAGGCCAGGAGCAGCCGGGGAGGGGCGGAATGCCTGCATCGTGGCCCGGCCACTGCCATCTTTGTCACGTCAATTTGCATATTCCCTTCTTATTGGCTGTGGGCACCGCCATCTTTGTCGTGAAGTGATGGTTAATTTGCATTATTATGTCTTTATTAGATAGGATTCTTCTTCTTAAAGAAGACTCTCTAACATTTCATGTAATACTGATTTGGTGATTTGGTGGAGATGAACGCCTTTAGCTTTTTCTTGTCTGTGAAGCTCTTTATCTGACCTTCAATTCTAAATGATAGCTTTGCTGGGTAGAGTATTCTTGGTTGTAGGTTCTTGCTATTCATCACTGAATATTTCTTGCCACTCCCTTCTGGCCTTCATAGTTTCTGTTGAGCAACCAGCTGATAGTCATATGGTCATTCCCTTGTAGGTAACTAACTGTTTTTCTCTTGCTGCTTTTAAGATTCTCCCTTTACTATTGCCTTTGACATTTTAATTATGATGTGTCTTGGTGTGGTCCTCTTTGGATTCCTCTTGTTTGGGGTTCTCTGTACTTCCTTACCTTGTAATTATATTTCTTGCACCAGGTAGTGGAAGTTTTCTGTCATTATTTCTTCCAATAGGTTTTAAATATCTTGCTCTCTCTCTCTTCCTCTGGCACCCCCATAATTTGGATGTTTCTATGCTTGAAGTTGTCACAGAGGCTCCTTACACTATCTTCATATTTTTGGATTGTTTTTTCTTTTTGCTTTTCTGGTTGGGTGTTTTTTGTTTCCTTGTATTTCAAATCATTGATTTGATTCTTGGCAACCTCTAATCTACTGTTGAATTCCTGTATATTATGCTTTATTTCAGTCAGAGTGTGCTTGATTTATGACTGCACCTTTTCCATATTTTTTTTTTTTGGCATTCTCACTAAGATCATTGAAAATCTCACTATGTTCCTCAGAGGTTTCTAGAAGATTCTTGAGTAACCTTATAACTTTGGTTTTGAACTATATATCCAGTAGTTTGCTGTCTTCTATTTCTTTCATTTGTGACATATTTCTTTGTCTCCACATTTTGGCTGCTTCCCTGTGTTTGTTTCTATGTATTGGGTAGCTGCTAAGTCTCCTTGAATTGATAAAGTGGTCTTGTGTAGTAGGTGTCCTATAGGGCCCAGTGGCTCAGCCTCCCCAATCACCTGAGGTGGATATTCTTGTGCACCCCTTTGTGGGCTCTGTGGACAGTCCTGTAGTTGAGCCTTGATTGGTGTTGGTGTCACTGGGAGGAATTGACCTGCAGGCCAATTGGCTGTGGGAACCAACTTTGACTACAGTTGTGGAGCAGCTGTGCAGGAGACAGCCCTATGGAGAAAGACTTGCTTCAGTGAGGCTTTGGTGCTCACTGTGTCTGCCTATTGAGTATGTCACTTATGGATGTGAAGAGTTGTAATCTGGTATGGTCTCACACTAACCACTGTGTACACTGGCTCATGGGTTTCCATCGAGGTGCAAAGTCAGCCACTGCATGGGGCCATCCAGCAGGAGCTACAGTGATATATGAAGATTCCTCCTCTTTGCATTGGGTTTGGAAATGCCCAGATGAGGCCCAGCTATGAAACAAGGCAAGCTGCTGCTGGTGCTGGTTTTGGGGCCTTTTATTGACAGGTTTGGGGCTCCCTGACCAGCTGCAGCTTGTTTAATAGGTTTATAGCCTTAGAAAGGACAGACCATTCATATGAAAAAGCTGCTGCTCACAGCTTGGGTGGGTTGTATATTGGGTAGGATGCGGTCTCAGGGAATCATCAGGGCAGAGCAAACAGAAATGACTACAATTATACCCGGCACCGGGGAGGTCCAGCACAGGAACAATGACTGTTGCAAGCACCTCCATCTGGAAGAATGCCACCTCTGTGTTTCTGCCCCAATGCCACAATCCAGTTTCTCCCCATATATGTCTGGGTCCCTGAGAGCCTCACATGGCACTGGAGCTCAGAGGAAGTGGGAGCTTGTAAATTCAGTTTGTGGTGCTGGCCTTTTAAGAGGAGCAGCTGGATCTCCAGCAGGCTGTGTGTCAATCAGCCCCAATTTGCACTGGTTTTTACAGTGTATAGTTCTTATGGCTCATAGGATCGTCTTTCCCCAGCTCTGGGACCCTGGGATGTGGGTCTGGTGTGGGCCTGGGACTCTTTGTTCCTCCAGGCAGCTTCTACAGAGTCAATCTTCCTTCTGATTAAAAAAGTGGCACACCCAGGTGCTGGGCCAGCCCATTCCGTGACTCCACACCTTCTACCAGTCTTAGTGTGCTTTCTTCTTTTCCTCTTTAGTTATAGTACTACCACTCAGCCAGCTTTCCCAGTTCTGGATGATAGTTGTTCTGTATTTTAGTTGTAATTTTGATGTGGTTGTGGGAGTCAGCAAGTACAGGTGTTTAACTATGCCACCATCTTGGTTCTTCTCCCCTTCAATTTTGATTGATAGCCTTGATGGATAGAGCATTCTTGAATTCAGCCCTTTGCTTTGCATCACTTTGTATACTTCATTCCATTCCCTCCTGGCTTGATGTGTTTCTGTTGAGAAATCATTTGATAATCTGATGGGGGATCCTTTGTAAGTAACTCTCTGTCTTTCTCTTGTAGCAGTTAAGATTCTCTTTGTTGTTAACGTTTGCCATTGTAATTATGACATGTCTTGGTGTGGGTCTGTTGGGGTTCATCTTGCTTGGGACTCTCTGTACTTGTGTGACTTTTTCCTTCCCCATATCAGGAAAGTTTTCTGTCATTATCTCTTCAAATATATTCTCTAATCCTTGCTGCTTTCTTTTCCTTCTGGCACCCCTATTATTCACATGTTATTTTGTTTCATGTTGTCCTAAAGCTCCCTTAGGATCTCCTGTTTTTTAATTTTTTTCTCTAGGTGCTGTTCAGATTGGGCTTGTTTGTCTACCTTATCTTCTAATCCACTAATTCAGTCCTCTGCTTCTCCTAGTCTACTGTCAAAAGCTTTCATTGTGTGTTTTTTAAATTATTTTTACTTTTCCTTTTTTGTTGTTTATCTATTACAAACCCTTGTGTCGAGGGTTGACTTTCAATAGATCACAGCAAGGGAACTGCTCTGCTACATACGAAATCCCAACCCAGAAGCAGGTCGTCTATGAATGGTTCAGCACCAGGTTCCCCATGAATGTGCATTGCATGAAGGGCGTGGGGGCAGACTCCTTTCTGGCCACACCTTGTTTCCCAGAATGAAGGGCTCTTCTCACTGGACCCTGGTCCCGACACATGGTGAGGGGTGCCACGCCATGGGTGCGACAGGTTGCTGGCAGGGACAATGGTTCCATTGCGTTTTTGATTGTAGCTATATCACTTTTGATTTCTTCCTAATTTTTGCATAGGTTGTTGATTTTCTTGTCCATCTGGTTTATGAACCACATTACTCTGCATTCTTTTTTTCTGACAAATTGCATGTCTCTGTTTCATTTAGTTCATTTCTTGGTGATTGTTTCCCGCCCCCCCTTTTTTTATTTTTGCCTCATATTTTATTATCCATTCAGTCATCTATGTCTTGACTGGAGCATTAAATCCATTTACATTTAAGGTTATTATTGATAGGTACTTATTTATAGGCATTTTATTTCCTTTATGCCTATGATCCCCTCTCCTTCCTTTTCTTCTTCTTCTTAAGACAGTCCCTTTAACATTCTTGCATTACTACGTTGGTGGCCATGTCATCTTTTAACCTTTTTTTGTCTGAAAAGCTTTTTATTTCACCTTCAATTTTAATAGATAGCCGTGCTGGATACAGAGGTCTTGCACTCAGTTCCTTGTTTTTCATTAGTTTGAGTACTTCATGCCACTCTCTTCTAACCTGAAGTGTTTCTATTGAGAAGTCCACTGACATTCTAATGGGAACTCTTTGTATGTAATTTTCTGTCTCTCTCTGGTTGCTTTTAAGATTCTTTCTTTGTCTTCCAAAACTGAATCAGGAAGTGTGGGGAACCACGGGACTTGGTTGGAATGTCTATAAGGAGGATTCTCTGAAAGGACGGGGGTCTCGGGGGGGGGGGGCTTGCTGAAGGCAGCAGTCCCTATCTTGACTTTTACAAACAAGTCTGATTCGCCGGGTGTTTTTCTAGAACCTCTATGTTTAGTCTTTAAAGACACAACCTTGTAAAAGCATATACTTTCTCAAGAATACTTACTGTGCTGATGGTATCTAAAGGTTAATTTGAGTTCAAGCTGTTGTTACAATAAAAAGCCAACAAGGCAGGCGAACAAGACTGCTTTTTCTCCTGAGGTAAAACAGTCCCTTAGCCCTCTCTTTCACAAAAATGTGTGTCAGAACAATCTGTTCATCCGTCACTCAGGGTCTGCCAGTCAGCCCCAGCAGTCACTCTCAGAACCATCCCCTCTGGCGTTTGACCCATGACATTGGAGATGGTGGCTCTTCCATCAGCCTGGGTCTCCAAAGACTATGACGAGTAGAGCCTCCCTGCTGAATTATGACGGACAGGTAGTATGATGCA
>NW_006297816.1:24865-25124 GCF_000327345.1 Myotis davidii | reverse complement strand
TCAATTTTGATTGATAGCCTTGCTGGGTACAGTATTCTTGGATTCAGACCCTTCCTTTGCATGACTTTGTATATTTCATTCCATTCCCTTCTTGCCTGATGTGTTTCTGTTGAGAAATCGGTCGCTAGTCTGATGGGGGATCCTTTGTAGGTAACTTTCTGTCTCTCTCTGGTTGCTTTTAAGATTCTTTCTTTGTCTTCCAAAACTGAATCAGGAAGTGTGGGGAACCACGGGACTTGGTTGGAATGTATAAGGAGGA
>NW_006297816.1:23621-24748 GCF_000327345.1 Myotis davidii | reverse complement strand
AACAAGACTGATTCGCCGGGTGTTTTTCTAGAACCTCTATGTTTAGTCTTTAAAGACACAACCTTGTAAAAGCATATACTTTCTCAAGAATACTTACTGTGCTAATTGTATCTAGAGGTTAATTTTAGTTCAAGCTGTTATGACATTATAAGCCAAAGGAGGCAAGTGAACAGGGCTACTTGGCATAGATAGCCAAGTAGTGTCTTAGCCCTCTCTTTCAGAGAAAGCTGTGTTAGAGTATTCATTCATTCATCGTTAAGGATCTGCTAGTCAGCCCCGGCAAGGAAGAATCAGAAAACCTGAGTAGGCCAATAAAAACTGATAAAATTGGAGATGTAATTTAAAAACTTCAATAAAACAAAAGCCCTCAACCAGATGGATTTACAGGATAATT
This sequence comes from Myotis davidii, assembly GCF_000327345.1. Taxonomy (NCBI): domain Eukaryota; kingdom Metazoa; phylum Chordata; class Mammalia; order Chiroptera; family Vespertilionidae; genus Myotis; species Myotis davidii. Next base: position 24,354 of record NW_006297816.1, on the reverse strand, counting down.
TTCAATAACATTCAAAGAACGAACACCTATCCTCAAACTTTTTCAAAAAAAAATCAAGAAAAAGAAACACAAACTCTTTCAAGAAGCCAGCATTATCCTAATCCTTAAGATGCATAAAGACACTACAAAGAAGACAATTACAGGTGAATATCTCTGATGAACACATGCTAAAATCCTCAAAAATATATTAGAAAACCAGATCCAGCCATATGTTAAAAAGATCATACACCCTGATGAAGTCGGATTTATTCTGGGGATGCAAGGCTGGTATAATATTTACAAAACAATAAATGTGATGCATCACATAAACAAAATAAAAATTAAAATTCCATATTCATATCAATATATGCAGAAAAAGCATTAAACATAATCCAGCAGCCCCCATTTTTAATAACTACTCTCAGAAAAGTGGGAATAGAGGGATTATACCTCCACATAATAAAGGCCATATATGACAACCCCAAAGCCAACATAATACTCAATGGGCAAAAATTAAAAGTATTTCCCTTAAGAACAGGAACAAGCCGAGGCCGGTCTGGCTCAGTGGATAGAGCGTCGGCCTGCGGACTGAGGGGTCCCGGGCTCGATTCCGGTTGAGGGCATGTACCTTGGTTGCAGGCACATCCCCAGCGGGGGGTGTGCAGGAGGCAGCTGATCAATGCTTGTCTCTCATTGATGTTTCTGACTCTCTATCTCTCTCCCTTCCTCTCTGTAAAAAATCAATAAAATATAT
>NW_006297816.1:22652-23573 GCF_000327345.1 Myotis davidii | reverse complement strand
AGCAATGAAAAGAGAATCCCCAACTCTTCATGATTCTGGCAAGACCCCCACCTCTTCCTCTTCCTCTCAATACTTCCAACCTCGCCACCACCATCTGCCTTGAGACCATCAGACTAATCTTTTTTTTAATATATTTTTATTGATTTTTTATAGAGAGGAAGGGAGAGGGATAGAGAGTTAGAAACATTGCTGAGAGAGAAACATCAATCAGCTTCCTCTTGTACACCCCCTCCTGGGGATGTGCCCACAACCAAGGCACATGCCCTTGACTGGACTCGAACCTGGGACCCTTCAGTCTGCAGGCCAATGCTCTATCCACTGAGCCAAACTGGTTAGGGCTGCTTTCACCACTTTTACACAGCATAGTACTAGAAGTCTTAGCCACAGCAATGATACAAAAAGATATAAAAGGCATCTAAATTGGAAAAGAGGAAGTAAAACTCTCATCATTTAAGATGACATGATATTGTACATAGAAAACCTAAAAGACTCCACTAGAAAATTACTAGACCCAATAAATTAATTTGACAAGTAGCAGGATACAAAACAAACATTCAGGAATCAATGGCATTTTTATACCCCAACAATGAACTCTCAGAAAAAGAGACTAAAAAAACAACACCATTTACCATTGCAATAAAAAAAGAAGATACCAATACAGAGATCATCTACTAACCCAGAATCAACGGACCCCAAGCAGCGTGACTACGTGAACTTAGAGGAACCCTGCTTTTCCCCACAGAAAGCAGATCCGAGGAACAGCAGCCTCCTGATCACCACACCCTCTCTCTGAGGAACAGCAGCTGTGTGTGAGACTCCCGCCACCAGCCAGAAGACGCACCACAGCTGTGAACAGCAGCCACCAGAGGAGCTGCTGCCAACTGAGGAGCAGCTGCTACCACAACCACATAAGGAGCAAAT
>NW_006297816.1:15604-18178 GCF_000327345.1 Myotis davidii | reverse complement strand
AAATCAAAACAACATGAGGTACCATCTCACACCGTCAGACTGTCTGTCATCAACAAATGAACAAACGACAAGTGTTTGAGAGGATGTGGAGGAAATGGAACACTCGTGCACTGCTGGTGGGAATGCAGACTGGTGCAGCCACTATGGAAGACAGTATGGAGTTTCCTCAAAAAACTGAAAATGGAAGTCCCATTTGACCCTGTTATCCCACTTCTAGGAATATATCCCAAGAAACCAGAAACAACAATCAGAAAGTATATATGAACCCATAAGTTTATAGCAGCACAATTCACCATAGCTAAGATCTGGAAATAGCCTAAGTGCCCATCAGTAGATGAATGGATTAGAAAACTGTGGTACATCTCCATGATGGAATACTATGCTGCTGTAAAAAAGAAGGAACTCTTACCATTTGCAATGGCATGGATGGAACTGGAGAGCATTATGCTTAGTGAAATAAGCCAATCAATGAAGGAAAAATAGCACATGATCTCACTCATTCATGGATAATAAAGACCATTATAAACTTATGAACAAAAATAGATACAGAGGCAGATCTGCCTCAAACAGACTGTCAAACTACTGTGGGTAGGCCGGGGAGGGTGGGGGAGCCTAAGGGTTAGGGGTAAGAGATCAATAGAAGGACTTGTATTCATGAATATAAGCATAACCAATGGACATAAGACCATGGGTGTGTAGGTTAGGCTTGGGGATTGTCAAGGGAGGGAAAAAAAGTGACATATGTAATACCTTTTGTAAGACACTAAGCAATAAAACAATTAAAAATAAAAAAGAAAGAAGATACCTAGGAATAAATCCAACCACGGAAGTAAGAAACTTATTCTTGGAAAACTATAGGGCATTGAAAAAATACAGGAAGAAACAAACAAAGGGAAATGTATACCAGGTTCATGAATTGGAAGAATTAACATCATTATAATAGCCATATGACCCTAAGGAATCTATAGATTCAACACTATCTCTATTAAAATACCAACAACATACTTCACATAAGTAGGACAAATACTCCAAATATTTATATGGAACCATAAAAACCTTGAATAGCTGCAATAATCTTGAGAAAGAAGTTTAAATTTGGAGGAATTGCAATACATAAATATCAAACTATACTACAAAGCCATTATGAGCAAAACAGCCTGGTGCTGGCCCAAGAACAGGCATATAGACCAATGGAACAGAACAGAGACCGAAGAAATTGACCCACACCATCACGGTCAATTAGTATTTGACAAAGGAGGCAAGAATATACAATAGAGTAAAGACAATCTCTTCAACAAATGCTGTTAGGAAATCTGGGCAGGTACATTTAAAAAGATGAAACTAGACCCCCAACTTCCACGATCCACAGGGATAAACTTAAGGTTAAAAAAACTTAAATGCAAGCCATGAAAACATAAAAATCCTAGAAGAAAACATACGCAATAAAATCTCAGACACTTCATGTAGCCAAATGTTTGCCAATACATTTTCCAGGGTAAGAGAAACAAAGAAAAAAAATAAACAATTGGGACTACATAAAAATAAACAGCTTCTGCATAGCAAGAGTATCTACCATCAAAATGAAAAGTGAACCAACTGTATGGGAGGACATATTTTCCAATAATACATTTGATAAGGGGGTAATATTGATAATACATAAACTATACAACTCAACAAAAAGATGATAAACAATCCTGTTAAAAAAAATAGGTGGAGGATCTGAATAGACATTTCTCCAAAGAGGACATACAGATCGCCAAGAGATATATGAAAAATTGCTCAAAGCCACTAATCAACAGAGAAATGCAAATTAAAACCATAATGAGATATCACCTCATACCTTTCAGCATGTCTATCATCAATAAATCAACAAACAAGTGCTGGGAAGGATGCGGTAGACACTAGTTTACTGCTGTTGTTAATGCAGATTGGTGTAGTCACTATGGGAAACCGTGTGGAGTTTCCTCAAAACATTAAAAATGGAACTTCCATTTGACCCAGCAATCCCACTTCTGGAAATATATCCTAAAAACACTACAAAACACCAACACAAAGAATATAGGCACCTCTATGTTCATAACAGCGTTATTTACAATAGCTAAGATTTGGAAACAGCCCAAGTGCCCATCAGTAGGTGAGTGGATAAAAAAGCTGTGGGACATTTATACTATGGAATACTATGCAGCTATAAAAAAGAGAGACCTCTTACCCTTTGGGATAGCATAGATGGACCTGGAAAATAGTATGCTAAGTGAAATAAGCCAAACCAAGAAATACAAATATCATATGATCTAACTTATTTGTGGAATCTAATGAACAAAAGGAATTGATCAATAAAATAAGACTCAAAGAATCGAGGCATGGAACAGACTGACACAACTCCATGGTAGAGGGCTGGGGGTGAGGAGAGATAAAACAAAGAACCTATATGCTTGTATGCATAGCCCATGGACAAAGACAATGGGGGAGTGAAGACCTGGTGCAGTGGGTAGGGGCTGGAGGAGCGGGGTAAAGGGGGAGAGAATGGGAGACATCTGTAATACTGTCAACAATAAAATAAAAAAAGAAAACTTT
>NW_006297816.1:9310-13959 GCF_000327345.1 Myotis davidii | reverse complement strand
TAGCTAAGATTTGGAGACAGCTTAAGTGCCCATTAGTATATGAATCAATAAAAAAAAAAGCTGTGGGAAATTTACACAATGGGATTCTGTGCAGCTATAAAAAAGAGGGATCTCTTTCACTTTGTGACAGTATGGATGTACCTAGAGACTATTATGTTAAGTGAGGTAAGCCAATCTGAGAAAGAAAAATACATGATCTCACTTACTTGTGGAATCTAATGAACAAAATTAATTGACCAAGAAAATAAGCCTCAAAGCATGGAGGCATGGAACAGACTGACATACTTTGATGTGTGGGTGGGGTGATGAGGACAGAAAAACCAAAACACTTATATATGTAAATGCTTAACCCATGGATAGGGGCAATAGGGTGGTGAAGACCTAGGGGTGTGTGTAGGGGTGGGTGGAAGGGGGTAAAGTGTGTGTGTGGGGGGGGAATAGGAGACATCTGTAATACTGTCAATAATTAAAATATATATTATTTTTTTTAAAGATAACTTGAAACAAATGAAAATGAGAATACAACCCCAAATCTATGGGACACAGTGAACACAATCCTAAGCATTGAATTCATTGCAACACAGGGCAACCTCAAGAAACAAAAAAATCTCAAACAACATATCCACACATTGAAAGGAACTAGAGGAAGAACAACAAGCAAAGCCCAAAGTGAGCAGAAGAAAGGAAATAATGAAAATCATAGGGGAAAGAAATGGAACGTGTATAAAAAAACAAAACAAAAGATCAACGAAACCAAGAGTTGATTCTTTAAAAGTTAATTAAGATTGACAATCTTTTAAACAGACTCATCAAGAACAAAAGAGAGAAGACCCAAATAAATAAGATCAGAAATGAAAAAGAAGTGACAAGTTACATCAAAGAAACACAAAGGATCACAAGAAAAATACTGTGAACAATTATATGCCAACAATTTCATCAACCTGGAAAAAATGGTTAAATTCTTATAAACATACAGTTTTCCAATACAGAATTAAGGGGAAGTAGAAAATCTGAACAGACTGATTACAATCAATGAAATAGAAACAGTAATTAAAAAGCTCCCAACAAACAAAAGTTCTGGATTGGATGACTTTACAAGTGAATTTGTCCAAAGATTCAAAGAAGAGTTAACACCAATCCTTAGTAAATTATTGAAGAAAATTCAAGATTAGGGAAGGCTCCCAATTTACTTTATAAGTTCAACATTATCTTAAACCAAAAACCCTACTGACACTAAAAAAAGAGAAAATTATAGGACAATATCCTTCATGAACATAGATGCAAAAATCCTCAATGAAATATTAGCACACTGAATTCAGCAATACATTAAAAGATCATACACCATGATCAATTGAAAGTTATTCCTGGAATACTGTTGGGTGAATATCTTTATATCAAGTAATGTGATCCACCACATAAACAAAATGAACAATAAAAATCATATGATCATATCAGTAGATGTAGATAATCATTTGATAAAATTCATTACCCAATTATGATAAAAAAAAACTCTCAGTAAAGTTGAAGTTGGAACAGAAGGAGCATACCTCAACATAATTAAGGTCATACATGACAAACCCATAGTTAGTATCATATTAACAGAAAAAGCTAAAAGTGTTTTTCTTAAGAGAATGCACATGGCAGGGATGTCCATTTTCACTAAGTTTATTTGCATAGTACTGTAAGTTCTAGCCACAGCAATCAGAGAAGAAGAAGAATGACAGGCATTCAAATTGGAAATGAAGAAGTAAAGCTGTCATTATTTGCAGATGACATGAAACCTAAAGATTCCATCAAAAAAGTACTAGAACTTAAAATTTAATTCAGTAAAGTAGCAGGAAACAAAACAAATATGCAGAAACTGGTTGCATTGTTATACACCAATTATGAACTGTCAGAAAGATAAACTAAGAAAATAATCACATTTACTATTCCATCAAAAATACAATATCTAGGAATAAATTTAACCAAGGAAGTAAACACTTGTTCTCAGACAATTATATGATAATGAAGAAAGAAATTAAAGAAGATACAAGTAAATGAAGGCAGATACCATGCTCATGTGTAGGAAGAATTAACATTGTTAAAATGTCTATGCTACCCAAATCAATCTATAGGTTTGACACAATTTCTATCAAAATAACAATAGTTTTTCACAGAACTAGAATAATAATCCAACAAAATTATATGGAACCACAAAGACCCCGAATAGCTATAGCAATCTTATGAAAGGAGGAAGAAAAAGTTGGAGGTATCACACTCGCTGATAATCAGACTATATTACAAGGCTAAAGCAATCAAATCAGAATGGTACTTGCATCAAAACAGACATATAGATCAATGTGGCAGATTGGAGAGCCCAGATATAAACTCACACCTATGTGGAAAATTCATATATGACAAAAGGGGCAAGAGCACACAATGGGGTCAAGACAGTCTCTTTAATAAATGGTGTTGAGAAATGTGGGCAGATACATGCAAAAAAATTAAACTAGATCATCTTCTACACCATAGACAAAAATAAATTACATATGGATTAAAGATTTAAATGCAAGTCTCAAGACCATAAAACTCCTAAAAGAAAATAGGAAGTAAAATCTAGGACACTTTTTGTAGCATTATATTTTCTGATATAGCTCCTTGGGCAAGGGAAACAAAAAAATAAATGGGATAACATAAAACTAAAATGTTTTTGCACAACAAAGGAAACCATCAACAAAATGAAAAGACACCCCACTGAATGGGAAAACATATTCACCAATGATACGTCTGGTAAAGGAATTAATATACAAAATTTATAAAGAACATATACAACTCAACACCAAAAAACAAAACAAAACAAACAAACAAAAAATCTAACAATTAAAAATGGACAGAAGGCTTAACTAGACATTTCTCCAAAATGGACATGCAGATAGCCAATAGACATATGTAAAGATGCTCAATGTCACTAATCATCAGAGAAATGCAAATTAAAATCACAATGAGATATTGCCTCACACCGGTCAGAATGAGTATCATCAATAAATCAACAAAGAAGTGTTGAAGATGTGGAGAAAAGGGAACCCTTGTGCATTGTTGGGGGTATTGAAGATTAATGCAGCCACGATGGAAACCAGTATGGAGTGTCCTCAAGAGATAAAAATGCAACTGCCTTATAATTCAACCATTCTCTTCTCAGTATATATCTGAAGAAGCTGCAAATAGTAATACGAAAGAATTTATGCACCCCTATGTTCATTGCAGTGTTACTTACAATAGTTAAGATCTGGAAGCAACCCAAGTGCCATCAATAGATGAATGGATAAAGAAGATGTAATACATATATATAATGGAGTATTATTCGGCCATAAAAAGAATGAAATCTTAGCATCTGCAACAATATGAATAGAGCTAAAGAATATTATGCTCAGTGAAATAAGTCAAATACCATATGATTTCACTTACATGTGGAATCTAAGAACAAAATAAATGAACAAACAAAATAGAAACTGACTTATAGCCCTTCCTGGTTTAGCTCAGTAGATAGAGCATGGGCCTATGGACTGAAGGATCCCAGGTTCAATTCTGGTCAACAGCACATGCATGGGTTGCTGGCTTGATCCCCTGTAGGGGGCGTGCAGGAGGCAGCGATTATTGATGTTTCTATCTCTCTATCCCTCTCCCTTCCTCTCTGAAATCAATAAAAATATAGGGTTGGGGGATTGGGTGAAAAAATAAAGGGATTGAGTACAGATTGGTAGTTACAGAAGAGTCAAGGGTATGTAAAGAACAGCACAGAGAATCCTATATAATAATAGACAAACATGGCTCTGACATGTTTCCCATTGGCTAATCAGGGTGATATGCAAATTAACTGCCAACCAAGATGGTGGCCGGAAGCCAGGCAGCTGAAGAGAATAGGAGGCTTGCTTGCTCCAGGGATGGAGGAAGCCAAGGTTCCCTGTCTGCTGCTGCTGGCCTCTGAGCTTGCACTCTAAGAAACACTTTCAGCCAGCCAGGCTTCAGCCAGCAGGACTGCAACATTGTTTCAATTATAGAACAAACGCAGATACCTGCTTTCAGCAGCCAAGGTCTCAGAGCTGCAGCCGGGCCTCAGAGCTAAAGCTGGCTCTCAGTTCTAATGACAGCCATAGAAGGTAAATAAATCCCAGAATTAAAAAAAAAAAAAAGGAGAAGTTGGGAGCTTCAGTCGCCTGCCAGCCTGAAAACGGCCCTCAGCCCCTCACCCAGACTGGCCAGGCACCACAGTGGGGATGCCCACCCTGAAGGGGGTGTGACCAGCTGCAAACAGCCATCATCCCCTCATCCAGGCTGGCCAGGCACCCCAGTGGGGACCCCCACCCTGAAGCAACAAGATGGCGGCGAATTTGCATACTGAGGGCGGGCGGCAGTGGGCAAGGCTGTCTGCGGTCTGGGAGCAGATCTGTGACCCTGCCGGGTGGGGGGCAGCCCTTGAGGCTGTCTGCAGTCCAGGGACCCAGATCTGTGACCCTGCCGGACAGGGGGCAGTGCTTGAAGCTGTCCACGGGACCAAGACACGGATCCGTGAATTTCTTGGCGGGGCGGCAGCTTACACAATGGTGGATCAGCCAGGGTTGGGCAAGGCAGGATGCCTGGCTTCGCCCCGCCCCACTCCACCTGGGCAG
>NW_006297816.1:1839-8574 GCF_000327345.1 Myotis davidii | reverse complement strand
CACATCCCCCCCCCGCCACTCCACCAAAATTCCATCAACCCAGCATGCCTACATCCCCTACAGGACATATGCAGGTCCCCTTCAGCATGCTCATGCCCTTTGGAGAGTGTCTGGGTGTTCTGGGTGCTGAGGGTGGGCATCTGTGAGATGACAGTGAGAGGGCAGAGTGGTGATGCCCTGTTCCCGTGGAGGCCAGTGCAGCCACTAGATCACATCTGGGGGTTAATGCAGGTGCTGAGGTGGGAGCAGGTTCAGACAGACACCCTCGTTGGCGCAGGCGGTCCTTGCTGAGGTGCCTTTGTCAGCGTTCAAGATCAAGAACCAGAGGTGGAGAGGAATTCCGTCCTCTCAGTGAAACAGTGGGATAGTCGGGGTGACTGTAGAGGAGGAATGTGCACTTTGGGTGCCCACACCCATGAGTGAAGGCTTCCCAACTAATTCCAATGGGTTTAAGCATGAGAAGAAAGAAACAATGGAGCTGTTATCTGTTAAAAGTGTGGGCACAAACAGGTAGTTGGACATTCCCTGAGGGGTCTCAGATTGGAGAGGGTGAAGGCCAGACTGAGGGGCTCCTTCCCCCCCACCCCAGTGCACAAATTTCGTGCACTGGGCTACTAGTATAGTCTATAATATTGCAATAATTATGTATGGTGTCAGGTGGGTACTGGACATATCTGGCGATACACTTGGTAAACTATATGATTGTCTAACCATTATGCTGTACACCTGAAACTACAATAAAACAATATTGAATATCAACTTTAATAGGAAAATGAAAAATTAAAAGGCATAAAAGAAAATACAACAAAGCTGTTAAAATTGTTTCACTCAAGCCACCTAGCCATGTGTTTAAGAAAGACAATAACAGAAGACATTCCCACAAGACACCAAGTACCACTTTATATATGGGCCCATAGCAACAAGGAGGATGGCCTGCCAAGCCATATTGAGACATCTTTTTATAAAAGACAGAGAGATTCTCTCAAGGATGGGATTTGGACACTGGAGGAATGCTTTAGTTAAAAAAAATGAGAACCAATGTTATATATATTTTTCTCAGCCAAAGTCGTGACACTTTTTCAAAAACAATTAAGATATATGTAAATTGGCCTAAGTAGATAAGTGATCTGGCTCTAACTTAGCACCTTGGCAACACTTCTCTCAATCTAAACAACAACAACAAAAACAATGACAACAAAACAGGGTTTCTCCAGGAAGGCTCTGCCACATTTATCCAGGACTGTGCCTGGAGTTGAAAGCCAGATGACATCACACTTCACTTGGCTGGATTTTATTGCCTGTTGTACTCTTCATTTTCTTTAGAAGGAAATTTCTCTAGCCCAGACTAGATTATAATCAAGCATGCAGAAAACCTGTCACAGTGCCAATTAAGTGCAAACATGCCCTGAAAATTAAAATGAAAATCAAATGTTGACACTAAAAAAACAAAAACAAAAACTAGTAGCTTCCTAAGAAATAATGAAGAAATAAAGGTAGGGAGAAAAAGAATAAAACTGCTGTTAGCTTGGCAATGCAGCCCCTGTCCTGTTATATAACATTCCATTATCTTCCACATCTGCATACTTTATATCCTTACCAAATTGTTTGTTTTAGCACATTATAATAAAAATGTCTTAATGTTTATTTTATACATTTTATTTAGTGAAACATAGCTACTCCAAGTTTCTAAGACAATAAGTGTACTTTGCCCCAGCCACCCAGTAAATCATGACCATTCACAATCTTCAGTTCTCACCTAGGCACTCTGTGGCCTAGCGAATGGCTCCAGCATGATGGTGGTGGTGATAATATTGGAATTGGTTGGCTTGGTTTGAAATACTTGATTTCACATATCAGATTTATATTAATAAATCTGGGCTGTGGTATTAAACATCCCAAATCAACCTTAGGGCTATAGTCCAAAAGTAGTTGCCTATTATTGTTATATGTCCCTCATTGCCTAGTACAGTGTTTACTAAATATCAGTTTCACTTCTTTTTCTCTCTACAGCTACTTCAGTTCCAGAGGCAAGTGATACATGATAATGATAATAACAGCTAATATTTAAATAGTGCTATCTTCCTGTGGAGAGAACTGGGGGTGGAGGAAAATGAATTAATCAGTGTTAATTAGAAGTTAGTAGGCTTACTTCTAGTCCTAGCTCTGCCACTTAGTAGCTATGTGATGCTGAGAACATCATTTAAACTCTCTAAGCTCCAGTTTCCTCATCTGTCAAACAAAAGTAATTGTTACCCCATAGTATTACTGTGAGAGTTAACCAGTTTACATATATAAAGTAGTACAGCACCTGACTCATTGTGGGTCCCCAAAAGTGGTAGTTCTCATCTTCTTCTCCCTCCTTACCCCAGGTGACCATTTAAAACATTCCTGACAGGATACTCTTACATTGGGAGATGCAATACTCAAGATATTGGGGTTGTTCAAGAAAGGGAGCACAGAAACTGCTGTTCAAAAACCTCAACAACTTGGTAGAAGAGAACTACCTGAATATGGTAGTCTGGTCTTTCCTTCATCTTTCCCGATGATTTCTATGATATTTTATGGTACTAAAAGGAATGGTAACGGAAAACTTCCTACTATCTATTCAGTGGCTGCAAAGTATTGCTGAATGTGTATGTGTGTGTGTTGGGGGGGGGGGGCGGGGGGGGCACATAGGATGAAAATCCCAAAGACAGGGGGGTGAGTGGCTGTAGAACGTGAGGGGACATACTCTAAGATAAACTGAAAAACCATACCTTCTTCAATGCAGCTGAGTTCCCACAATGGCTGTCAAATATCAATCAAAACATCCTGAAGTAGTATCCACAATCCATTTGGTTTTTTAGGTAGAGACAGAGGAGAGAGGGGAGAGGAACCAGTTTTTTCTGCTGCCCCCACCCCAGAGGGGACGACAAACATCTTTGCTACCCTTCCTCTCACTCCCCTCCTTGAGGAAAGAGAAAACCCTCTATTTCCATCACCTGCTCCATTTACTGTCTTTCACTCAATGAGTTTCTATCTTAGTTATTGCCTCACTCAGCTAGGCAGCAAGGAGAAATCAAGCTTTGATGTTATATCTCTAGAGTCATCAGTCCCTACAGATATAAAAGAAACAAGATCTGAAAAACTTTATTAGAATTTCATTCCAAAATCCTCAACTCCTTAGCTTGTCCACTGTCCTCATGTTTCTCAAATGCTTTTATTCAGCTTCTTATTAAGATTTCTAAAAGGTGGCTACTTCTTGAAAGGATGGCTGGTGTGTGCATGTGTGTGTGCGTGTGTGTGTGCATGTGTGTGTGGGGGGGAAGAGCAGTGAATCAAACTACAATTGTGATTTCTTTAAAAATCAATATAAGATGACATAGCAGGAGAAAACAGTGTCTTCACTTTTTAAATTTGTTATTCAACTAAAAACAGCTGTTAAAGGTTATTTTATTTATTTATTAACCACAACATGAGGAACTGTATTAAAGGGTCGCGGCATTAGGAAGGTTGAGAACCACTGGTTTAAAGTATTACATATGCCTCCTTTTCCCCTGATTGACTGCCCTCCTACTCCCTCCCCTCAGGACAAGCCCCTACCCCCAGTGTTTGTGTCCACTTGTTATGCTAATATGCATGCATACAAATCCTTTGGTTTATCTCTTACCCTGCCTCCCCTGCTTTCTCTCTGAGGTTGGACTGTCTGTTCAATGTTTCCTAGTCTCTGAACCTACTTTTATTCATCAGTTTATGTTGTTCATTATATTCCACAAAAGAGTGAGATCAAGTGATATTTATCTTTCTCTGACTGGCTTATTTCGTTCAGCATAATGCTGCTTTCCAGTTCCATCCATGCTGTTTCAAAAAGGAAAAGTTCCTTCTTTTTATAGCAGCATAATATTCCATTGTCTAGATGTACCACAGTTTTCTAATCCACTCATCTGCTGATGGGCATTTAGGCTGTTTCCAAATCTTAGCTATTGTAAATTGTGCTACTATGAACATAGGGGTGCATGTAATCTTTCTGAATGGTGTTGCTGGATTCTTGGGATATAGTCCTAGAAGTGGGATTACTGGGTCAAATGGAAGTTCCATTTTTAACTTTTTGAGGAAACTCCATACTGTCTTCCCCAGTGGTTGCACCAGTCTGCATTTCCACCAGCAGTGCATGATGGTTACTCTTTCTCCACATCCTCGCCAGCACTTTTCATTTGTTGATTTGTTGATGATAGCCATTCTGAGAGGTGTGAGATGGTATCTTGTTGTTTTGATTTGCATCTCGGATGACTATGACTCTGAGCATGTTTTCATATGTCTGTCGGCCTTCTGTATGTCCTCTTTCGAAAAGTGTCTACTGAGATCCTTTGACCATTTATTGATTGGGTTGTTTATCTTCCTTTTGTTAAGTTGTATGAGTACTCTATAAATTTTGGAGATTAAACCATTATCTGAAATATCATTGGCAAATAAGTTTTCCCATGCAATGGGCTTTCTTGTTGTTTTATGGATGGTTTCTTTTGCTGTGCAGAAGCTTTTTAATATGATGTAGTCCCATTTGTTTATTTTCTTCCTTTGTCTCCATTGCCCTAGGAGCTGTGTCTGTAAAGATATTGCTATGACATATGTCTGCAATTTTGCTGCCTATGGAGTCTTATGGGATTTTTGTGGTTCCCGTCTTACATTAAAGTCCTTTAGCCATTTTGAGTTTTTTTGTGTGTGTGTATGGTGTAAGTTGGTGATCTAGTTTCATTTTTTTGCATGTACCTGACTGAATTTCCCAACACCATTTATTAGTCTGTCTTCACTCCATTGTATGCTCTTGCCTCCTTTGTCAAATATTAATTGAGCATAATAGTTTGGGTCGATTCTGAGTTCTCTATTCTATTTCATTGGTCTATATGTCTGATCTTGTGCCAGTACCAGGCAGTTTTGAGAACTGTGGCTTGGTAGTATAGCTTGAAATGTGATATTGTGATCCCTCCAACTTTGTTCTTCTTTCTCAAGATTGCTGTGGTTATTTGAGGTCTTTTATATTGCAGATGAATTTTTGGAGAGTTTGTTCTAGATCTTTGAAGTATGCCATTGGTATTTTAATGGGGATTACATTGAATCTGTAGATTGCTTTGCATAATATGGAAATTTTAATGATGTTTATTCTACCAATTCATGAACATTGTATGTTCTTCCATCTGTTTATATCTTCCTTCTATCCCTTTTTTTAATGCCCTGTAGTTTTATGAGTACAGGTCTTTTACCTCGTTAGTTAAGTTTATTCCTAGATATATTACATTTTTTGGTTGCAATGGTAAATGCAATTTTGGTTTGTTTGTTTCTCTTTCTGTGAGTTCATTATTCGTGTATAAAAAGGCCATAGATTTCTGGGTGTTAATTTTGTATCCTGCTATCTTGCCAAATTCATTTATTAGGTCTAGCAGTTTTCTGATGGAGTCTTTTGGGTTTTCTATGTAGTATAGTATCATGTCATCTGTGAAAAAGCACAGTTTTACTTCTTCTTTTCCAATTTGGATGCCTTTTATTTCTTCTTCTTGTCTGTTCACAATGGCTGGCACTTCAGTACTATGTCCAACAGGAGTGGTGAAAGTGGGCATGGCTGTCTTGTTCCCATTGTCAGGGGAAATTAGTTTAGTCTTTGTCCATTAAGTAAGATGTTGGCTGTAGGTTTGTTATAAAAGGCTTTTACTATGTTCAGTATGATCCCTCTATTCCCACTTTGCTGAGACTTTTTATCAAGAAAGAATGTTGGATTTTGTCAAATGCTTTTTTCTGCATCGATTGATATGATTATTTGATTTGTGTCTCTCAATTTATGTGATGTATCACATTTATTGATTTGCAGATATTGTACCATCCTTGTACCCCATAATAAATCCCACTTGGTCATGGTGTATGATCTTTATAATGGTGAATCTGATGTGCTAGAATTTTGTTGAGGATTTTAGCATTGATGTTCATCAAGGATATTGGCTTGTAGTTCTCTTTTTTATGGTTTTTTATCTGATTTTTAATTAGGGTAATGCTTGCTTCATAGAAAGAGCTTGAAAGTGTGCCTTCCTCTTGAATTTTTTGGAATAGTCTGAGGAGGATAGGTTTTAGTTCTTATTTGAATGCTTAGTAGAACTACCCTGTTAAGCTTTCCAGACCAGGCCTTTTATTGCTGGAATATTTTTGATCACTGCTTCAATGTCTTTAGTAGTTATTGGCTTATTCAGGTTTTTTTATTTTTCCTGATTGAGTTTTGTAAGTTTCTATTTTTCTAAGAATATGTACATTTTGTTTAAGTTGTCTGGTGTTGGAGTAGAGGTGTTCATAGTACTTTTTCACAATCCTTTTTATTTCTGTGGGGTCTGTTGTTACTTCACCTCTTTCATTTCAGGTTTGATTATTTGGGTGCTGTCTTTTTGTTTCTTGATGAGCCTGGCTAGAGGGTTACCAACCTTGTTTAATCTTTCCAAGAACCAGCTCTTGTTTTTATTGATCTTTTGTATTATTTTTTTTTTGGGGGGGTCTCTTTGTCATTTATTTCCACTCTGATTTTCATTCTTTCCTTCTTTCTGCTTACTCTGGGCTATTTTTGTTTCTCTCTTAATAATTCTTTAAGTTGTAGGGTTAGATAATTTATTACCATTTTTCTTGGTGTTTTTTGTTTGTTTTGGTTTTGGTTTTTGTTGTTGTTGTTGTTGAGGTAGGCTTGTAGAGCTATGAACTTCCCTTTCAGGACTGCTTTCCCTGTAC
>NW_006297816.1:0-1486 GCF_000327345.1 Myotis davidii | reverse complement strand
ACTCCCTTATCCTTTTTTTTTTTTTTTGTCTGTGAAGCTCCTTATTTCCCCTGAAATTTTGAATGATAACCTTGCTGTATAGAGTATTCTGTCATTCAGTTCCTTGTTTTTCATCACTTTGTATACTTCATTCCATTCCCTTCTGGCCTGATGTGTTCCTGTTGAGAAATCATTTTGATAATCTAATGGGTGATTCTTTGTAGGTAATTCTCTGTCTCTCTCTTGCAGCCTTTAAGATTCTCTCTTTGTCTTTAACGTTTGCCATGTAATTACGACATGTCTTGGTGTGAGCCTTTTTGGGGTTCATCTTGTTTTGGGCTCTCTGTGCTTGTGTGATATTTTTTCTTCCCAATATCAGGGAAATTTTCTGTTATTATTTCTTCAAGCAGGTTTTCTATTTCTTGCTCTGTTTCCTCTCCTTCTGGTACCTCTATTATGCGGATGTTGTTTCATTTCATGTTGTCTTAAATCTCCCATAGGCTCTCCTCCTTCTTTTTAATTTTTTTCCAGTTGTTGTTCTGCTTTTTTTCTACCTTGTCTTTTAGCTCACTGATGCAGTCCTCAGCTTCTTCTAGTCTACTGTTTATGCTTTTAATTGTGTTCTTTAATAGAGCTATGCCATTCTTAATTTCTTCTTAGTTGTTCTTCATTTACTCTTGATTCTTACACGTGTTGTTGAATTTGTCTTCCATCCTTTTCAGTGTCCTTATGACCATTGATCTGAATTCTTTCTCTGACAGTTTGCTTGCCTCCATTTCATTTATTACCTTTTCTGGTGATTCCTCCTTTTCTTTTGTATGGGGGCTGTTTCTTTGTCTCCCCATTTTTGCTCCTCTCAGGGTGTCTGGTTCTGTGGCTCACTCTACCACATTGACCAAAAGGCACAAAATACAACTCAACAAGACACAACACAGAGGGAACAAAACACAAATGTATTCATGACACCAATAACCCCAATAAAGTTGACCACCAGAGAAGAGAATTAGGGGAGAGAAAAGAGCACAAAAAATGATAATGAGAAAAGGAAAAAGGTAAAAGAGAAAGGATAAAGAAGAAAAAAGAAGGGGAAAATATATGTATATGGGGAGAAAACTCCACAAAACAAACAAATAAACTAAAAAATGCAAACAACAAACGCCCAGAGGAATAGGAAGTAACTGAATCTGATGAGGCAGCGCTTATTTTCAGAAAGTAAGGTAAAGGTTTTGAATGAGTCAGGAATGGCTACTGTTCAGTAGAGGAGAGAGAAAGAGAATGAGTGGATAAAAAGAAAAGTATAAAACAAAATAGTAAATAAATAAGAAAAAAATTTTCCCCCTTCTTTAATCTATCTATATATTCATCTATTTTTGGAAAAGGAGAATAGAGAGCAAATTGGCTTGAGTTTGGTGAGTGAAACTAATTAAACAATTAGGAGTAGAAGAGGGCAAGTGAGGACAGAAAAAACAAAAGCATAAATAAATAATAAATAATAAATAAATAAATA
>NW_006297815.1:1918860-1930291 GCF_000327345.1 Myotis davidii | reverse complement strand
CTAACAGACACATACAGAATATTTTATCCAATACCAGTGGGGATTCATTCACTCTTTTAGAATTACAGGTACATCCAACAGAGGAAGATTTCCCTTCCTTCAGACCCAATATCAGCTGGTGCCATCACTGCCATTGAATTTCTTAAGGGAAAGGAAGAAAGAGAGAGGGAGAGAGAGAGAGAGGAAGGAAGGAAGGAAGGAAGGCAGGAAGGAAGGAAGGAAGGAAACTAGGAGATTTCTGAACCTCTTCTGAGTATCCTAAGTTCTTCTCTCCATGCATCAAACCAAAATTATAGGGTTTTTTTCTTGAAGCTCTCTCTATCTGCACCCTTATTTCTAGGTTAGCCAGGGGACTCCAGATGAAAAATATCCCAGTACTCATCACCAGCAATGTGCTTGAATGCTATCACCAGCAATGTGCTTGAATTCCACTCTTCTTTCCCAATCTGCCTGCTATTACTTACTTTCCAGTTTTTTATAGCGGGAGAGAGAAGGAATCAGAACCAGGAAATAGTTTTTATCTCTGGAAATGGGTTTGCCTTCCCTTCTAGAAGGCCTTTGTATGGACATTTGTGTTCATCTCATTCGGAGCTGAGTTGGCGGTTTATTGGTTTATTGTTGCTGTGGTTACCTCGAGTGCAGCAGAGACTTCAAATTCCATCTTCAGAACACAAGTACCTGTGTTTAGGGTGGAGCTGGGTTTACCAGATGATCCGTTTCCAGATGACTGCTCCACTCTCAGCTTTGTGTTCTCTGTGAATGACCGGCTCTTGCAGGTTACTTGCTACTACATGTTCCTAGTCTGGGGGTTAGTGGGGTGGTGGTGGTTGGGGGTCCGTTCTCTGTTGTTCTGATTAAGTCTGGGTCTTAGGCAGACACTGTCCCTGGGTTTCAGGCATGTTGTCTTCTTAGTGATCCTGCCTTTCCTTAGATGCCCAGGACAAAGTTCCAAACCTGGCTAGTATTGCTGCCCTCCCCGCAGCTGCGTCGAGGTTTCTCTTCTACTCTGAACAGTGTTGCTCCTCTCTCCCAAGATTAAAGCTTTGCCAGTAGGAAAGAAAGGGAAGCTTCCAGTTGGAATTTTTTGCCCCATCCATAGTGGCTGCTGCCTACTGTCCCCTCCGCAGTTCTGCATCACAAGGGAGACTTTCAGATCTCTAAATATCTTCTAAGTGCTCAGTGGGGTTCCTGGAGAAAAAGTCTACAAGAGGGTATGACTGCCTGTATTTGCAGCCCCGGGGACTTCACTTTCTTTTGTTCCAGCAATTTGCCAATCATCCTAACTGAACTCTACGTACTGGTGCCCGCCTGCACGCCCCGCTGGTCATCACTTCTCATGCTTCTCTCTCCTTGCAGGTGCCTCTCTTCCCCTAGATTCTGGCGGGGTTGGTTGCCCTGTGACCTCAGCATTCTGGTGAGCTCAAGAAAAGTTGTCCAGCTTTTTGTCCATGTAAGTTTGGGACTTTATTCAGCTCTCCACACCTCTGAGCAGAAACAAAAAGTCCCTTTTCTTTTTCAATTATTTTTAATTGTGGTAAAATGCACACAACATGAAGTTAACCATCCTAGCTACTCTTAAGCACACAGTTCAGTGGCATTACGTACATTCATATTGCTGTGCAACCTTCACCGCCATCCATCTGCAGAACTCTTTTCATCTTCAAAACTGAAACTCTGTACCCACTAATCAATAACTCTCCAGTTCCCTCTCCTCAGCCCCTAGAAACCACTGTTCTATTTTCTGTTTCTGTGAATTTGACTGCTCTAGGAACCTCATATAAGTGGAATATTATAAAAAAACAGATACCATAGGGTGCTTTTTTGTAACTGGTTTAACAAACTGGTTTTGAAAATGCTTCCTTAAATACAGGATTCCAAGAAATTCCACAGATCAAGTGCCATTAAAGTTAAATTTCCAAAGCTCTGGCTGTTGTGGCTCAGTTGGTTGGGGCATCCTCCCATACACTGAAAGGTGGTGGGTTTGATTCTTAGTCCGGGCACATACCTAGGTTGTGGTTTGATCCCTGGTTGGGGTGCATGCAGGAGACAGCCAAGTGATTGATGTTTCTCTCTCTCTTTTTCTCTCTCTCAATATCAATATCAATTAATTAAAAACATAAGCTTCTATTAAATTTAAAAGTTCACAGAGAAAAATTCACACACAGTTTTACAAAACAAGAAAAGATGAAGAAAACTCAAGAGAAACAGTAGAGACCCACAAAGACTTCAGATACTGGGATTATTGCATACAGAACACAAAATTAAAATGCCTAGGAAATAAAAGAAAGGAAAGGAATTAAAAGATGGCAATGACAACATGATTACAATTAAAGAGAATATAAAAATGACCAGAATGTTGAAAAGGTGCCAAATAGAACACCTAGAAATGAAATATGTAACTGAAGTAAAAAACAAACAAAAAGAATCATTTAGAGCCAGAGGAAAAAGTATTTTAGACTATAATAGAAGTAATCCTGTTATTTGTAGATTTTTAATAGTTCCTACAACTTTTATGATATTATACTATGTTAATACAGTTTTGGTAAGTTATTATATATATTTAAAATAATTTTTCTTGAAATATTAATGTTTACTGCATGTAAAAAAAAAATAAAGAAAAGAAAAAAAGAACCATTTGAATAGAGTAGCAACAGAAGCCTAATGACAGTAGAAATATATTTTCAAAGTTTTGATAGAAAATAAACTGTTAGTCTAGTTCTGAAAAGCCAGTGAAACTTTTAAAAATTTAACATATTTTCCCAGCTTTAATGGGGTGTTATTGATAAATAAAAATTGTATATATTTAAGGTCTACATCATAATAATTTTATATAGGCATATATTGTGAAATGATTATGGCAATAGTCACCTCCTTCTTTTATGGTGAGAACATTTAAGTTTTACTCTCTTGGAAAATTTCCAGTATGTAATACAGCATTGCTAACCACAGTCACCCTGCTGTAATTAGATCCCAGCGTTATTCATCTTATAACTGAAGGCTTTACACTTTGACCAGCATCTCCACATTTCTCCCATCCCACAGTCTCTGGCAACCACCATTCTTGTGTCTGCTTCAACTTTTTAGGATTTCATATATATGTGATATATATAAATGTGATCTATATCACATTTTCTTTATCCATTCATCTATAGACGGACACTTAGGTTGTTTCCTTATGTTGGCTATTGTGAATAATGCTACAATGAATGGGAGTGAAGATATCTTTTCAAAACACTGATTTCATTTTTTTTTATATGTACCCAGAAGTGGAATTGCCAGATCAAATGGTAGGACTATTTTAATATTTTTGAGGGAACTCCAGATTGTTTTCCATAAACAGGCTGTACCAATTTCTGTCCCCACTATCAGTGTACAGAGTTTCCTTGCCAACACTTGCTATTTCTTATCTTTTTTGTAATAACCTTTCTAACAGATATGAGATGATAGATCATTGTGGTTTTGATTTGTATTTTATTAGTGATATTGAACACCTTTGCATGTACCTGTTGGCCATTTGTATGTCATCTTTTTTTCAAACCCTCACCTGAGGATAAGTTGAGAGTAAAAGAGAGAAAGAAACATTGATGTGAGAAAAGCATTGATTGGCTGCCTTCCAGACATGCCCCCATTGGGGATCGAACCTGCGAGCTAAGTATGTGCCCTGACCAAAATCAAACCTGCAACCTTTGGGTGTATGGCCTGGTGCTGCAACCAACTGAGCCATCTGGCCAGGGCTGTAAGTCTTCTTTTGAGAAGTGTCCATTTAAGTTCTTTGCCCATTTATTAATTAGTTTGTTTTCTTGCTATTGAATTCTTTGAGTTCCTTATATATTTTTATATTAAGACCTTATTAAATATGCAATTCACAAATATTTTATCTCATTCTGTAGGTTGTCTCTTGTTGTTTGTTTCCTTTGCTTGCCGGGGTTCTTGTCCCAGTATCAAGAAGGGTTCAGGAATCTGGAGAAGGCTGTGCATAGATGTTAAATAAGAGTCCGGAGATGAGATATAATTTTGAAAGGCCTTTGGGGGTCAGAGGAGCTTAGCTAAAGGAGCTAAGTTCTAAGGTCTTAAGTCTAAGGTCTTAGGTTCTCTCTCTGCCCCCAGAACCCCTTGCTTTTTATTAACACTATTTGTCCTGAGGCAAGGCACAGATATACACTTCAAAAGGTATACAGAAACATTGTCAGAATGGGGGAATTAGCCTACGGCTATTCAGGTGTTTGGCCAGTAAGAGGCAATACCATGTAGATTAAGATGACTTTTAACTGTCTGGCAACCACAATCAGTTTCCTATTCAGGTTTGGGGAAGTGCCTTCAGCCATTTCAACAAGTGACTACCTGTGTGACTCAACCCTGTTGAGTCCCCAGGCCTTATTGACCTTTTGATGAAACTCTTGAAATTATGACATGCTGGAATTGGTCTCCAGCATTTGCTGTGCAGACACTTTTTTGTTTGCAATCCTGTCTATTTTCACTTTTGTTGCCTGTGCTTTTGGGTCATATCCCAAAAAATAATCACAGAGGTTCTCAACCTTCTGGCCCTTTAAATAC
The DNA here is from genome assembly GCF_000327345.1 of Myotis davidii. Classification (NCBI taxonomy): domain Eukaryota; kingdom Metazoa; phylum Chordata; class Mammalia; order Chiroptera; family Vespertilionidae; genus Myotis; species Myotis davidii. The sequence goes on along the minus strand of NW_006297815.1, from coordinate 1,925,737 downwards.
AGTTCCTCATGTTGTGACCCAACCATGAAATTATTTTCCTTGCTACTTCATAACTGTAATGTTGCTACTATTATGATTCATAATGTAAATATCTGATATGCAGGATAGTCCTAGGCGACCCCTGTGAAAGGGTTGTTCGAGTGTCAAAGGGGTTGCGACCCACAGGTTGAGAACTGCTGTCCTAGACCAATGTCAAGAAGCATTTACCTGTATGTTTTCTTCTAGTAATTTTAAAGTTTCAGGTATTACATTTAAGGCTTTTGGGGACTTAGAGTTAATTTTTGCATTTATTGTGAGATAAGGGCCCAATTTCATTCTTCTGAACATGGATATCTAGTTTTTCCAATGCCATTTACTGAAGAGATTATACTTTCCAGCTTCTGTGTTCTTGGCACAGTAAAAATCATTTACTATAAATGTGTGGATTTCATTTGGGGCTTTCTATTGTGTTCCATTGGTCTATATTTGTATGTGTTTTGTGTTTGTCAATACTATACTGTGTTTTTAAAAGAATACCATACTGTTTTGATTATTATAGCTTTGTAATATATTTTGAAATCAGAAAGTGTGGTTCTTCTGGTTTGTTATTTTTGCTGAAAATTGCTTTGGTTATTTGGGGTTGAAAGGGCGAGGGCTATACCCTCCATCTTGCCCCAGATCCTTCATTTTGGGGCAGCAGCCATTAGCCATGAGCTCAACAAGGAGCTTCTTCTCGGAAGCCCAAGCCTCTGCTAGCCACATCTAGGATTTAATCAAGGGAAGTGCGCACCATAGACACAACCACATCCTGTGTAACAAGACCTCGACTTGCACCTGGCCAATCGGCAGGGCCCACAGTCCTCTCTCCTCCCCTTACTCCAACCCCCCTATAAAACCCCTCTCCCCACAGAGCTCTCTTTCTGCCTCCTGCCGCTGTGTCAGCAAGTGTGGTGGACGGGGAGCTCAAGCTAGCTTGAATAAAGACTCTATGCGTTTGCATCGAACTCGGCGCTCTCTGGTGGATCTTTGGGGGATCTTGAAATCTTATGTGGCTCCACATGAATTTTATGTGTTGTTTTTTTTTCTATTTCTGTGAGAAATGTCTTTGGAATTTTGATAGAGATTTCATTGAATCTATATCATGTTGAGTAGCATAGATATTTAAACAATATTAACTCTTTCAATCTATGAATGTGAGGTATCATTCCATTTTTTGTGTGTCTTTGCTAATTTCTTTCATCACTGTTTTATAGTTTTCAGGGTACAGATCTTTCATTCCCTTGGTTAAATTTATTTCTACGTATTTTATTAATTTTGATCCTATTAGAAATAATTTTGTATGTTTTTTGTTGTTGTTTTTTAAATATATTTTATTGATTTTTTTACAGAGAGGAAGGGAGAGGGATAGAGAATTAGAAACATCAATGAGAGAGAAACATCTATCAGCTGCCTCCTGCACACCCCCTACTGGGGATGTGCCTGCAACCAAGGTACATTCCCTTGACCAGAATCGAACCTGGGACCTTTCAGTCCGCAGACCGATGCTCTATCCACTGAGCCAAACCAGTTACAGCTAATTTTGTTTTCTTAATTTCTTTTTTTTGATAGTTTATTGTTAGTGTATAAAAACAGAATTGACTTCTTGTTGGTTGATTTTGTATTTTGCAACTTAACTGAATTTTGGGATTTTCTATATATGCCAGAGGCCTGGTGCATGGATTAATGCACCAGTGGGGTCCCTCGGCCTGGCCTGCGGGGATCAGGCCAAAGTCGGTAGTCCAACATCCCCCAAGGAGTCCCAGATAGCAAGAGGGCACAGGCCAGGCCGAGGGACTCCACTGGTGCACCAATCTGTGACCGGGCCTCTAGTATGCATATAAGATCTGTGGTTAATCTCTTCCCGCCTCTCCCCTACCCCCCTTCCCTCTGAGATTCATAAGTCTGTTCCATGCCTGTGCGTTGAGCATCTGCCCCCTGGTGGTCAGTGTGTGTTATAGTTACTGGTCAAACAGTCGAATGGTTGGACACTTAGCATATTCGGCTTATATAGAGATTATCATGTCATCTGCAAACACAATTTAACTTCTTCCGTTCTAATTTGAATGTCTTTTCTTTTCTTTCTCTTTCTTGTATAATTTTCTGGCTAGGACTTCCAGTACTGTGTTGAATAGAAATGGCAAGAGTGGGCATCCTTGTTTTGTTCCTGATCTTAGAGGAAAAGCTTTCAGTATGATATTAACTATGTATTATATTAGCTGTGGGCTTGTCATATATGACCTTTACTGTAGAGAAATTAATCATGAAAGGATGATGAACTTCTTACATGTTTTTTCTGTATCTATTGATGATCAGATGATTTTTATCCTTTATTCTGGTAATGTGGTCAATCACATTGATGTGAATCTGTGTTCTTTTATAACTGAGCTTTAAAAAATAATTATTTTGACATTTTTGTTAGCCAGTTTAAAGACCTCCATTTCTTTTAGGTTGGTTACTGAAAATTTGTTTTCTTCCTTTGGATGTGTCAAGCTTTCTTGATTTTTCTTGTTCCTGTAAGTTTGCTTTCTTGTCTGCACATTTGAAGAAGTGGCTGCCTCTCCCAGCCTTTATGAACTGGTTTTGACTGAGAGACACATTTACTGGTCAATAGTACTTAATATAAAGCAAGACAGAGACCAACTCTGCAGGGAGTACACAATAAAGCTGGGGACTAAACCACTTTCATGTCTTCCCTTTCCTCCTAGAGAAAAAACCTCAATTCTGTGCTTTTTCCAATCTTACAGTGCAGTGCCTCCTCTAAGAGGATATCTCCTCCTTCCTTCATTGTTAGCTGTCCCAGTGCTTGGTATATTTGGTCACTATGTAATGATAAAAAATTCAACCTGCCAGGAATTCATTCATATTTACCTAAATCAATAGAATCAGGATATAATAAAGCAAACATCAATGGAATTACAGGCATAAACTGAAAAATCCATGGCTGTGTGAAGAGCCCTCAACATACTTTTCCCAATTATTGATAAGTCAAAGGGAACAAAAATTAGAAAGATTTAAGACATTTAAACAACACACAATGGAGATATACCGTGCTCTGCACTTAGAGACTGCCCTTCCTCGGTATCAGAATGTAGATCACTGAGTAGGAGTTATTTAGAAGGTTATGTCTTTGGAGGAGGCAGCTACTTACTCTGAGTTTAAGGCAAGGTTTATTAAAGAGACATTCAGAGCTTATTATCCTCCTTAAGGCCTCCTGCCTCATGGCTGAGGCTAAAGGCACATTTGTGGTTGAGTAGCCACACAGCAGAACCCTCCATGCCATTGGGGTGAGGAAGGTGTGAACAAGGAGCTTTCATGTAACCTTGCCTCTCTTAATAGTTTCTCTGAGGGTGTTTCACCCTCAGGCCAAGCACTAGGAAGATGTTTGGAGAGTGAGGTAATCTGAGAAAGAACCAAATAAGAATTTCTGTAGATCATCCCTACCCACCTACCCACTCTGATGATGTCTGTGCTGGTGGTTGGTCATGACTTCTTTCCCAAGGCCCCCTTGCCAATAGCAGCTCTTAGTACAGATGGAGAAGGTCCTTAATACCAGGAGCCCTGTGATGCTTCTGAGGTGGGTCAGAGGCTCTGGCCTGATGGAGGCAGATTTCCTCCTCTGCCTCCAGGATTGATGCCCAGCAGGAAGCACTGGACTGGAGTATCACACTGCATACCTGCCTCCAGCATGGGCTGCCTGCCTGAGTTCTCCACACTTGATGCCAAGTCCCGATTGGCCACACAGGACTCAGCCCCTGGATCTTCTAGCCCCATGACCATTTCAGAGAAATTGTGATTGCACAGAGAGGTAGAAAGACTGTACCCAGTGATTATGCTCACTGACTCACCATGAGACCAGGGACAAGACTCATAGCCACTTGTGTTCGTTAATCCATTGCAGCATCACAATGGAACCACCCCCATGGCTTCACTCCTGATTTAAAAAGAGAGAGGGAATGAGGGCATAAGGAGGAGGATTTGGGACAGGTAGGGACCGCTCAGTGAATGGAAGGCACTGGAGTCTTAGGTCCTGACACTCACTCCAGGCCCCATGTTAAGAGTGGCCATACTGGTGGAGGATGAAGTGGGGAAACTTGGGGTTGGCACAGGCACTTACTTCCATGCCTATGGTCTCACCACAGTGGAGAAGATGTGAGCAAACAGGGAGTTCAGAGGAAACACCCTCCTCTAACCATATCATGAATGGTCTGCCAATTTGCATATTACCTCTTTATTATATAGGATAGTTACCTGATTTTCACAAGGAGAGGGAGAAGACAGGGACAGGGATGGGGCAAGTTAAAGAAAAGGTCTCCTTGGGGGCCTCGGACTCTGTGCCCCAGGGTTTAGCCTCCACCTACCTCATGGTTAACTTGGCCCTTGTGACTCCAGGGTGAGGATGTTCTCTTTAGCACTGGGGGAGGCCACCCCTGAGCAGTTTCTGCCCCTGGGAGTACTGGTTCAGTAAGTAGAGCAATGAGAGGGCCAAGCCTCTGGGGGCCTGGCAGGAGTGCCTGGGCCAAAGGAAGAGAGAGTAGAGAAGCATGGCAAGGGGAGAGGGATCAGGGACCAGACCCAGAGAGATGGGGGCATGCTGGGGTCTGCACTGGGTTCTCAATGATCACAAGCACTAGGAATAAAATAGGCCAGTCCTAGGGCATTTGTTCTGGTTTATTTGACAGAAAAAAGCCATCCAGATAGTGAGGAGGTTGACAGCCCTTTGCCCAGGATTTAAGGTGGCAGGCACAGTTTTAGAAGGTTAGGGGAACAGAATACACAGACCCACTCACAGGCGGTTCATGCAAACGTTCCCGCAGTAGGTTGAACAGCATATGGTATTGGAATTGGGACACTTTAGGAAATATGAACAGTGGTTGTTGCAAAGATATACACTGGGCCTCTTCTGACAGGCCTTGAGACCTAAAAGGAACAGGAGTAAGGTCAATGGAACCAGACCACACAAAACACTCCTCTCAAGCTTAAAGTCTCATCATGACTCCAAAACCCAGGTCCCACTCATGACACTCTTAGACTTTTCAGGGAACTCCCTTTCTGCCCCTTACCAAATTCTGCTGATTGGTAGTATCTTCAATCCATTACCCCCATTCTCCATCAACAAGGTTTAATGTTTGGGCTTTCTGGACCCCTTCCATACTCCTGAAGCCAGGACGCTGGTCTCATATTAGTCACGGCCTTGGTGAAGCCACCCCCATAGAATCTACACTCTGACTCTAAGAACTCAGTGAAGTCTGAAACATGTCAAAATTTTCTTTCCAAACGTTCTCTCATTCTAGACCTACTCCCCAAAACATGTCTGGATGTTGACCTGTCACATATGTGCATAAATGAAAGAATTGACTCTCAGCTCTGTGTACCTTTCACTATTGTATGCACCATATGTCTCTGGACTTTGAGAATGGAGAATAAAAAGATGTAGGTTGTCTTCCACCCCCATCACTAGTCCCAGGGCCCCATAACGGAGCTGGAGGGCCATGATTTGGAAGGACCCAGAGTCTTCAGAGTCCTGTGGTCAGAGCTGGATGTGCTAAAAGGTTCAAGTCCCAGGCATGAGAACACAGAGAAGCAGGATGGGCAGCAGAGCCTGGGTTGGCATGACGCAGGCCAGAGCAGTGGGCTCTCCGTCTGGCACAGACTTTCCTGGAAGCTGGTGTGTGGAGGGAAGGTAAGAAAGAGCAGGTTATTCTGGGCTCCTCCCTGCCTCCACTGGCCAGGCCAGGGCAGGGCAAGGAGTCCTTGTGTCCTCCCTTGTGCCTGCCCGTTCCATGGCCTGTTCTATGCAGAGACTGCCCTTCCTGTCACATAACTAACCCTCTCCTTTCATAAACAGAACTTTTTTCTTGAAAAATATAATTTTTTTATATTCTAATTAGGAAATAATTTACAGAAAATTTTAAAGAAAAAAAGTTATATATGTAAAAAGGTATGGAAACAAACTAAGTCCATCATTGGATGAATGGATAAAGAAGATGCAATGTAGCCCTAGCTGGTTTTGCTCAGTGGATAGAGTGTTAGCCCCTGGATTGAAGGACCCCAGGTTCAATTCCAGTCAAGGGCTCATACCTCAGTTGCAGGCTTGATCCCCGGCAACCAATTGTTGTGTCTCTCTCTGTGTCTCTCCCTCTCCTTTCCATTCTCTCTACAAATCAATGGAAATATATATCCTATATAATAAAAGAGAAACATGCAAAGTAACCATTCCTCCACTACACTCAAGCCACACCCAGAAGTCACGGCCACAAGCCAATGAGGAGTGAGTATGCAAATTAACCCAACAAAGATGGTGGGTAATTTGTGTACACAGAGCAGAGCTGGAGAGCCGGAGGCTTGTGGGGACGTGGCTCCCTCAGTTGGGGAAAACCCAGAGCGTGGGGAGCACCAGAAATTCTGGGAATAGTAGTTCTGGTGGCAGCCTCAGGACTGGAAGCGGAAGCCCAGAGTGCAGGGAGCACCAAGAATGCTGGGAATCGTAGTTCTGGTGGCAGACGGATCTCCTAGACCAGTGGTCAACAAACCGTGGTTCACAAGCCACATGTGGCTTTTTAGCCCCTTGAGTGTGGATCTTCCACAAAATACCACGTGCGGGCGCGCACGAACAGTGTGATTGAAACTTTTCGGCCACACTCAAGGGGCCAAAGAGCTACATGTGGCTCGCGAGCCGCAGTTTGCCCACCAATGGTCTAGGTGGATCTTCCTGTGCCTGGCTGAGGCCACAGAGAGAGATCTAGACGGCAAGCTGAGCCTTTATTTTATAGGCAGAGGTAAACAAGGTAGTGGCTGCCATAGTTACAGTGTTCTTGTGAGTTTCACTTGTTTTGGCAGCCCTTGCTGCATCTACCTCAGC